>NC_064578.1:7627419-7932016 GCF_937001465.1 Orcinus orca
AAATCCGGAATCTGTGACGCCCAGGTGCTTCATGTTTTCATTTATCAAACATTTATTGTTCACCTGCTATGTGACAAGCTTTCAGGTCCACAGTCGAAAGACATAGTCTTTACTTAGCAGCAAAGAGTTCACAATCTAGTTGTGGAAATAAATGAATTTTTAAAGCCTAATGCTATATACATGTGTTTTTCAGTGAATAAAAGGAAATTCATAAATATAAAAGAGTATAATGAAGATACTCAACTCGAGTCCCACTCCCTGGATATAGCATTCACAGCCTTTTCCTCTCTTTTTTCCCAGGTGTATGTATTCTGCACGTTTGAGATAATTCTATACATAAGGTTTTCTATTCCTGTTAATATTTCCTTCTTGTCGTTTTGTCTAAGGTTACGTGTGTTGTATGTTACATGATTGAGCTAGTTCTCTAGTAGAATTTTGTATCACGGTGTATCAGCTACAGACTTAGTGGCTGAAAAATAACAGTTTATCATTCTCGTGATTCAGTGGATACGCTGGATGGTCTCTGTGGGTGTCTTGGGCTTACTCATGCAGCTGGGATGGATGGTCCAAGGAGGCTTCACTCACCTTTCTGGCACAAGGTACTGGCAGCTGGCTGGGCACCTCTGGTCCTCTCATCCTCTGTAGGCTAGACCAGCTTCTTTACCTGGTGGTCTCAGGGCAGTGGACCAAGGAGGTGAAATTAGAAGCTACAGAGTCTCTTAAGGCTTATTTAGAGTTTGGAGTTGAATGACGTCACTTCTACCGCCTTGTGGTGGTTGAAGCAAGTCATAAGCCTACTCCAGATTCAAGCGTTGGAAAATACACTCCACCACTTGATAAGAAGAGAGGTGAAGTCCCACTGCAAAGGGAGTGCACACAGAAAGATGTTACTTGTTAAGGGCCATAACTGGAACAATTTAGGATTCCCTGAAGCTATGAAAATCATTGTTTTCCATTTAATATTTCATCACTTTTCCACATCATTAAAGCCTATTTGTAGAAGCAATTTTTAGAGCGTACCCGTTTCATTTTAACCTGTTTGTTAGAGATTTACATTTTAGTCTGCTTCCATGTATGCCGCAGTAGACATGTATGATGGTTTGCCAAGTTTTTGGAGTCCTTGAAGAGGCATTACTGGGTCAAAGAGTATTGGTGTTCAAGGCTCTTAATACGTATTGTAAAATTCCCTTCTGAAAAAAAAAAATGTCATGAAGAACCTAGGGGTTAGACAGGAATAAAGACACAGGCCTACTAGAGAATGGACTTGAGGATATGGGGAGGGGGAGGGGTAAACTGTGACAAAGCGACAGAGTGGCATAGACGTGTATACACTACTGGACGTAAAATAGCTAGCTAGTGGGAAGCAGCCGCATAGCACAGGGAGATCAACTCGGTGCTTTGTGACCACCTAGAGGGGTGGGATAGGGAGGGTGGGAGGGAGGGAGACGCAAGAGGGAGGAGATATGGGAACATGTGTGTGTGTATGGCTGATTCACTTTGTTATAAAGCAGAAACTGGCACACCATTGTAGAGCAATTATACTCCAGTAAAGATGTAAAAAGAAAAAAATTCCCTTCTGAAAGTTGTGGCGCTTCACAGTGGTACATCAAGGGGTCCATCCCCTTGTCAGCATTAAGCACTATTGATTTTCAAAAAAACCCTTTAATTTGATGGATAAAAACCAGCACCTCATTCTTGTTTACATTTTCACTCATTAATTAAAGTGTTTTTACATATTTAATAGCCATTTGTATATACCATCTGGGAAGAGTTTCTTCATGCCCTTTGCTCATTTATGTACCTTTCTTAATGATGTTCCTGAGATTTTCATGTGGTAATTATTTAAGCTTTTGTCTGAAATGTCTCTTGGTTTTTTCTCCATTTTACTGTGTGCCTTTTGATTTTGTTTCTATTTTTATATACAAATTTTTTCAGAGTGAAAAATTATTCCTTTTAAATATAGGGTATCTTTCAACTAAAAATCAGTTGGCTCTCCACCTCCATTTTATTCTAGGTTTTCAGTTTTGTATGCGGTGGTGGTGGTGGTGGTGTGTGTGTCCTTCAGCTTTCTGACTCTCAGAACCATCTGGAATTAGATTTAAACAAACACTGAACTCTGATTCCTCTATTGTGAGGTGAGGATCTGCTTCTCACCCCATTCCTATTGAATCATCCCACTTATCCAAGAATTCTTCCTTTTGGCACTAATTTTTTTTTTTTTTTTTTTGCGGTACGCGGGCCTCTCACTATGTGGCCACTCCCGTTGCGGAGCACAGGCTCCGGACGCGCAGGCTCAGCGGCCATGGCTCACGGGCCCAGCCGCTCCGCGGCACGTGGGATCTTCCCAGACCGGGGCACGAACCCGCGTCCCCTGCATCGGCAGGCGGACTCCCAACCACTGCGCCACCAGGGAAGCCCCTTGGCACTAATTTTTGATGCCACTATTTTTCCCTTTCAGATTCTATTTCCTAATATACTGAGGACTGTTTCCGGGCTTCCTCTCTTCTTCATTTGATTTTTTTTCCTGCCCAAATGCTATACTCACAATGATTGTGGCTTTATATCGTGCTTTATTATATAATTGTGGAAGTGCCTCCTCATTTTTCTTCTTTTTCAAAATCTCTTGACTATTTCTGTTTAATTCTTCCAGAGGTACTTGAGAATCATTTTGAACAGTTCTGAAAATGGACCCATTGGGATTTTGATTGTAACTGCATGATTTTTATCGATCAGTTGGTTGCAATCTGACATCTTTAATATATTAAGATTTCCCACCCAGAAGCATTGTACATATAGCTTGATTCATTTGAGGCCTTTAAAATATCTCAGCAGAATTTTGTGGTTTTTCCTCTTACGGTTTCTCAATATTTCTTGTAAAAGTTAACCTCTGCTATTTAATCTTTCTGGTTGCTTTTTGGAATGGGCTCAGTTTTCCCATTATATCTTCTAGCTGGTCGTTTAGGTTATATAGAAAATGCATTTATTTGAAAATATTTTTATTGATTTAACAGTGGCACGGATGCTATATAAATAGCTTGCACCGAGAAAAGTTAAACAGTGCAGAAGACTGTTGAATAAAAATGCAAGATCCCCTTAGTGCCTCTTCCCTGATCCCACTCCCAGCCTGAGAGCCGAGCGTTGTTAAGAATTAAGCAACATGGGCTTCCCTGGTGGCGCAGTGGTTGGGAGTCCGCCTGCCGATGCAGGGGACGTGGGATCCGGGAGGATCCCACCTGCCGCGGTGCGGCTGGACCCGTGGGCCATGGCCGCTGAGCCTGCGCGTCCGGAGCCTGTGCTCCGCAAAGGGAGAGGCCACAACAGTGAGAGGCCCACGTACCACAAAAAAAAAAAAAAAAGAATTAGGCAACAGTTATAGACAATTAACAGTGAATTATTCTAGCCCTGTATCCATTTGCATATGTGTATTTTAACAGAAATGGAGTCATACTATTATATCAAAGCATATAGCTCTGTTTTAATTTCTTTAATCATTCTCCTTTGATAGATGATTACCTACGGTCTGCCTTGATTTCTTTTTCCCTTTAGAAACAGTTGTACAGTCAGGATAGATAACCCAGAAGACAAAGTGCTGGGTCAACGATTTGTGCGGTTTTTATTCCCAGTGGTTTAATGCAACAGAGTTTTATTTTTCACTCATGCTGCATGAGGAGGGCGGGCTGGTGGGGGGGGGGTCAGCTCCACCCAGCCCCTCAGGGGCCCAGGCTGACGATGGCGGCTTAACTCTCCTGCAGCTGCACCAAAAACAGTTTATGGCTTCCTTGGTGTTACGAGCATGAGGAGACAGAGCCAGAAATGAAATGGTTTTTCTCCAGAGGGGACACACAATTCTTTTGCTCGTGGTCCATTGGCCTGAACTAATGTGATGTGACCCTAAATATAAATACTGTGTGTGTGCATTTAAAAATTTTTAAGATATCTATTATCTGTGCTTTAAAATTTTTTATAGATATCTATTAAATTACCCTAAAGGGTATACCAGTTTACACTCTGACCAAAGGCATATGTGGCTGTACATTTCCCCACACCCTTGCCAGTGCATATTATCAACCTTATTTTTGCCAATCTTCTTCATTGTTTCATTGCTACTTTTGCTGATAAGTGATGAGATTGACCGTGCTTTTCCATGTTATATCCATTTTTATTTCTTTGAATTTTTTTTTCTGGTTCTTTGCCTATTTTTATTGTTTTAAATTTTTTGTTGTTGTTGATTTCACAGTTTTAAAAAATATGCTCTGGACATTAACCCTTTGTTATAAATGTCAGTAGTTTGTCAACCTGTCATTTGTCTTTTTTAAAAATTTAATTTTTGGCTGCATTGGGTCTTCGTTGCTGCGCGCGGGCTTTCTCTAGTTGCGGCGAGCGGGGGCTACTCTTCCTTGTAGTGTGCAGGCTTGTCACTGCAGTGGCTTCTATTGTTGTGGAGCACGGGCTCTAGGTGTGCAGGCTTCAGTAGTTGTGGCATGCAGGCTCAGTAGTTGTGGCTTGTGGGCTCTAGAGCACGGGCTTCAGTAGTTGTGGTGCAAAGGCTTAGTTGTTCCATGGCAGGTGGGATTTTCCCGGACCAGGGCTCGAACCTGTGTCCCCTGCATCAGCAGGTGGATTCTTAACCACTGCGCCACCAGGGAAGTGCCTGTCTTTTTTTTTTTTTTTTTTTTTTTTAACTGATGAACGTACATTGACACATCATTGTTGCTCAAAGTCCATAGTTTACCTTAGGGTTCACTTTTGGGGTTTTATGTTCTGTGGGTTTGGAGACATGTGTAATGACATGTATCCATCATTATAATACACAGAATAGCTTCACCCCCCTAAAAATCCTCTGTGCTCTGCCTGTTCATCCCTCTCTCCCCACCCCCTGGCAAACATGGATTATGGACCTAAATGTATATGTGAGGGTCTCTGTGGATGTCTACTCTTTCATTCCTGTTATAGGTAATTTGGATTTTCACTTTCTTTGTTGTTAATGTCTGACTAGAGGTTTATCAATTTTACAGTTCTTTAAAAGAACCAGCTTTTGACTTCATTGATGTTGTCTTTAATGTTAGTGTTTTTAATTTCATTTATTTCTGTTCCTACCTTTATTATTAATTTCTTCCTTCTGTTAGCTTTGAGTGTAATTTGCTCTTTGTTCTAGTTTGTTAAGATGGAAGCTTAGATTATTTATTTTATTTTTATTATTAATATTTTTTTGGCCATGCCACACCACATGTGGGATCTTAGTTCCCTGACCAGGGATCAAACCGCTCCCCCTGCAGTGTAAGCCCAGAATCTTCTGCCAGGGAAGTCCCAGATTATTTATTTTAGACCTTTCTTTTTTTTCTTATAACAGCGTGTAATGCTATAAATTTCCCTCTGAACACTGCTTTACCTGCCTTCCACAAATTTTGATACGTTGTATTCATTTAATTTTCATTTAGTTTAAAATATTTTATAATTTCTCTTGAGACTTCTTTCACCCATGGGGTAATTTAGAAGTGGGTGGTTTAATTTCCAAATGATTAACTAAGCTACATCTGAGATTTCCAGATATAGTTTAGTTAATTTGTAGTTTAATTTTGTTATGGTAAGAGCACATTGTTTGCATGATTTCCATTCTTTTGAACTTTTTAAAGTTTATTTTATGGCCTAGAGTATAGTAAATGTTCCATGTGCCCTTGAAAGGAATGTGTATTTTGTGTGAGATTTTTTATAAATGTCAATTAGGTCGAGGTGATTCATAGTGTTTTTAAGGAATTTGGTATCCAAACTGATTTCATCTTTTCTTGTTCTGTTAATTACTGAGAGAAATACTGAACTCTCCAACTATAATGTGTATTTGTCTCATTCTTCCAGTTTTCTGTTTTTGCTTTGCATGTTTGTAACTCTTTTTTTTTTTTTTTTTTTTTTGCGGTACGCGGGCCTCTCACTGTTGTGGCCTCTCCCATTGCGGAGCACAGGCTCCTTGACGCACAGGCTCAGTGGCCATGGCTCACGGGCCTAGCCGCTCCGCGCCATGTGGGATCTTCCCAGACCGGGCAAGAACCCGCGTCCCCTGCATCGGCAAGCGGACTCTCAACCACTGCGCCACCAGGGAAGCCCTGTAACTCTCTTTTTAAGTGCATAAATATTTTGTATTGTTGCATATTCCTGGAATATTGACTCTTTTATTGTTATGTAATGTTCCTGTTTGTCTTTAGTAGTATTCTTTGTTTGGAACTCTACTTTTTCTGATATTAACATAACTGCTGAAGCCTTATTATTGTTTCACAGTATATGTTCCCATCATTTTACTTTTAACCTATGTCTTTAGATTGAAAGTAGATTACTTAGAAACAACATCACTTTTTAAAATCCAATTCAATATTGTCTTTAACTTTGATGTTTATACCCTTTACATTAATGTAATTATTTATATATTGATACTTGTATTACAATGTTGCTATTTTTTGTTTGCTTCATCTATTGTTTCATTTTTCTATCTTCTGAGTTACAAATTTCAAAAAAGTTCAGCATTTCTCATGATTCTTTTTTTATCTCAGCAATTATTTATATCTCTTGTTTAATTTTAAAACTAATTGCTGTAAAGTTTGCATTACATGTATTTACTCAGTTTACTTTTATATAACTTACACTGCTTCATTGTAGTTTAATGACCTGACAACAGTATATTCCCATTTCCCTTCTGCCTTTGTTCTATTGTTGTCATACATATTACTTGTACGTATGCCATGAACACAACGCATTGCTGCTCTTTTTGCTTGAGATAGTCATTTAACTTTAGAGCAATTCAAGGTAAGGAAAAAAAGTTTTATTTTTACCCTCATTTATCCCACTTCCAGGGCTCTGTATTTCTTCGTGTAGATCCAAGTTTCTGTCTGGTTATCATATTCCTTCTATCTGAAGAACTTCCTTTAACATTTTGTGTAGAATAAGTCTGCTGGAGATTAATTCCCTTATTTTTTGTCTGAGAAATGTTTCCTTTTTCTATTTGAAAGATATTTTTGCCAGACAAGTTCTTGCTTGACCATTTTTTTCCTTCGTCACCTTTAAGATGTTATTTTACTGTGCTATCATGCATGGTTTTTGATAAGGAGTCTGATGTAATGCTGATTTTTGTTCCTAGATATGAAATGCATCGTGTTTTCTCTGACTGTAAGATTTTCTGCTTGTATTTTGTTTTGTGCAGTTTCAGTATGATATGAGTTAGTGTATTGCATTGTATTATATTATTTTCTTTCGCAGGAAGAGTATTTATCCTGCTCAGTGTTTTCTGAGCTGTTGGATTAGTGCTTTGATACTGTCATCAATTTTGAAAATTTTTGGCTATTCAGTTTTCAAATATTTCTTCTGCCTATTCTTTCTTTCTCTTCCCTCTGGGATTCCACTGACATGTATGTCAGACTATTTGGTATCATTCTACAGCTCTTAGGTGCCCTGTTTTTTTCTTTGTGGTTCAGTTTGGTTTAGTTTCTATTGACCTACCTTCAAGTTTTCTGATTTTCTTCCTCAGCTATGTCGAGTCTACTGATCAGTCTGTTTCTTGAAATTCTCATATTTCTTGTTATGTTGTTGATTTCTAGCATTTTTGCTTGATTATTTCTTACCGTTTCCTTCTTTCCACTGAGTTTTTCTATCTGATCTTGCATTGTTCATCTTCTCCATTAGAGCTGGTGTCCAGTGGCACTGCTCAAGGTAAGTATCAAATTCAGTCTCTCTCTGCAAGCATCTGAGATTTTGGGCTAGTTGTTTTCCCCTCAATATCTGTTCTGTGGTGAGTTCTAGGCAAGTCAAGAACATGAGTTTGTCTGGACTTTTTTTTTTTTATTTAAAGAAAGTAGTGTTTAGATTTCTATCTCTTTTTTTAAATTAATTAATTTATTATTTATTTATTTATTTGGCTGTGTTGGGTCTCCGTTTCTGTGCGAGGGCTTTCTCCAGTTGCGTCGAGCGGGGGCCACTCCTCATTGTGGTGCGCGGACCTCTCACTGTCGCTGCCTCTCCCGTTGCGGAGCACAGGCTCCAGATGTGCAGGCTCAGTAGTTGTGGCTCACGGGCTTAGTTGCTCCGCGGCATATGGGATCTTCCCAGACCAGGGCTCAAACCCGTGTCCCCTGCATTGGCAGGCAGATTCTTAACCACTGAGCCACCAGGGAAGCCCTGGACTTTTGTTATTCTTGTTCTTACTCTTTAAAGCAGGGAGCAGTTGTTTTCCAGCTCTACAGCCTAAGCAGAAACCGGAAACCTAGTCCATAGAGTTTTCTTCTCTGTCATTTTCTTGTTGATTCAGAATTTTATTAGAATAAATTTTGAAATTATGGATTGTGTGATTTTTGTTATGTTTTCTAATGTATTGAGATTTAACTGAAGTGTAATATGTAATTGTTTTTGTGAATACTTGATGTGTATTTGAAGAGAATGTGTAGTTTCATTTTGGAGCAATGTTGATAGTGAATTATTTATATTTATTTTATTGTTAAGTATTTGCTAAACTTTGTAAGTTCTGGTCAAGTCAAATTTTTTTATGTTAATTATCTCCCATTTTCTAGACATACATCATATTATCTAATATAGTGATAATTTGTTTTCTGTTTCTATATTCATGTCTCCTTTTCTTGTTTTGTATTTTCATATGTTGCTCTGTCACCCAAAATAGCTCAATAGCGAAATAATTGTACATATTTTGTTTTGATCTTGACATCAGTGTAAGTGCTTATTAAATTTTACTCTTAGAATTGGTGCAGACTTCCAGTTTGATATTGCTTTTCTTTGTCATATATATTTTAGTCCTTTTTTTGCGGGGAGAGGTGGTCTGGAATGAATTTAAAGTTTGGGTAATTAACTTTTCAGCATCTGTTAAGAGCATCTCATTTTTTTCTTTGACCAATTAATGTGAAACTTCCTCTTAGTAGACTTTTAAATTTAACCATTCTGTCACTTTGAGATATTTTATCCTTTAAATATATTACTCCTTCTGTTTTTTAGTTCTATGTAAAATGCTTACATCATATTGATCAGTGAAATTGTTATATATATTTTATTGTTATGCTGTCTTTTATAAGTTTTCATGAAGGCAATGATAGATTTGTTCAGTGGATTTCAAAGCATTCCATTTTTTCTCTCTGCACCAAAATCATTTCTGTACTGTGGGAATTACCTATTTCTTCAACATTGGTAAGATTCCTGAGTAAACCTATTATAGGGTAGACCCTTTTCTTAAAAAATTATTTAATAACTATCCATTTTTTCCTAGAGTTGTTATTCTGTTCAGATGTTTAACTTTAATAACTGTATCTGCTTATTTCCTGGTTATTGGTCTGTTTATACTTTCATCTTCTGAGTCATTTTTGCTAATGCACATATTATTTCATAGTAAGCGTTTCACCTGTTTTCAAACTTTTCAGCATGTTAGAAGACATGGTATTATATGCATTTATTTTACATCTGTTATATTCTCATTTCATTTATGATTCATTTTATTTGTATTTTCTCTATTTTTCCTTCAGTGGGATTTACCAGAAAATTTATCTGTTTTATTGCCTTGCCTCAAAAATCAGTTCTTGTAATGTGCTGTTTTGATTCCCTTCTGATTTCCTTTACTGTATATTTTTCAGATATTTTCTTAGTGGTTTTTTGAGATTTACCATTAACATCCTAAGTGTATAGCAGTCTACTGGATTGATATCAGTGCAGCTGCAATATTGTACAAAACTCTGCTTGTATGTACCTCCCTTCCCTTTCCCCCATTTATGTTGTTATTATCACGGATTACATCTTTATATATTCTATACTCATCAATATACATTTATAATTATTGCTTTATGCATTTTTCTTTTATGTCGTATAGGAAATGTACAGAAGTAGTTGCACATCAGAAATACAGTAGTGCTGGCTTTTATATTACCTATGTGGTTAACATTTCTGGAGTTCTTTAATCTTCATGTTGCTTCAGGTTATTATGTTGTATCCTTTCATTTCAGCCTAAAGGACTCCCTTTAGCATTTCCTGTAAAGCAAGTCTACTAATAATATTATTACCTGAGTTTCTCTTTACCTGGGAATAACATAATTTCTCCTTCAATTTTAAAGGGTAGTTTTGCCAGATGTAGAATTTTTCACCAAATTTTAAAAATTGAATGATTTACAGTGATTCAGGTGTACAGCAAAGTGATTCAATTATTTATTCAATATATGTATATATATATTCTTTTTCAGATTCTTTTCCATTATAGGTTATTTCAAGATACTGAATATAGTTCCCTGTGCTATACAGTAGGTCCTTGTTGTTTATCTGTTTTATATATGGTAATGTGTATATGTTAATCCCAAACTCCTAATTTATCCCTCCCTCCCTTTCCCTTTTGGTAACCATAAGTTTTTCTATGTCTATTTCTGTTTTGTAAATAAGTTCATTTGTATCATTTTTTTAGATTCCACATATAAGTGATATCATGTATTTGTCTTTCCCTATCTGACTTACTTCACTTAGTACTATAATCACTAGGTCCATCCATCTTCCTGCAAATGGCAATATTTCATTCTTTTTACAGCTGAGTAATAATCCACTGTATATATATACCACATCTTCTTTATCCATTTGTCTGCTGATGGGCACAAGGTATGCTTACATACCTTGGCAATTGAAAATAATGCTGCTATGAACATTGCGGTGCATGTATATTCAGATGTAAATTTTTGGTTGACAGTTTTTTCTTTTAGCACTTTCACTCTTTTTTTTTTTTTTTTTTGTGGTACGCGGCCCTCTCACTGTTGTGGCCTCTCCCGTTGCGGAGCACAGGCTCCGGACGCTCAGGGTCAGCGGCCATGGCTCACGGGCCTAGCCGCTCCGCAGCATGTGGGATCTTCCCGGACCGGGGCACGAACCTGTGTCCCCTGCATCGGCAGGTGGACTCTCAACCACTGCGCCACCAGGGAAGCCCTTTTAGCA
The DNA here is from genome assembly GCF_937001465.1 of Orcinus orca. Taxonomy (NCBI): domain Eukaryota; kingdom Metazoa; phylum Chordata; class Mammalia; order Artiodactyla; family Delphinidae; genus Orcinus; species Orcinus orca. Next base: position 7,638,364 of record NC_064578.1, read on the forward strand.
CTTTAAATGTGTGATTCCACTGCCTTCTGGCCTCCATGGTTTCTGATTGGAAATTGACTGTTAATCCTATTGAGGATCCCTTGTATGTGATGAATCGTTTTGCTTGCTGCTTTTAAGATCCTCTCTTTGAGTTTGTCTTTCAGTTGTTTGATTGTAATGTATCTCAGTGTTGACCTCTTTGAGCTTATCCTATTTTGAGTTTGTTGAGCTTCTCGAATATGTACACTTACATCTTTTATCAAATTTGGACAATTTTGGCCGTTATTTCTTTAAATAGTCTTTCTGCCCCTTTCTCTTTTTCCTTTTCTTCCAGAACGCCTATTATGTGTGTATGTTGTTACTCCTGACAGTGTCCCACAGGTCTCTTGGGCTCTGTTTATTTCCCTTTATTTTTTTCTTCTTGCTTCTCAGACTGGATAATTTTAATTGAACTATCTTCAAATTTGCCGATTCTTTCTTCTGCCTTTTCACATCTTTTATTGAAACTCTCATGTGGATTTTTCATGTATGTTATTGTGCTTTTTGTCTCCCAGATTTCTTTTGTTCCTTTTCATAATTTTCATTGCTTTATTGATGTTTTCTATTTGTTGAGACATTGTTGTTCTGGCTTACTTTAACCCTTTGTCCATGGTTTTCTCTAGCCCTTTGAGAATACTTAAGACCGTTAATTCAAAGCCTTTGTCTAGTAAGTCCAATGTCTTTCCTTTCTTAGGGGAAATTTCTGTTAATTTCTTCTGTGAATGGGCCATATTTCTTGTTTCTTTGAATGTTTCATAATTTCTTATTGAAGACTGGACAGTTTGAATATTATAATGTGGTAACTCTGGAAATTAGACTTTCCCCCCTTGTCAGGGTTTGTTCTTGTTGCTTGTTGTGGACTGTTGCTGTTTGTTTAGAGGCTTATCTAAACTGTTTTTTTAAAGTCTGTACTCCTTGTCATGTGTGGTCTATGAACTCTCTGTTCCTTTGTCTTGTGTTAAGCTGGTTGTGACAGATTTCCTTGCATGCGAGGAGAAATAAATAAGGAAGTAAAGAATAGAAATGAAGGAAGAGAGGGAGGGAGGAAGGAAGGAAGGAAGCAAGCAAGCCTCCCTCTGGCTTTTCAGATTGGCTCTGTGTTGGGACATTCCTTCAGTGCTTAGCCAGGGCATTTACAAGTCTGCCTTAGTCTTCACTTCCTGCATGCACTAAGTTTAGAGATCAGCCAGAGGGGAAAGTTTTAGGGCCATCTTTTCTGGGCATGTATCCTGCCTTGGGCATGTATGTAGCTTTTCTGAATCCCCGAATTTCCCAAGGAAACTCTTCATCTTTTCTTCCCAGGCTTTTGGTGCGTCTATTGTTTTTCTCACTTGTACTCTTTTGTCCCATTTGGCAGGAGATTGTGCATTTGCATACATTGTTTTCAAAGAATGACTCTGCCTAGCTATTTTCCAAGCTAAGTAAGTTTTGAGGAGAACAAAAACAAGTGCTTATGTCATTCCTCAGGTAGCCCCTAGACAAGTTAGAACAAACACAGTTCTTTGAGGAGAAGGATTGCTTTTCTTCCTCCAGAACCAAGGACCGTTGTTCCGTACTGGGGATATGGGCTGCTTTATTCAAGACTGCTACTGAGTTGGGGAGTGGGTGGGGCAAAACTAAGTAAAAGTGACAAAAAGCTTCCTACTGTTTTTGAGCTGTGTTTTTCTTGATTCAGCCTTCAGTTTGGTTGCTACAAACCTTGTTTTCCAGAATTCTAAAACAGTTGATTCTGACGTTTTTGCTTGATTTTTCATTGCTTCTGTAGAGAAACCAACCCTTGGAGCTGCCTACTCTGCCATCTTTCCTCTTTATTTCAAAAATCAGTTTTTGAATGTCAATGAGTTCAGCTTTTTTACATTTTCTAGTTTGTTAATTTCTGCTTTGATATTTATTCTTTCCTCTTTCTGCCCAAGAGTATTTGTTTTCTTTTACTGCTTACTGAGGGTAGATGTTTTAACTTCTTCCTTCCTTCCTTATTTCTGCCTCCCAACTATTTGACTGTGTGTATACTCACTTTCTGATTTTTGAAAAAATGTTATTGCAGTTTTTTCTTAGCTCTTTATTTGATGGTTACTTAGGGTTGTTTGTTCATTTATAAGTGGTTGGGGTTTATTTTTAAATTGTGTTATCTAGTATTATAGCATTGTACGTATTTAGAAATCACAGTCTGTAAAATATCTCTTTTTTTGCATTCATTAGGGATTATTTTCCTCTTACATTTTCGTATTTAATCAATTTTTATAAGTGTTCCATGGATGATTTTCTTGAAATTTTGTAGAGTTTATTTTCTTTACAAATTATGCAGTTAAAATTTGTGTTCATACAAATATATGTAATATTTACTTGATCAACCATCATATTTATATGTCAGATTCTTTATATCCATATTTTTCATCTGCTTGATGTGTCTCAGTCTGAAAGTATTGAGTTTAAGTCTTCAGTTCAAATTGTTTCCACCAATTTTCTGTTGAATTTTTAAAAGTTACTTTTGAGTCTGTTATTTGATACAGAAAAGTTCATAACTATTATGTATTTAGTGAGTATTTTTTAATTAAAAAATTTCCTTTCCTATTCAATGCATTTTTGCTCCTCAAATTTTACTTTGATATTCTTTACAAAATTTGATCCTGCCTGATATATTTTTGTTCTTTCTCTTATTTTTTATTACTAAGCGAATAAGTATATAATGAGTACCTGGAACTGTTAGGTTTTATGATTGCTGTTCCCATTATTCACATGCTTTTTTTTAAGTTTTTGCGTAACCTGCAATTGTATGTTAAAAAAAACTTGAAATAATTATGTATTTTCAGAAGAGTTATATAGTACAAAGTTTCCATATACCGCTTAGCCAGTTTTCATGATTATTTACATCTTACACCGTGTACATTTATAAAAACTAAGAAATTAACATTGGTGCTACTCTGTAAACTAACCTACATACTTTATTAGGATTTCACCAGTGTTTCCACGAACATCCTTTTCTGTTTCAGGATCCAGTCCAGGATACCACATTGCATTTAGTTACTGCTTTTCCTCAGTCACCTCCAATCTAAGGCCACATCTTGGTCTCCTTGTATTTTGTGACTTGATACTTTTCCAGTGTACTGGTCAAGTATTTTGTAGACTGTCCTTCAATTTGGGTTTGTCTGATGTGTAATCAATAGGTTATGGGTTTGGGGGATTATACCACAAAGGGGAAGTGTGCTTCTCGGTGAATCAGATCAGAGTATACATGCCAGCAACACGATTTATGCAGGTGATGTAACCTTGATCACTGGTGTGGGCCAGGTTTCTGCACCGTACAGGTACTCTTTTTTTCCTTTGCATACTCTGTTTGTTAGAAAGGGGTCATTAAGTCCAGTCACTTAAGGGGAGAGGAATTAAGCTGCACCTCCTAAAGGGAAGAGGATCGATTGGTGGGCATCTGTTCAAACGACCATGATAGTTCATAAATATGTCGGGGGAGATATTTTCAGGCTATGCAAATATCCTCTTTCTCTTTAAAGTTTTACCAACTAGTTTTAGCATCCATCTGTGGCTCTTGTCTGTAGCAGTTATTACTGTGGTGCTCTAATGGTGATTTTTCTATTTCCCTTATTCTTTTTACATTTGTTATTTGGAATTCAGCTCTAAGGAATATTTGTCCCTTCTCCCATTTGTTTATTTATTCCAGAGTCAGCAAGCTTTTTCTGTAATGGACCATACAGCAAATATGTTAGTCTTTGTGGACCGTACAGTCTCTGTTACACAACTGACTCTGATAGCGTGAAGCACCATAGATGATACATAAATGAATGGGCGTGGTGTGTTCCAATGAATCTGTGTTCCAATGAATCAGACACTGGGCCAGATTTGGCCTGCAGGCCAACTTCTGATAATTAATTCATTTATTTACATCAGGTGAACTCATGGGTATTTATTTTATTCTTTAGGTTATACATGTATAACCTATTTATTATTCAAATTATTCCAGCTTTGGCCACTGGGACCTCTTCCAGTTGTCTCCTTTGGCATTCCACTGCCATCATTTGGGGTTGATTGGTTGAACATTTCTTATTTTCTGGCATTATGAGATCCTCCAGGCTCACTTTTTTAATGGGTTAGTTTATGTTTTGTCCTTTAACCAACGAAATGTCTTCTTCCTTCCCAACTGAAGGTCCACTTGACTGGTTTTAGAATTCTTAAGTTTACAATATTTATGTTTTCAACTTCTGTACTATTTTGGATGGGGGAAGGTTGGGGTGTGAGGTAGGGAGTTTAATTTTTTGAAATTAAGTTTTGTAAGAATAGAAATAAAGTTGATTTATCCTCAACCTTTGCGTCCGCCATCAGAGATCTTTTTTTGACCTACAGACTCAAGGTACAGAGATCTCTTCTGTTATGCTTTATTAATGTTCTTGTCCCATTTTGATTTTTTTCCCTTTGTCAGACTTACATTGCTTGGGTCCCTGTTAACCCTCCTGGATGCCTACACTCATTTTCCTTAATGTTTTCTTTAAAAATCTTTGTGTCCTTTTCTTCTGCATTCTTGGAGAGCTCTTCAAGTATGTCATATACATCACTGATGTCATTTTGTGCATGTTGGCTCTGTCCTTTCCTGGTTCCAATGGGAATTTTATTTCTTTGCCTGTGTTTTTTCTTTTTTTCTTTTTCTCCCTTTGGTTTCCTTACATCCTTTCTTATATAAATGGGTCTACTTTCAATTCAGTTCCCTACTCAACCTGTTTATTTCATTTCATCATTTATCTTTTTTTCCTCTCTCTATCTTTTAAAAACAGAGGCCATATTTTCTGTAGTCTTTGAAAACATGACACAAATGCTATCCAAAAATGTATAGTAGTACTTTTCTTAGTAGGATATTACAGAGAATTTTTACTTATGATCTTGTTCTGATGTATTTTAGAAGGTTTTTTTTTTTCCATTTCTAATTTTATTGATTTGAGTCCTCTCCCTCTTCTTCTTGATGAGTCTGGCTAATGGTTTACCAATTTTTTTTATCTTCTGAAAGAACCAGCTTTTAGTTTTGTTGATCTTTACTGTTGTTTTCTTTGTTTCTATTTCATTTATTTCTCCTCTGATCTTTATGATTTCTTTCTTTCTACTAACTTTGGGTTTTGTTTGTTCTTCTTTCTCTAGTTCCATTAGGTGTAAGGTTAGATCGTTTATTTGAGATTTTTCTTGTTTCTTGAGGTAGGCTTGTATTGCTATAAACTTCCCTCTTAAAACTGCTTTTGCTGCATCCCATAGGCTTTGGATCATCGTGTTTTTGTTGTCATCTGTCTCTAGGTGTTTTTTGATTTTCTTTTTGATTTCTTCAGTGATCTCTTGGTTATTTAGTAACGTATTGTTTAGCCGCCATGTGTTTGTGTTTTTTAGGGGTTTTTTTCCCCTGTAATTGATTTCTAATCTCATAGCCTTGTGGTCAGAAAAGATGCTTGGTATGATTGCAATTTTTAAAAATTTACTGAGGCTTGATTTGTGACCCAAGATGTGATTTATCCTGGAGAATATTCCATGTGCACTTGAGAAGAAAGTAATCTGCTGTTTTTGGACAGAATGTCCTATAAATATCAATTAAATCTATCTGGTGTATTGTGTCATTTAAAGCTTGTGTTTCATTATTAATTTTCTGTTTGGATGATCTGTCCATTGGTGTAAGGGAGGTGTTAAAGTCCCCCCACTATTATTGTGTTACTGTCAGTTTCCTCTTTTATAGCTGTTAGCAGTTGCCTTATGTATTGAGGTGCTCCTATGTTGGGTGCATATATATTTATAATTGTTAAACCTTCTTATTGGATTGATCCCTTGATCACTATGTAGTGTCCTTCCTTGTCTGTTGTAACATTCTTTATTTTAAAGTCTATTTTATCTAATATGAGTATTGCTACTCTGGCTTTCTTTTGATTTCCATTGGCATGGAGTATCTTTTTCCATCCCCTCACTTTCAGTCTGTATGTGTCCCTAGGTCTGGAGTGGGTCTCTTGTAGACAGCATATATATGGGTCTTGTTTTTGTATCCATTCACTGAGCCTGTGTCTTTTGCTTGGAGCATTTAATCCATTCATGTTTAAGGTAATTATCAAAATGTATGTTACTATTACCATTTTCTTAATTGTTACAGGTTTGTTTTTGTAGCTCCTTTTCTTCTCTTGTGTTTCCCACTTAGAGAAGTTCCTTTAGCACTTGTTGTAAAGCTGGTTTGGTGGTGCTGAATTCTTTTAGCTTTTGTTTGTCTGTAAAGCTTTTGATTTCTCCATCGAATCTGAATGAGACCCTTGCCGGGTAAAGTAATACTGGTTGTAGGTTCTTCCCTTTCATCACTTTAAATATATCATGCCACTCCCTTTTGGCTTGTAGAGTTTCTGCTGAGAAATCAGCTGTTAATCTTATGGGAGTTCCCTTGTATGTTATTTGTCTTTTTCCCTTGCTGCTTTCAATAATTTTTCTTTGTCTTTAATTTTTGTCAATTTGATTACTATTTGTCTCGGCGTGTTTCTCCTTGGGTTTATCCTGCCTGGGACTCTCTGTGCTTCCTGGACTTGGGTGGCTATTTCCTCTCCCATGTTAGGGAAGTTTTCAACTATAATCTCTTCAGATATTTTCTCTGGTCCTTTCTCTCTCTCTTCTCCTGCTGGGACCCCTATAATGCGAATGTTGTTGCATTTAATGTTGTCCCAGAGGTCTCTTAGGCTGTCTTCATTTCCTTTCATTCGTTTTTCTTTATTCTGTTCCGCAGCAGTGAATTCCACTATTCTGTCTTCCAGGTCACTTATCCATTCTTCTGCCTCAGTTATTCTGCTATTGCTTCCTTCTAGTGTATTTTTCATTTCAGTTATTGAATTGTTCATCTCTGTTTGTTCTTTAATTCGTCTAGGTGTTTGTCCTTTAATTCTTCTAGGTCTTTGTTAAACATTTCTTGCATCTTCTCGATCTTTGCCTCCATTCTTTTTCCGAGGTCCTGGATCATCTTCACTATTATTATTCTGAATTCTTTTTCTGGAAGGTTGCCTATCTCCACTTCATTTAGTTGTTTTCTGGGGTTTTATCTTGTTCCTTCATCTGGTACATAGCCCTCTGCCTTTTCATCTTGTCTGTCTTTCTGTGAATGTGGTTTTTGTTCCACAGGCTGCAGGACTGTAATTCTTGCTTCTGCTCTGTTTTAGAAGTTTTTATAAATAAGTTACCAGTTTTTGTCTGTGTGCTCTTGATCAAACAGAAGTCTCTCTGGTTTAGTGTTTTCCAACAGAGTGGGTGTGGGAGTTCCTCTTGGTCCCCTCCTCACTTGGATGCTGCTGTGTTCCCCATTCTGTCCCTCACCCGATGCTAGCTTGAATTGCATGGCTCTGAGCCGAATTTCTTGGTCTGCAGCTATATCCTTAGTATACTGTAGTTTGGCTGGACTGAGTGGGACGTGCCACGTCTTCTTACTGCCTTCTTCTTTGACTAGATAATCTGAAGCAACCACCATCTTCTAGACCTGAAACAGTCCATACCTGGTTGTCCCCAGAACTTGTCCCGTCTTTACTCTTCCTGAGGACTTCATACCCCAAGTCGTAAAGATGGGAGCCTGTGCCTCTCTACGTCCAAGGAAGCTGTCCCAGGATGTTGAAAGGATGTAGAAAGAGAGGTCCTTGTGGGTGTGGGGTTTGAGGTCCAGAATCTGAGGAATGTCCAAGGATGACTGCTCTGGTGTATGTGTGGGTAGACAGCAGTTGTGGACATCATCTTCCTTTATTCCTTTTTGGCCTTGTTCTTCGCATTCAGAGGTTAAGACATGTACTAGTAACCCAAAGTTTCTCATCCAACGCCATCTGGCGTGAGGGACCTTCCTTCCAGCGTCTGGAAAATCTTCGTTGATGATCCTGGATTCCCGAGCTATTGTCATTTTATATACTCTTTTGGTTTGATGGGAAGCTTGGGATAGGGAATATGACTGATGATTAGTCTTTTTTCCTTTGAACTGATGGAGAATTGGAGCAGGAGGGGAGGGAGGCCCACATGGCATGCTGGGAGACCCCAGGAGAGTCAAGCTCAGGAGGCTACTTTTTTTAAAAATTGAAGTATAGTTGATTTACAATGTTGTGTTAGTTTCAGGTGTACAACAAAGTGATTCAGTTATACATACATATATATATCTCTATTCTTTTTCAGATTCTTTTCCATTATAGGTTATTACAAGATATTGAATGTAGTTCCTTGTGCTATATAGTCGGACCTTGTTGTTTATCTATTTTATAAATAGTGGTATGTATCTGCTAATGCCAGACCCCTAATTTATCCCTCCCTCCCCTTTCCCCTTTGGTAACCGTAAGTTTGTTTTTTATGTCTGAGTCTGTTTCCGTTTTCTAAATAAGTTCATTTGTGTTATAGTTTTTAGATTCCACATATAGGTGATACCATATGATATTTGTCTTTCTCTGTGTGACTTACTTCGCTTAGTATGATAGGTGAAGTCCATCCATGTTGCTGCAAATGGCATTATTTCATTTTTTATGGCTGAGTAATATTCCATTGTATATATTATATACCAACATATATATATATATATATATATATATATATATATATATACACCACATCTTCTTTATCCATTCATCTGTTGATGGACATTTGTTTCCATGTCTTGGCTATTGTAAATAGTGCAGCTATGAATATTGGGGTGCATGTATCTTTTTGAATTAGAGTTTTCTTTGAGAGGCCACTTTCAAGCCATGTAAAGATGCTGTAGGTTTTCTGTGACCCGGCAGGAGTTGGGGGGAGCATCAGAAGTTGCACGTATGCCATCAGCCTCAGTCAGGTTGGGCTCACTGAACAAGAGTGGGGAGTGGAAATGGTGTCATCCTTGAAAGCATGGGGTCTGGAGCCAGGATGCATCAAACCAAGTCTTAACTCTCTGCTGCTTGTCAGAGGTGGGGTCTTGGCCAAGGTCCTTAATCCCTGGGCGCCTCAGCTTTGTCCTTTGTCAAAAAGAGAATAAAGTGACCTACCTCGTTCAGGTATTTTGAAGATTAAATGAGTTAACATGTATAATATTACATTACTGTGTAGGGATCACATAAGACAGTGGCTGGCATTTGGTAAATGCTGAGTGAATGTTAGGTGGTGGTGGTGTTATTGGGTCACCTGCCAGTCAACAGCTGAGGAGGCTGTCCTGCTGCCTGGAAAGGCCTCTCACTGGTCCAAATTTTCTCCATCTCCGAAGGCCCCGTTCCTTCTCAGAGGAACCTCCCTGTCCATCCAATTTGAAGTAGCCATTCTTTCCCACAGCCCCTTTCTCTTCACTGTCAGAGCCCTTTTCATAATTGTTATCACCTGTGACTTCGTGCACCCTCATTCAAGCGCTGTGTCCCCACCAGCCTGTGGGTGCCACGCTGGCGGTCTGTGGGTTCACCATGGCCTGCGGTGCCTTGTGTACGGACACACATGACAGTGTTGGACGCAGGACTTCACGAAGCCGTCTCCTTCTTCAGTGCTTGTGGGCCACATGCTTGGCACCTTGCTTGCCTGGTTCTGGTGGCTTCCCACTGGTGAGGTGTAGCCAGGTGGCCAAGAACTTGGGCCGAGGAGTCAGACGAACTAGGGTTCCAGTCTTGGCTAACCACCTACTGACTGTGTGATGGAGGGAAACTTACCTAACTTCTCTGAGTCTCAACTTCCTCACCTGACCGTGCTGAGAATACTGCCCAGTGGACAGCTTATGAGTTCTTAACACAGTTCCTGGAACTTAGCATGTACCACTAAAGGTGACTGTCGTCATCCTCATTCCTAACGAGACAGCCATCCACCTGTCATCGTGGCGCTGATAATAATTGCCTCAATTTCCCTGCCCCCACCTGCAGTAGAGTCGCATCTTGTGTTAGCGGGGATCACAGAGAGAACATGTTAATGAATGATTTGGTTGAACTCAAAGGAATCGTTCAGGGCCTCAGATGGCTTACCTTTGAATAGAGAAGGTGGCAGGTGTGTGAGCACATGCTTTTTTAATATCATTCACGCATTCCTAGGTAACTACAGGAGAAGGGAATTGACCATTGTTTCCATATGGAGGGCCTGAGCCTCAGGTAGTGCACAAGGCCTGTGCAGGTAGCGTGGGTGCGGGGCATCAAGAGCAGAGCTGCTAGCACCTGGGGGCCCAGGTCTCTGTTTTCAACAGGTGTGAGGAGTTGAGGACAGTGGCGGAGGTTGGGGGGAGCTTAAGGGAAAGACAGGATTTCCAGACAGAGAACGTTGCAGTCATTTAACATTCAAGTCCTAAATAATGTAGGCTTTTGTTATCAACAGAACAGACTAGAGTTCTGGTTCTATTTGAGGATCTCCCGAGAAGAAGAGGAAAAGAGGGTCAGAAAACCTGTGCAGGGATGTAAAGAAGGAGATCAGGCCCCAGGAGATGGCGCATTCAAAGTCTGCTGGGGTGTTTGGGAGCCAGCTCTCCTCTGAGCTCCTTGTGGGCATTTTCATCTTTCAGAAAAAGCAGTTGTTTTTCTGAAACTGAAAAAACCCATTTTTTATAAAAGGTTTAAACGGTAGAAGAAATCATGTATATAAAATCACTTTTGTCACCTGAAGCTTTATATTTCTGAGAGCAATTCCACTCATGTCCTCGTAGTGCTTTGTGGTGTTCAAGGCACTTTACTTTCTCAATCACACCTTATTCCTTATTCCAGCAACCTTGCAGGAAGCCGCTATTATTATTATTATTACTATTTCTGTTTGACAGATGGGGACATTGAGTCCCAGAGAGGCTGGGCAACTTGCCCAGGGTCATGTGAATAGAAAGTGGAAGAGCCAGTAGTTTTCCCCCTGCATGTCAGGCCGTTAATAATCCTGTTAATACTGTTCATTGTTGATATTGGGTTAATTTAAGTAGAAATGACTGTCAAGCCACCCAGTGGCTTTCTGGTTGGTACCGGAGGTGGAAGCAATGGCCTTTCTGTCCCTCATAAAGCCACTTGTGACTCAATCCTCCAGTAACTAGGAGCTCCTCCCCCAGTGCGGCCCCAGGTAGCCATGTAGACACCCTTGCTGACTGCCGAAGCTTCTCGAGCAGCCCTCCTCTGCACAGCCGCCTCCCGCACTTGGAAGGACTTATCTAAGTAGGTGGACTCGACCCTGTCTTCTTCCCGGGGAGGAGTTGAGTGTCCTCAGGGGCTCACGCTCTGCAGGGTGGAGACACAGTATCTTTAGATACCAGGTTTGCATTCACAGGAGGGTATGCAAGATTCAGTGACCTTTACTCTGGAATGCTAATCTCCTTATTTGTATATCCTCCACTATCACCCTACGAGGTAGGTGCTGTTATTTCCCCCTTGTTAGGTGAGTCATCTGAGGTTTAGTAACTTGCCCAGGAACACGTGGAGTGTCTACATGGCTCCTTGGGGCCACACTGGGGGAGGAGCTGGTTTTCCACTCTCCAGCCATCTGTTCATTCATCCATTCAACCATCCATGTTTCCATCCATCCATCCATGCATCTACCCTTCCATCCACCTACCCACCTATCACTGTGTGGGCTGTTTGTCTAACATGGTTTTCTGCTTTATTCTGGGGAAGAAGGTTCTCCATTCTGGGAGCCAAGCACATGCTTTCTGAAGCTGGAGACCTCCGTGCCAACACGCATCCCGTACCTCATAGCCCTTAGACATTTCTGGGCTTCCTCCTGACACTCCTAGGTTGGTCTTCTCAGGGATGCTGCTATTTCCAGCAGTGCCATGTTGCTTGTTCACTTTCCTCCCTCTGTTAACTTGCAGAGGGTTTCCCCCTTCAAAGTCCTACAAATGTGCAAAGCTGCAGGCTCCTCCAGAGCCTCCTCTTGACTTTTCTGCAGCATTATCACAAATGAATACCCAGCTAGTCCCATTCCTTGATTCAGAGATTGGAAGTTGGATTCGTTTGGCATGATTTTACTTTTTCAAGCTATTATAGAGTTTGTGTGATACATCTAAAAATTATGTAATAAATCTAAAACAGATGTTTACAGAGCATTTTATAAGGAAAGAAATTTTCATAGAAATAGGCCAATTTGATTTCAGACGGATCAATTAAGGAAACAATTTAAATTGTCTGTGAAGAAGCAGTATTATAAAGAGGCAATATGGCCTAGCTGTTTAGACATTTATTAAGTGCAAAGCAATGGAAGTCGTTTAATTATTTTGCATAGCTTCTGTTGTATATGGATCATTGGGAGATAATCTCACTTTTCAAAAATTTTTATTATGGAAAAATTTAGACACATAAAAATTCCAACATGCAGGCATAAACAGTTGTATAATGAACCCACATTTACCTATTACCCATCTTTAACAATTATCAACTATAACTGTAACTGCTTCTCCCCTCTCATATTGGTTTTTTTTCCATGAGTTTTGAGGGCATATTCCTCACTTATTACTTCATTTCACTGGGTCGAATTCCATTCTAGAAAAGTATATTATCTTGACATTAAAATATAGTAAACTTTTGAATATAATTGTTTACTTTTTCATTGAAATTTAGCTCTTTTTTGGGTAGAGCACTGGAAATTTTCTGTCAGTTTTTTTCATTAAAAATTTCACATGTGTAGCAAAGTTGAGAGAATAATGAGTGAAGCCTCACTCACCCTTCACCCCGATTCACCAGTTATTAGCCTTCGGACTGGCATTCTCTAAGTGTGTTTTTCCATGTCTTGTTGAAGATGAGAGATTTACTTACTTTTGAAGGTACATAGACAGGAGTTCCATGGCTCGAAAAGCAGATATATGCTCAGATCTACCTCTACCACCTCTTAGCCCTGCATCGTAGGCAGCTTGTGTCATACTTAATCCCTCATCTATCAAATCGGAGCATTAATAAGGTACACCCTGTGGGGTTATGCAAGGTACATAATAGGCGCTCAAAAAATGTCACCCATCACCTTACCTCGTACCTGTACCCCCTGTGTTGCAGCTGGGGGAGCCGAATAGGGGGATATTGGGCTTCATTGATTCGAGTCAGTTTTGGCCAATATGGAAGATTTTTATAGTTGAGAGAGAGTTGGTATGGCCTGATGGTTAAGAAAAAAAACTCGGGGTGAGAGTGGTTCAAATCCCAGCTCTGCTTTTACCAGCTTGGAGCTTGGTTGAGAGACAATCTCTCAGCCCCACTTCCCTCTCTGTAAAGTGCGGATAGGAAGAACACCTACTGCATCGGGTTGTTGTCTGGAGAAAATGAAATGGGACCATCCATGGCCAGCATTTAGTAGCGTCTGCCTCACACATGCCCAGCGAATATTACTAATCGTTAGTATCATTGTAAGTAAGGATACATTTAGAAGAGTGCCTATGATGTAAATGCTCAGTGTTACTTATTATTATGAGTAACGGTGAAAAACGCACACCAAATTGGTCTTTAAAAGTCTGATTCGACTTTGGTGCAATGAAAAGAATATAGATCTTCAGTGAACGCTTGCAATGCGATTTCGAGTAAGAGTAAGCCTTGGATGGACAGGTCGATGCAGCCAGGCAGGTGTGGCATCGTGCAGTTGTCATGGGAAACAACGATGGTTGTTGTTCACCGCCAGTTTCCTTCAGCGATGTCCTAAAATAAACCAGCCTTCTTGAAGACTCCTGGGAGGGTCAGCTTCCTGCCTCGGGAGCAGCTCGCCCCATGGCCAGGGCGGATGCATCTATCCCGAGGGCTCTGCGTTGTTCTTGTGTTCTGGGACTAATTTTTTTTTTCTTCTATCTCTGTTTCCTGATTCTCCTCTTGCATCCCAGGTTGAAAGGATTGTAGACAAGAGGAAGAACAAGAAGGGAAAATGGGAGTATCTGATCCGGTGGAAAGGCTACGGGAGCACGGAGGACACGTGGGAGCCCGAGCACCACCTGCTGCACTGCGAGGAGTTCATTGATGAGTTCAACGGGCTGCACCTGGCCAAGGACAAGAGGCTCAAGTCGGGGAAGCAGTCCGGCGCCTCCAAGCTTCTGCGGGACGGCCGAGGCCCCTCGGTCGAGAAACTGTCCCACAGACCCTCGGAATCCGGCAGGAGCAAAGGGACTTCCCATAAACGGAAGCGGATCAACCCTTCCCTGTCCAAGCCGAAAAAAGGGTATCCGGCCAAGCCCCCTGCAGGCGGGGACAGGGCCACCAAGACGGTGTCTTACAGGACTACCCCCAGTGGCTTGCAAATAATGCCCCTGAAAAAGGCGCAGAATGGGATGGAAAACGGGGACGCCGGCTCCGAGAAGGAAGAGAGGCATTTTGGAAACGGGTCCCACCAGCCCGGCTTGGATTTGAATGACGTGGGTGAGCAGGACCTGGGCGACTGCCACGTGAGCCCCGCGGCGCTGGCGGAGAACGGACTCGGTACGTGGCTGGTCTTCCTCTCGGATGGGGCTTTGCGGGCAGCCTAGGGAAACACACTGCCCCCACCCCGGCCCTGACCCTCAGCCAGGCAGTAATTGTTCCTTTGTCTCTTTCACCTAGGGCACTGTGGGCTCGCTCACGTGCCTGCACTGGTTACAGACACCTATGCGTGGCGGGCGGGGCGGGGGCGGGGCCGGGGCCGGGGCCCAGCCACTGATGCTCCAGCCAAGGCTTGTCCTGCGTCGGAAATCCCTGGTTGTGCTTAAAGGCACCCGAAGCCATGGTAACCGCTCTGGAGCCCCTGCTCTGAGGGCGGCTCAGAGTCTTCACCCATCAGGACCCGAGACTCATGTCCCCACAGGACCAGTGCCTTTCGGAGGCCGCATGCACCTCCCAGAGCCCTTGCTTGCAGTCTCCTGCCCTCAGCGCTGTAGCCCGGAGAGGCGAGGTCTGGCCCAGGCTCTGCTGCTTCGCAGTTTGGACTTGGAATTCTCCCAACTGGTCCTTAAGCTGGAGCCTCCTGCCTCTCATCTCTCGCTAACATGCATGATCTGGCCCCATGTCTGTGTTAGGTCCTAAATGCTGCCCCGACCCCCTCCTAGGCCAGTTCTTTTGCTTTGTACCTTCTTGCCACCTCCCGCAAGCAACACAGCAAAGATTCAGGAATCCCTCCCTCTGACCAAGTCCCCACAAGCAAAATTAAGGAAAGAGGAGGCGATGACCCAGGTAATTCAAGCTCCCAAATCTGACATCTCCTCAACAGAGTGCTCAGTGGCTGAGTCTCCCAGGTGAGCCGTCTGCACCTGTTACCTGTGTTCCTTCATTTCTCAGGTACCCGTGTGTCCACGTGGTGCATTTGTCTCTTTAGCTGCCAGAACTCTAAGCCTTGGGATGTCAGGAAATCCTGCTCGAGTGTGGACAACCCATGCCCAACAGAGTAGGGCCACCCGATGCCCTGGATGGAACCAGAGTGCGTGTGGGAATAGGGGTGCCGGGACGCAGGTGGGACGGGTTGGGAGAGTTTCCGGAAGGATGGGGTGACAGAGGCAGATGCACGTTAGAGGGGTGATGATTTCAGAGTTCAGGGTGCTCAGGGCGTGCCCGGCTGGGGAGAACGTGGCGTCTTTAGGTATTCTTGCCAGGGAATCTGAGCGATCCGCTTTGAGGTTCCTCTTTCTCCAGAGAGAGGAATTTCACCCAAACAGGATTTATTTAGCAGTCTCTGCCCCAGACTGACTCATGTTTCCGTCTGGGGATCCCTGATGCTGACATGACGCTGCCTGCTAACATACGGAAAAGCTGTTTGTTTTAAAAATCCATCTCTTGGGGAGGAGTGGGCTTGTGTAAATGAGTCCTGGCACAAACACTGGTGTTTGGCGTTCCTGTGACAGCAACGGAGGGATTCCCTGTCTCTGGAAGGGGGGCTTGTGAGGCTCCTTGGGTGCAGGCTCAGGGAACTTGGGTGTGATTGCTGGCACCCCGGCCGGGAGCAGCCCTCTACTCTGCTCAAGATGTGGCTGCCCTGAGAGTGGGGGGATGGGAACGTGGGCGGGGAAGCGTGCTGACTCTAGCTGCCACACTGCAGGGCTGAGACAGAAGGCAGACCTGTAGAGAAGTTTCAGTGAAGGCATGCTTCTCCTTCCATGCCCTTTTCCAGAGCGGGGCAGGGCTGCTAGCTGTGCGCAACCTGTCCTTGGGCCTCATCGATACCGCCCGGTTCACGATCTGGTGATGGAGCATGGTTCCCCATGACCCGGGGAAACAGATGAGAATGAGCCTGCTGGCCTCAGTGGTGGCCTTGTTAACCTCGAGTGCTTCCCCAGGTCTTTCTTGTCTTTGATCTCTTCTTGGCCTCATTTTTTCCCCGATGTTGAATGTTCTCTACTTCACTCGGGCCCATGCCTGGACAGAGGGGAGGAAGCCACCTGCCTCTCTTTTGTTTGGTTTTGGGTGTTCCCAAAGCGCCCTTTTGTTTAATCGCATCCCACAATGTTGGTGTCCTTGAGGTTCTCATAAGCCTAAGGCAGTGGTTCTCAAATTCTTGTGTGTCAGATTCCTTGGCGCTTTGTTAAAATGCAAATCCTGTAGAATCTGATTTACTAAGTCTGGGGTGGAGCCCAGAAGATGGGTTTTTAACAAGCGCCCTAGGTGGCTCTCATGCATTTGGGGACCTGCTTTGTGGCAAAATGGGGTGATAATTACGTTTCACATCAGGTGTCAATTTAAGTCAATTCAGTACTTCTTTTGTTCTTCCTGAGAGTTAATCACCACGCGAGGTGCTTGGAGTAAAGTAATAAAAAGATAGGTAAGGACTGCACCCTCTGAAACTTACAGTCTGCGCTCTGCTAGGTTGAGAGTTGGTGTCTCTGGGTCATTGTTGAGAAGACTCCTGAGGCTGACTGACTGGAAGGAGTAACACATACGTTACGTAGATGGTATGCCTTTCCGTATCTGCGTGACATCTTCTGTGGTCACTGGGGTGATAAATGCCCCAGCCCTGGTCAGCTTTTAACACTCTAGTTAGAAATAGCATGATATCCAGGTCTTGGAGTAACTGGGAAGAGGAAAAGACTGAGAATCCTTGCCAGAGAGAGAGAGAGAGAGAGAGGAGAGAAAGGTTTGGGGTTCTTGGAGAAGACCCAAGACAGAGGGGGTTGTGTCGTTCCAGAACTTGCCAGCCAGGGGTCAGCGGCATAGTCAAGCACAGCATGACTCCACTTATGTTTTCAGGCCGAGGGAAGCCTTGATGCGGCCAGTGTCCATGCCCATGCAGACCCTGAATGTTTTCCTACCCCCCCTCCCCAGCCCCACCTTCTCTGACCACTGCCCCCAAGGATCCAGATCCCAGTGGCACAAGGGTGAGGTAGCAGGGTTTTCAGCATGGAGGGGGCCTCATCTTTGCCTTGCAGAGGGGGACGGGGAGATCCTGGCTACGCTTTCCCAGCATTTGTTTTGGGGGTGGGCTGTTGCTTTTTATATGATTTCAACTCCTCTTTGGTGAATTAAGGTTCTGCATACAGAAAAGCAACTTATGTAACACGTTACTCATTTACTGCTGACTTCCCCGATCTGAGCTGTGGGAACAGGTGCTAAATTGGGGCTCCAGCGGGTGGTGCTTTGGTTTCAGACAGCATTTTCTCCAGCAATGTTTGTGAAGCGCGTGCAGCGACTCAGTGCCGCTTTTGCTTCTGATTCTTCTCCCATAATGACAAATGGCTCTGTGGTCCGGGTACCATCTGCCTCAGTATCCCTTCGGGAGCTTGTTAAAATTGGGCTCTACCCCAGTCAAATGAATCTCAGGGGGCAGGGTGTGGATTGTGTCTTTTAAATGCTGAATTTTAACTGCCATGATATATACAGTAGTTCCCGCATAAGCGTTTGGTTGTAAGTGATGGGTGGTTCATAGATCCCATCCTTTGTTGGTAGATCGAGTTACTCCTTCGGCTTTAAGCTTGTAAGTGGGAGTGTGATTTAGTCCTTTAAACATTTAAAACCTGATATAATTTCTCCTTCTTGCAAATGCACTGTCTACCAGGCATCCCTCTCTCTCGCTTTTTTTTTTCCCTAAAACAGACTGTTTCATCCATATAGAAAAACCGTTGGGTTAGTGAACTCCTGCTGTGGTCTGGTCTAGAACTGATTAGTTCTGTTTCATCAGAATAGGCCAAAGCATCAATATGTGACAGATTCAGATGAGCCTTTAACCTGTGGACACACCCCTGCCTAGGAGCAAACTCTGAGCCCCAGCGCAACACACAGACGCCCAGCGTTTTCCGAATTTCCATGAAGCCAGTGAGTTTCCACTTTGATGCTGACCCGGTGACCCCGTGTTCACATTTCCTCGAATTTTGAGAATCATCGTCCTTGTTTTCTGATGAGTGTTGTCTGTGGCCCAGGTGCTGCATCTCAGACACCGCCTGATTCAGTGTTTTCAGAATTGTTCCTATCACTGAGTGAGTCATCCCACACAAACGTGCAACACTTGCCATCGTCTCTCCATTGATCTTTTAAAATTATCTCGGCTTTCACTTCTCTCATGTTTGTTTATCTCCTCCTACTCACTCTATCAGCACGATGATCGTTTTCCTTTTATTGATCATCATGGAGTAACCATGTTTTAAAAGCACTTCAGAACGAAGCGTGAACATGGGAGATGCCCTATGACTTTCGAGAACCTCGTGCTCTCAGACATGGAGCCGGCATCAGAATCCACTGGCGGGTATGTTAAAACACAGATTACTGTGCCAACCCCCAGAGTTTCTGATTTAGTAGGTATGGAGCAGAGCCTGAAAATCTGCATTGCTAGCAAGTTCCCAGATGCTGCCGCTGCGCCAGGGACCCTGCTTTCAGAACTGCTCGCTGCTCTAGACGAATAAGCACCAAGGTGGTTGGGACCAAAATGACAGACAGTGGTTGGGAACACCAGTTGGTGGTACTGGGGAGAGTTGAAGCCCTTTTGCTCTGGTCCTTGAGTTTGCGTTCCTGAGAATTCGTAAGTTGAAAGTTTGTGAAATGAAGTTGTTAAGTGGAAGTCTTACTGCATGGGAACTTCCCTGTTAGGCCTTGGAGTTTACAAAGTCCTTTGGTGACCCTCTCAGTCCTAACTGGCAGCTGTTAGGAGACTACCCACTTTTCGGAGGAGGAGACTGAAGTTACAAGGGTCCAAGTTGGGACTAGGAGAGAAACCCAGGCAGTTCGACTCCAGTGATGGTCCCTAGATCACTGCTCAGCTGGCTCCCAGGCAGTACAAGGCAGTTCCTGATCCCTGATAAAAATACGCCCTGACTGAACTCTGCTCAACGTTATGTGGCAGCCTGGATGCCGGAGGGGGGGAGTGTGGAGGAGAATGGATACATGCATATGTATGGCTGAGTCCCTTTGCTGTGCACCTGAAACTATCACAACATTGTTCATCAGCTATACTCCAATGTAAAATAAAATTGAAAAACAATATGCCCTGATTGGGGGACCCCCAGAGTGCACGTGGGGCAGAAGCCACTTGGACTCACCCTCATTTCTTATTGATGGACAGATACAATTCTTCTAAGCCTGAGAAATTGAGATTAACTCTGTGCCATTCAATTTGAAAGCCAGGAGTAAATGGTCAATTTCATTAAAAAAATACAACTTAACAAAACGGACTCACAACTAGAAAACCTGAATAGGGCAATAACTCTTTTTTTTTTTAAGCATCTTTTTTGGAGTATAATTGCTTTACAATGGTGTGTTTCTGTTTCACAACAAAGTGAATCAGCTATACATATACGTATATCCTCATATCTCCTCCCTCTTGCATCTCCCTCCCACCCTCCCTATCCCACCCTTCTAGGTAGTCACAAAGCACCGAGCTGATCTCCCTGTGCTATGCAGCTGCTTCCCACTAGCTATCTGTTTTACATTTGGTAGTATATATAAGTCCATGCCACTCTCTAACTTTGTCACAGCTTACCCTTCCCCCTCCCCATGTCCTCAAGTCCATTCTCTACATCTGCGTCTTTATTCCTGTCCTGCCCCTAGGTTCTTCAAAACCACTTTTTTTTTTTTTTTTAGATTCCATATGTATGTGTTAGCATATGGTATTTATTTTTCTCTTCCTGACTTACTTCGCTCTGTATGATAGTCTCTAGGTCCATCCACCTCACTACAAATAACTCAATTTTGTTTCTTTTTATGGCTGAGTAATATTCCATTGTATATATGTGCCGCATCTTCTTTATCCATTCATCTGTTGATGGACACTTATGTTGCTTCCATGTCCTGGCTATTGTAAATAGAGCTGCAGTGAACATTGTGGTACATGACTCTTTTTGAATTATGGTTTTCTCAGGGTATATGCCCAGTAGTGGGATTGCTGGGTCGTATGGTAGTTCCATTTTTAGTTTTTTAAGGAACCTCCATAGTGTCTGTATCAATTTACATTCCCACCAACAGTACAAGAGGGTTCCCTTTTCTCCACACCCTCTCCAGCATTTATTATTTGTAGACTTTTTGATGATGGCCATTCTGACCGGTATGAGGTGATATACCTCATTGTAGTTTTGATTTGCATTTCTCTAATGATTAGTGATGTTGAGCATCCTTTCATGTGTTTGTTGGCAATCTGTATATGTTCTTTGGAGAAATGTCTGTTTAGGTCTTCTGCCCATTTTTGGATTGGGTTGTTTGTTTTTTTGTTATTGAGCTGCATGAGCTGCTTGTATATTTTGGAGATTAGTCCTTTGTCAGTTGCTTCATTTGCAAATATTTTCTCCCATTCTGAGGGTTGTCTTTTCATCTGGTTTATTCTTTCCTTTGCTGTGCAAAAGCTTTTAAGTTTCATTAGGTCCCATTAGTTTATTTTTGTTTTAATTTCCATTTCTCTAGGAGGTGGGTCAAAAAGGATCTTGCTGTGATTTATGTCATAGAGTGTTCTCCCTATGTTTTCCTTTAAGAGTTTTATAGTGTCTGGCCTTACATTTAGGTCTCTAATCCGTTTTGAGTTTATTTTTGTATATGGTGTTAGGGAGTATTCTAATTTCATTCTTTTACATGTAGCTGTCCAGTTTTCCCAGCACCATTTATTGAAGAGGCTGTCTTTTCTCCATTGTATATTCTTGCCTCCTTTATCAAAGATAAGGTGACCATATGTGCGTGGGTTTATCTCTGGGCTTTCTATCCTGTTCCATTGATCTATCTTTCTGTTTTTGTGCCAGTACCATACTGTCTTGATTACTGTAGCTTTGTAGTATAGCCTGAAGTCCTGGAGCCTGATTCCTCCAGCTCCGTTTTTCTTTCTCAAGATTGCTTTGGCTATTCGGGGTCTTTTGTGTTTCCATACAAATTGTGAATTTTTTTGTTCTAGTTCTGTGAAAAATGCCATTGATAGTTTGATAAGGATTGCATTGAATCTGTAGATTGCTTTGGGTAGTAGAGTCATTTTCACAGTGTTGATTCTTCCAATCCAAGAACATGGTATATCTCTCCATCTGTTTGTATCATCTTTAATTTCTTTCATCAGTGTCTTATAGTTTTCTGCATACAGGGCTTTTGTCTCCCTAGGTAGGTTTATTCCTAGGTATTTTATTCTTTTTGTTGCAATGGTAAATGGGAGTGTTTCCTTAATATCTCTTTCAGATTTTTCATCATTATTGTATAGGAATTCAAGAGATTTCTGTGCATTAATTTTGTATCCTACTACTTTACCAAATTCATTGATTAGCTCTAGTAGTTTTCTGGTAGTATCTTTAGGATTCTCTATGTATAGTATCATGTCATCTGCAAACAGTGACAGCTTTACTTCTTCTTTTCCGATTTGGATTCCTTTTGTTTCTTTTTCTTCTCTGATTGCTGTGGCTAAAACTTCCAAAACTGTGTTGAATAATAGTGGTGAGAGTGGACAGCCCTGTCTTGTTCCTGATCTTAGAGGAAATGGTTTCAGTTTTTCACCATTGAGAATGGTGTTCGCTGTGGGTTTGTCATATATGGCCTTTATTATGTTGAGGTAAGTTCCCTGTATGCCTACTTTCCGGAGGGTTTTTATCATAAATTGGTGTTGAACTTTGTCAAAAGCTTTTTCTGCATATTTTGAGATGATCATATGGTTTTTCTCCTTCAGCTGGTTGATATGGTTTATCACATTGATTGATTTGCATATATTGAAGAATCCTTGCATTCCTGGTATAAACCCCACTTGATCATGGTGTATGATCCTTTCAATGTGCTGTTGGATTTTGTGTGCTAGTATTTTATTGAGGATTTTTGCATCTGTGTTCATCAGTGATATTGGCCTGTAGTTTTCTTTCTTTGTGACATCTTTGTCTGGTTTTGGTATCAGGGTGATGGTGGCCTCATAGAATGAGTTTGGGAGTGTTCCTCCCTCTGCTATATTTTGGAAGAGTTTGAGAAGGATAGGTGTTAGCTGTTTTCTAAATGTTTGATAGAATTCACCTGTGAAGCCATCTGGTCCTGGGCTTTTGTTTGTTGGAAGATTTTTAATCACAGTCTCATTTTCAGTGTTTGTGATTGGTCTGTTTATATTTTCTATTTCTTCCTGGTTCAGTCTCTGAAGGTTGTGCTTTTCTAAGAATTTGTCCATTTCTTCCAGGTTATCAATTTTATTGGCATGTAGTTGCTTGAAGTAATCTCTCATGATCCTTTGTATTTCTGCAGTGTCTGTTGTTACTTCTCCTTTTTCATTTCTAATTCTATTGATTTGAGTCATCTCCCTTTTTTTCTTGATGAGTCTGGTTAATGGTTTATCAATTTTGTTTATCTTCTCAAAGAACTAGCTTTTAGCTTTAGTGATCTTTACTATTGTTTCCTTCATTTCTTTTTCATTTATTTCTGATCTGATTTTTATGATTTCTTTCCTTCTGCTAACTTTGGGGGTTTTTTTGTTCTTCTTTCTCTAATTGCTTTAGGTGCAAGGTTAGGTTGTTTATTCGAGATGTTTCCTGTTTCTTAAGGTAGGATTGTATTGCTATAAACTTCCCTCTTTTTTTTTTTTTTTTGTGGTAGGCAGGCCTCTCACTGCTGTGGCCTCTCCCGTTGCGGAGCATAGGCTCCGGACTCGCAGGCTCAGCGGCCATGGCTCACGGGCCCAGCCACTCTGCGGCATGTGGGATCTTCCCGGACCGGGGCACGAACCCGTGTCCCCTGCATCGGCAGGTGGACTCTTAACCACGGAGCCACCAGGGAAGCCCCTAAACTTCCCTCTGAGAATTGCTTTTGCTGCATCCCATAGGTTTTGGGTCGTCGTGTCTCCATTGTCATTTGTTTCTAGGTATTTTTTGATTTCCTCTTTGATTTCTTCAGTGATCACTGCGTTATTAAGTAGTGTATTGTTTAGCCTCCATGTGTTTGTATTTTTTTCAGATCTTTTCCTGTAATTGATATCTAGTCTCATAGCGTTGTGGTCGGCAAAGATACTTGATACAATTTCAATTTTCTTAAATTTACCAAGGCTTGATTTGTGACCCAAGATGTGATCTATCCTGGAGAATGTTCCATGAGCACTTGAGAAAAATGTGTATTCTGTTGTTTTTGGATGGAATGTTCTGTAAATATCAATTACGTCCATCTTGTTTAATGTATCATTTAAAGCTTGTGTTTCCTTATTTATTTTCATTTTGGATGATCTGTCCATTGGTGAAAGTGGGGTGTTACAGTCCCCTACTATGATTGTGTTACTGTCGATTTCCCCTTTTATGGCTGTTAGCATTTGCCTTATATATTGAGGTGCTCCTATGTTGGGTGCATAAATGTTTACAATTGTTATATCTTCTTCTTGGATGGATCCCTTGATCATTATGTAGTGTCCTTCTTTGTCTCTTATAATAGTCTTTATTTTAAAGTCTGTTTTGTCTGATATGAGTATTGCTACTCCAGCTTTCTTTTGATTTCCATTGGCATGGAGTATCTTTTTCCATCCCCTCACTTTCAGTCTGTATGTGTCCCTAGGTCTGAAGTGGGTCTCTTGTAGACAGCATTTATACGGGTCCTGTTTTTGTATCCATTCAGCCAGTCTGTGTCTTTTGGCAGGAACATTTAATCCATTTATATTTAAGGTAATTATCGATATGTATGTTCCTATTACCATTTTCTTAATTGTTTTGGGTTTCTTATTGTAGGTCTTTTCCTTCTCCTGTGTTTCCTGCCTAAAGAAGTTCCTTTAGCATTTGGTGTAAACCTGGTTTGGTGGTGCTGAATTCTCTTAGCTTTTGCTTGTCTTTAAAGGTTTTAATTTCTCTGTCGAATCTGAATGAGATCCTTGCTGGGTAGAGTAATCTTGGTTGTAGGTTTTTCCCTTTCATCACTTTAAATATGTCCTGCCACTCCCTTCTGGCTTGCAGAGTTTCTGCTGAAAGATCTGCTGTTAACCTTATGGGGATTCTCTTGTATGTATTTGCTGTTTTTCCCTTGCTGCTTTTAATATTTTTTCGTTGTATTTAATTTTTGATAGTTTGCTTACTATGTGTCTTGGCATGTTTCTCCTCAGATTTATCCTGTATGGGACTCTCTGAGCTTCCTGGACTTGATTGACTATTTCCTTTCTCATATTAAGGAAGTTTTCAACTATAATCTCTTCAAATATTTTTTCAGTCCCTTTGTTTTTCTCTTCTTCTTCTGGGACCCTATAATTCAAATGTTGGTGTGTTGAATGTTGTCCCAGAGGTCTCTAAGACTGTCCTCATTTCTTTTCATTCTGTTTTCTTACTTCTGCTCTGCAGTAGTTATTTCCACTATTTTATCTTCCAGGTCACTTATCCGTTCTTCTGCCTCAGTTACTCTGCTATTGATTTCTTCTGGAGAATTTTTAATTTCATTTATTGTGTTGTTCATCATTGTTTGTTTTCTCTTTTGTTCTTCTAGGTCCTTGTTAAACATTTCTTGTATTTTCTCCATTCTATTTCCAAGATTTTGGATGATCTTTACTATCATTACTCTGAATTCTTTTTCAGGTAGACTGCCTGTTTCCTCTTCATTTGTTTGGTTTGGTGGGTTTTTACTTTGCTCCTTCATCTGCTGTGTGTTTCTCTGCCTTCTCATTTTGCTTATCTTACTGTGTTTGGGGTGTCCTTTTCGCAGGCTGCAGGTTCATAGTTCTTGTTGTTTTTGGTGTCTGCCCCCAGTGGCTAAGGTTGGTTCAATGGGTTGTGTAGGCTTCCTGGTGGAGGGGACTAGTGCCTGTGTTCTGGTGGGTGAGGCTGGATCTTGTCTTTCTGGTGGGCAGGACCATGTCTGGTGGTGTGTTTTAGGGTGTCTGTGGCCTCATTATGGTTTTAGGCTGCCTCTCTGCTAATGGATGGGGTTGTGTTCCTGTCTTGCTAGTTGTTTGGCATAGGGTGTCCAGCACTGTAGCTTGCTGGTCATTGAGTGAAGCTGGGTCTTGGCGTTGAGATGGAGATCTCTGGGAGAGCTTTCGCCGTTTGGTATTACGTGGAGCTGGGAGGTCTCTGGTGGACCAGTGTCCTGAACTTGGCTCTCCCACCTCAGAGGCACAGGCCTGACACCCGGCTGGAGCACCAAGAGCCTGTCAGCCACAAGGCCAGGTACGTGGAGAGTTTCTTGCGTTTTGGGAGGTCTGAGGTCTTCTGCCAGCATTCAGTAGGTGTTCTGTAGGAGTTGTTCCACGTGTAGATGTATTTCTGATGTATTTGTGGGGAGGAAGGTGATCTCCACATCTTACTCCTCCGCCATCTTGAAGGTCTCCCTCAGGCAATCACTCTTAAATCATTAAATCAGTCTTTACACATCTCTCACATAAAGCGGGGAGAAGGCACACAAGGCTCAGATGATTTTACAGGCAAGCCCCCCTAATATTCTAGAACGGAAACTTTACCTCTCATATCCGAATGGTTGCAGAGAACAGAAAAAGAGAAAACACTCCAACTCTTGTGTAAAGACCAGTATAACCTGGATTTCCAAACCAGACAAGGAAGGGAGGAGAAAGGAAAATTATAGGCTGGGTTCCCTTAAGAGGATAGTGGTAAAAGTCCTGAATAACCCTCTGGGCTTGTTATAGTTCCCTGATACTTCCTCAAAATTGTGATTGTTTCAGAAACATCTTGTTCCATGCCCTGAACTTGACCCTGGTTCATGACCTTTAGAATCACCACTGCTTCTGGAGGTGCCCATCTTGTCCCCAGTGGTGCGGGGCAGTGGCCCCAAGCCATCTGGTGAATCACAGAAAGTCTGAAGAGGGTGTCCACGCGGGGCCTCTTGTGAAGGCAGGTATCCGTTTCCCTGGGCACAGCTGTTCTTTTAACAAACTTGAAACACCCACTAACAGGCAGCAGACTTTAACCAACCTTTTTGTTTTTTCAGAAGTGGGTCATTTTCCAGACACATAACCACCACCAAAGCCTAAGGGGTTCTTAGGTTTTGTCTTTCAAAGCATGGCAAGTGAGCAACTTGTGTGAATGAATGAACTTAAAACCCTTTTATGGGTAATGTGCAGACCTGTCCAACGTGGCTGCTGCATCTGAGTGGAAAGTGCCTGACTGTGATGGAAAATCTGACCGTCAGCCTGACGCAAGGCCAATCCAAGGGGGAATTCGACTCTCCCTCTCCCAATTCCGGATTTGACTTTGGCATCCAGAGGAGGCTGATGGAATCTTGACTACTGTCAAGACTCGGAAATCGACAGATTACTTTCCCTGCCAGCTCCGATATTGTTTTCCTCTCTCAACTACCTCAAAAAAAATCTGAGGAACTGTTTCCAAGTCCCATTCATCGGTGGTGAACAAAAGACGGGGAGTGGGGAGTAGAAGTCGCCCCCTTCCCCAGTCACAGCTGTGAGAGGGGTACATTGTCTGCAGAGAGTCTCAAAACAATGGTAAAATTCAGTTTGCAGATGTTGGTGAAAAGCTAGTCCTCCCTACCGGGGTGGACCCCCAGGACCAGGGCTCTGGCTCCACCTGCACGGGCCCTGCAAAGAGCCAGTCTCCATTAATGGTGCGGCTAATGTGGTGCTGGGCTCCCACGGTAGCGGAAGCCTCACTGTTTGTGTTTAACCAGTCAGTGCATATCATTTCATCCCCTCACTGGCTCTCTGACCTATAGCAACTTGACAACATAGCAACACAACAAGGCTAGCTATGATCAGCCTTCCTTAGAGATGGGGAAACTGAGGCTCAGAGGGGTGGGGACACGAAGTGCCAAAGGGAGGAGCTAGGTGGTGCCAGGTCTGGCGATGCTGAAGCTCTCAGAAGTCTGTGACCCGTTTTATAAAAAGACACTTCAGGGGTTTAAGTTCAAACCAGCAAAGCTCTCCCCAGGGTCCTAGGGCAGCATTCTGGCCAGCATCCCTGAGTCTTCCTATGAGATATCTTCAGTGGTTCCAAAGATGCTGGCTTGGCATTCTAGGGGGATGGAATTGCCAGTCCTGAGGATTTTCCTCTAGGCTTTATTTTCTATTTTTTTTAAGTTTTATTGGAGTATAGTTGATTTACAGTGTTGTGTTAGTTTCAGGTGTACAGCAAAGTGATTCAGTTATACGTATACGTATATTCATTCTTTTTCAGTTTCTTTTCCCATGTAGGTTATCACAGAATACTGAGCAGAGTTCCCTGTGCTGTACAGTAGGTCCTTGTTGGTTGGTAGGTCTATTTTGTACATAGTAGTGTGTGTCTGTTAATCCCAAACTCCTAATTTATTCCTCCCCTGCACTTTTCCCCTTTGGTAACCATAAGTGTGTTTTTGAAATCTGTGAGTCTGTTTCTGTTTTGTAAATAAGTTCATTTATATCATTTGTTTTTACCTCTAGGCTTTAGGTTAAAAGACACACACACCCCCCCCCCCCCCCGCACACTCGCAACACTTCCAGGGAACTCCCTTGATTATCAAAGTTTATTTCAGTGCTAGAAGAAATAGCAAAAAATAAAAGTCAACAGCGTCCATCAGCTGATGAAAAGGTAAACAAGATTTGTTATACCCACACAATGGAATGTTACTCAGCCGTAAAAAGGAATGAAGTACTGGCAGAGGCTACAACCTGGACGGCCCTTGAGAACACAGCGCTAAGTGAAAGAAGCCACAGGAGACCACTTGCTGTGCGACGATTCATTTGAAAGGCCCAGGGTAGAGACAGAAAGGAGATGAGTGGTTGCCAGAGGCTGGGAGAGTGACAGGAATGGGGAGTGACCGATGGTTGCACAACCCTGCAAAGACACTTACTAATCACTAAATTGTATACCTTGAATGGGTGAATTTTACAGTATGTAAATTATATCTCAACAAAGCTGTTTCAAACAAAAAGGAAAAGAAACAACAAGTCGAATTAAAAACATGGCTAGTGCTTGCCGTGTGTTAGGGACCCTCCTGAGTGCTGTCCGCAGAGATGCCCCCATTTCCCACACCTCTCAGATCTGTCCAAGTGCCACAGGAGGTGGAGCTGGAATAGAGCCACAATGCGACTCCCGAACACCAGATCCCACCTACGAAATCCAAGTGCTCTTAGTGGACCAGCAGCACATACGAGTTTCCTGCAGCTGCTGCAATGCGCCGGGTGGCTTAAGGCAGCACACGTTTATACTCTTACAGTTTTGGACATCAGAAGTCTAAAATGGGTTGGCAGGGTTGTGCTCCTTCTAGAGGCTCTAGAGGAGGGTTGGGTTGCTTGTCTTTTTCAGTTTCTAGAGGTCGCCCGCATTCCTTGGATTGTGGCCCTGCATCGGTCTCTCTGACCTCTGCTTCCATTGTCACATCCCCTTCTCTGACTCCGCCCCTCCTGCCTCTCTCTTATAAGGACCCTTGTGATGATCCTGGGCCCACTCAGTGTCATCTAGGGTAATCTCCTCATCTCAAGAGCCTCAATCACATTTACAAAGTTCCTCTTGCCACGTCAGGTCACATATTCCCAGGTTCCGGGGATTAGAATGAGGACATCTTTGGGGGTGCATTATTCAGCAGACCACTGGCACGTAGGAGAATTTGGAGGGAAGAAAGTTGAGGCACGTGGGTTTATATTCTTGTATGGGCAGAAACCAGTTGGTAACAAGGAAACATGAATTTTGTCCTCTGGATCAGACAGTGCATGTAAATGGAATCATCTGCTTGGTGTGGACTGGTGAATGCCTGGCGGGCGCTGAAGTTGGCTTAAGTTTGCTTGTTGATCTTAGAGATGGGAGGTGAACAGCAGCTCCCACAAGACAGGAAGCACTTTCTGAATTCCACAAGGCATCTCCATGTGACGCATCCCACGTCAGCATTTATTTTAGACAAGCTGGCTCAAGCCCTCCGAATGTTTGAGCCTCACTAATAATGACACTAGCGGCGATGGCATCAATAACATTTATTACATCCTTGCTGTGGGTCAGGTGCGGGGCTCAGAATTTCACATGCAGTAGCTCAGGCAGTCCTGACAGCTCTATGAACTAGGTCATCTTTTCATCCCCAGTTTACAGGTGAGGAAACTGAGCCTTTCAGAAGTTAGGACCTCCAGAGGGTAATGGGGTAGAGTCAGAATTCTGACCCACCTTTTTTTTTTTTTGAGATCCAGGGCCTTTTAAAACTTTCTTACACTGCCTTAAATGCGTGATATCTGACTTTCTTACCAGGCCCTAATCACACAGTGGGAAAAAGCCTGTTCTGCTCCTGTGTGTGCATGCACGTGTGTGTGTGTTTGTGTCTGCGTGTGTGGACAACACTTTGTATGACAACATTTGCATTTGCATTTTTCTACTCAGTATAGCATACGCCTATTTCCGCATTGGGCAGGTCTTCATGTTTGTAATTTTAGTCATGCCATTATATTTTTTCAAGAGAACATACACTATTTTACTTAGTCTCTTATCATTGGACATTTAGGTTGGGTCTAAACTACTTTGGTTTGATCTTGTTTTATTTCTCAGTTATTTTCTTAGAATAAATTCCCAGAGGCAGGATTGTACTGGTGATTTGACCCCTCTCCCTGGCAAAAAAAGAAGACTGTACAGATATTTAACAATAACCAGCGAGGTCTGATTTGTAGTTTTGCCATTGTCTTGCCAGCATTGTTTGCGGGGGGAGAAAAGGGGGAACTTCGGTCTCTCTCTGATTCACGTTTCTTTACTTATCACTGAGGTTGGGTCTTTTCTCCACGTGCTCATTGACTCTTTGTGGCTTGTCTGCTCCCATCTCTGAACTTGGGTGGTGTGCTGCCAGCCTTGACAAAGGAGGATGGAGGCGAGGGCAAGGTGTGCCTGCAGCCTGGGGAGGAGGTGGGCTTGGCCAAGGGGCTGATGTGTTTAGGGAAAGTCTCAGGGAGACTTCTAGAAGGCTGGCGGGGCAAGGGTGGGCGATGCCTGGATGCCTGAGGACCTGACCCTAGTTGTACTTACAGGACCAGCTGCTGTGCAGGTCATCAATGGAATCAATGGAAGGACTGATCCTACATTTTTGATTTAGGGTTTCCTGATGACTTTCTGATCCTAAATTATGGATGAACTGTCGGAAGAGACAGAAATAGCAAAATCTCCTCCTGGCCTGTATGTCAGTGGTGAACGTGGAGAAGGGAATTGTGACTGCCCTCCGCTGCTGCCACCTGTCCACTTCCGGCTGCCCAGCCCAACACCCTCTCCGGTGCCCTCGGCCCAGATCCCTGTCCCCGCCCTGGGGCTTCCTGCAGTTCTGACTCGGTTCTGGGGCCCCCCCACCCCTGGAGTCCACAGCTGGGCATGGCCACGCTTCCCGGTCCTCGGCATCTCAAAGTCCTGAGCTGTAGAGGCTCTGGGGGAGCGGCCCCCACCTCATCCCGTCCCCTCCCTGGGCACTTGGAGGAAACTTCAGGTCGGTCACCTTGGCCCTCCCTCTTCCTATTTCCTGTCCACGTGGTGACCTGCATTGTCCGCCCTTGTCCCTTCTTGCTCTTTTTCTTGTGAGTATTTATATCTTTCTAAAAATTTATTCCTTCACTGCTATTTCAGGGTGGTTTCATGAGAGAGAAATGGGTTGGGATGGTGGCCTATCTAACTGCAGGTCCCCAAAATGCCCCTTCCCTTTTCTCCCCCCGACTTCTTTCCCTCCCTCCCTCCCTCCCTCCCCCCTTCCTTCCTTCCTTCCTTCCTTTTTAAAGTTAAAAAGTAACATATTTCACTTTAAAACATTAAAACACTATGGAAAGTATAAGCTTTTAAAAAATTCAAGTTCCCCCCTTCTTTTTTCCCAAATGCTATTTAGAGGTGACTGATGTTAATATTTCCCTATAGATCTTTCTGGACCACTCTCTAAGCTTATGCAAATTTTATATATATATATATTTATTTATTTATTACACATTATATATTATATGTGTAAAAATGTTCTGTTTGCTCAAATATCTGTTGAAGGAGTGATGAACAAGAATAACCCCGCGTCTGTGGGTGTGGTGGGTGTATATACACACGGGCGCACGAGCACACACGTGTGAGACGCCAAGGCCTCACTGAGAAGGTGGCATCTGGGTGAAGCCTGGAGGTGGTGAGAACATCTTGTTTTAAATTTAAAAATCCATCTGTGTCAGGCATGTGGATGTGCTTCCCCTTTCTGCCTGCCTGGGGTTTCATGGTGTGCAGGGACTTAGCTGTCCTCTCTCTGTTGGCCGTTCAAGATGCCTCCAGAGGCACACACTCTTGCCAACTCTGGCTGCTGCCAGTCTTCATCATGCTTCTCCAAGCTCTGTTGTTTTGATTTTAGTCTACAAATGAGGGTGAGCATCTTCTCATGTTCCCCCCACTTGTGTTTCCTTCCCTGGGAGGGGCCCAAGTATCGTCATGCCAAGTAGAGCAGGAGGTGACACTCAGTATGGTGGGTGGACCAGGGCATTTGGCCATGTGGCTTCAGGCAAATTGCTTGGCTTCTCTGGGCCGTATTCTTCATTCATAAAAATGTAGAGATAATCATACCTCATGGGGTTTGGTAAAGAATAAGTGAATTCATTCATAGAAAGCCCTTAGACCATTACCTGGCATATGGTAGACATTTGATAAATATTAGCTATATTATTTGTATCCTATGCTCGTTTCTCTAGCTGGGTCTTGGTATTTTCCTATTTGCTTTTCAGAGCATTTCATATATTGTATATATTACTCCCTTGTTATATTTTTTAACTCAACTGTACTCACTGAGTGACTACTGTATACCAGGAACTGTTGAGACATAGTTGCAATCCCACATAGCATGATGGAGAGACACAGAAGATATTGAGGGAGTTACAAGCAGGAGTGCCTAAGCCAGCTTGGGAAGGGAGTTAGGAGAGGGCTTCCTGAAGGAGGTGACATGCAAGCTGAGTCTGATAGAATGAGCCAGAATGAGCAAGGAAAAAGGCAGGGCCCGTGGGAGAAGATGACAGCACCCACCGAAGCATAAAGCCAAGGATCAGCGTGTGGGTGCACGATACCACGTCGCAAAGAACACGGCAGCCCAGCCAATTCTGGACCACCCTGCAGGGGAGGCTGAAGCTGCAGTGTTGGCTTAAGAACTGGGTGGATAGAGCCTGCAATAGGAGGGTGTTGGGGACTCTTTCTGGAAGGAGCTGAGAGAGTCCCTTGTGCAGCTCACACGCCCCAGCCTCGCTTGCATCCTTCTCCACGCCATCTCCCCGTGTTGGGCACGTGTATGCCCCTCCCTGCCCGCCCTCAGCTGGTCACTTAATCTCTGCTCATCCTTCATGGCTCACTAAGCAGCAGTCCCCCCCATAGAAACTCCCCTGACTCCCAGGGTAGGTCAGCTTCCCGTTTTATCCACACCTAGAACCGTGTTTCCTCACTGACAGCACATACCTCGGTTTGTAATGGTCGCAGCCTGATTTCTTGAAGAGCCGCTGCCTCCCTCTCTGGATTGTCAGCTCATGAGGGCAGGGATGGTCTCTAGTTTTGCTTCCACTTGTAGCTCCAACACCTAACACTGCCGGGCACATAGGAGGTGCTTCAGAAACACCCACCGAATGAGGAGGTGAATGAATGGATGGACCAGAGAGAGAAGCAGGGAGCCTCTCCTGCTTGGAGACGTGGGGGTCCTGAGCCCCTGTGAATCGTCGCACGTCTGTCAGGTCCACGCATTGCACCTCCCACCCCTGGCGGACTGTCTCACATTCTCACATTGCACGCCTGCTCCTGGTAATGTGGCATGGAGAGCCGAGGTTTTGTCAGGGCTCTTGATAGCACCTGAAGGATTCCCTTTCCAGAGTTTTGTCTGACAGTTGTTCTCACCACCTGCCCATGGCCCTGCTGGCTGCGCTTCTTTCTCCACCCTTAATATCTGTGCAGTCTCACCGGCTCCTCATTAAGCCCCTGGGCTCAGACCCTGCCTGTCCTCCATCAAGGGCACTGCATGTCCTTTTCAGCAGAGTGTGTTTCATTCGGGTCACATGTTCTGTATTTTGTGTAGTCCTTCACCGTGGAAGAGAAAAGGCAGCGGACTTCTTAACAGAAGGACTACTTACATAAAGGGCTTCGGGATTTCTCCTGTAAGGTTGTTGTGGGTTTTGGAGGCATCGTGGTGAGGAAGAGACTGGGAAGAGTGAGGGGTGGGCTTTGGAGACAGAGGGTCTGTGAGTTCCAGTACAGACTGCCTCTTGTTGAGCCAGTGACTCTAGGCAAGTGTTTCCAGCTTTGAAGCCTTGGTTTTCACCTCTGTCCTAGGGGGATAACAGTACCCACCACAAGGGATTAAATGGTGAGTCCCTGCACACAGGCAGTGCTGGTGGATGTTAATTTCTCTTCTCTCCTTTCTTAGGTGGCAGGTTTGCTGCTGCTGGGGCCCCTCCCTTTACTCAAAGGCACGCTTTCCTCCCTACCGCCATATGCCCTGTTGCCTTCTCATCAACACTAGGATATTCATTGTCATTCCGTTCATGTCAACCAGCAAGGCAAAGTCAAGAGGCCCCCCTTCTGGGTGGTAGGACGCCTGACCCTGTCACTTGTGTCCTCAACGGTAGTCAGAGTTGGCTCTTCCGAGATCATTAGCCTTCTGAGATCGTTATTTTTTCGTACAGTTCAGTTGGGAAAAAGAGGCATTTACTTTGTACCCACTGTGTGTTGGGAACTGGGGATTAGAGATAACAAGGCTCATCTTACAAAGAACTTATTAAACTAATTAAGGGATCAGATGCTCCCAGATGGCCAGCTGCAAACCCGAGTGTGCTGAGCGCTCAGGAAGACCCCAGACAGACCGCCGTCGGGGCCCCCGGGGGTGGCTATTCCTGGGGAAGAAGAGTCAGCTGCCTGGAAGAGAAGCATTTCAGGTGGCCCCGAGGATTCCAGCTGTGAAGGTGGACGGAAGCAGCATTCTGGGCCAAGGGGCAGCTGAAGACGGCCCAGAAGCAGGAAACTTCACGTCATCCTGGAAATCAGGGTGTTTAAGGAGTAGGAGTGGGAGATGAGGTTCGAAAATAGGGTGAGGCCAGGAGGTAGAGTTTGTGAGCAGAGGAGTGACAAAAACAGATGAGAAAATGACCTTTTGGTGGGGTCGCTCTCTGCTTTGGAGACCCTAGGGAGTCTTTTGCCGGGTGCCAGGATTCTGGTCTAACAGTGCTTTGAGGGTCGGCCTGGCCTTGGGTAGGGTTTAACACAGGAGCTGTGATTTCACCTGTAGAAAAGTTTCCTTTTACTCAGGTTATTTTACATTTTGAATTCAGGCTCCGCTGTTTAAAACATTTAGACAACTGACAATAGACATCGTAAGATGTATGACTGTCATCACTCCTGACACTTTGAAGGGATTTGGGAGCCTAAGCTTTCTTGAAATTCCTAGTGTATAGATTTTATCAGGCATGATTGTAACATGCCAGAGGGTGACCAACATGGCTAAAGAAGATTTTTTTTTTAATTTGGCTAATTTATTTTTTCATACAGTTTTAAAGGTTACAGTCCATTGATAGTTATTACAAAATATTGGCTGTATATCCCCCATGTTGTACAGTACATCTCTGAGCCTGATTACACCCAATAGTTTGTGCCTCCCACTTTCCAGCACCTATACTGCCCCTTCCCCACCACTGGTAACCACTAGTTTGTTCTTTTGTTTTGTTGTTTTTGCGGCACGCGGGCCTCTCACTGCTGTGGCCCCTCCCGTTGCGGAGCACAGGCTCCGGACGCGCAGGCTCAGCAGCCATGGCTCACGGGCCCAGCCGCTCCGCGGCACGTGGGATCCTCCCGGACCGGGGCACCAACCCGCGTCCCCTGCTTCGGCAGGCGGACTCTCAACCACTGCGCCACCAGGGAAGCCCCCCTAGTTTGTTCTTTATGTCTGAGTCTGCATTTTTGATAATAGTCACTAGTCTGCTGTATTTTTTCAGATCCCACATGTAAGTGATGTACAGTGTTTGTCTTTCTCTGACTTATTTCGCTTAGCATAATGGCTTAAATGAGATTTTTTTTTTTTTTTAAGGTACCTGTAAATTCAAGCCTTGCTATTGAATTCAGCTCTGAGATCAGGGATTCTGTCCATGGTGACAGTTAGGGGCTGGGACAGTGACCAGCTGTGAAGTGACTGGTGCAAGTACTGAGTGTATGTTGGGCTCTTTGAACTCTCATCACACGAGTGGGTGGAGGGATTGCAGGGTGTTTTCAACTTCACACTGCCCCCGGCCCACCCACCTCTAGAGATCTGACCCCCAGCACCGCTTCTGTGGAAAGGCGCTGCTGTCCCTACCTGCGGAATCTGTTGGTGACACCCCATTCCTTCTGCCGGGCAGAGACAAGAAGGCCCCGGTGCGGTAACTCTGCACTCTCATACTTCCCCTCCCAGTGCACCCCCAGACCGGTCCACGCTTTAGGGATCTCCGGTGAGTGAACCACAGACCAGGAAATGGTTCTCAAGCGCAAAGACTATCACTTTCTCTTCTAAGAACTGCAGCTGGAAAACCCTAATCCCGCAGTCAACAAAGGGCGGTTTCCCTCCACTGCGGAACTGATGAGTCTTCTCTCTTGTTTATTTTAAGCCTCCCCTCTGCCCAGCCCTCTCCCCAGCTTGCAGCTGAAGGTGCTCCAGTGTGAAGCGCTCTCTGGGGGCTCCCAGCCCTCCCTTATCTCTGTGAATCGTGTCTGCTTCCCAAGATAGTGATCGTGACTGGGATGCTGGGGGAGAAGGACCAGAAGGGAAGTGCCTAACATTCGCACCTTTTTACGGGGACAGCAGCAGATCCAACACAATTTCCTTATCCTGCTCTCCAGCCTCTCGCTCTCACTCTCCCAGTTTTGGTTAGGAGACAGAAACTTCTCTAGGTCCTCTGTTATGTGTTTAGCACTTGCTCCTTTGTCCACCCATTCATTTATTCAGCAGCGATTGAGCCATTTCTGTGTGCTGGGTTGCACTGAGTCTAAAGATACAGGAATGGCTAACATGGCTCTTACGTTTAAGAATCTGTGTGCAGGTGAAGAGGGAGCCAGATGTGCCAGAAAAGCAATGTCAGGATTTGCAACGTACGCAAGGTAATTATCCTGCCGCGTGATTACCTGCACTGTCCAGTATGGCAGCTACCAGCCACATGTGGTTAAAGTTAGAACTCAGTACATTAAAATTAGACGAAAGTTTTTAAGTTTCAGTAGCCATATGTAGCTGTTGGCTACTCTGTTGAGCAGGGCAGATATCAAACATTTCCAGCATTGTAGGGGGTTCTCTAGGACAGCGCTGAATCAGACTGTAAGTTCTTAAGCACAGGATCCATCTCTTTGCCCATCAGTGTATCCCAGGAGCCAGGTTTGTCCTAGACACTCATGAACTGCGTGCTGAATGGATGGAGGGAGCGGCAGTAAAGGCTGTAAAAAAAAAAAAAAAAAAAGGATGTACCAGCAGCCACTAGAAGAGGGATTAGCTGCTGCTCTGGAAGAATTCCTAAGCGGGTCACAGCAGAGCTGCGTTGAGAATGGTGAGGAGACCATTACCAGGTGGGCAAGGGAGGAAGGGCATTCCGGGAGAGAGCGACCCTGGCCTTGAGATGTCTTCCTTCTGTGTCCTGATGGCTCACACCCCAAAAAAGTGTTACTATATTCTTCGCAAGGGGAGGAAACTTCACAGCACTCACACCGTGTTCTCTCCCTGGGCATCTCTGAGAGGTGAGGTCTTGCCCAGCTGTTGTGAAGCAGAAGGGCCAGGTGTGATGTAAGTACGAGAGTTAGTCATCTAGGTGTGAGAGCAACCTGATTTCAGGAAACAGACGCTCCTATGTGTGCGACTAATACCAGGATTTGGAAGTGTGGCCAAGAGGCTGAGAAATGAACAAGGAACGTGTTTCAAAATCAGGAGTGTTAAATGCGAGGCCGCCATGTGGTGTGAGGAGGCTGCTCCAGTTACTTTCCGTTGTTTGTCTTCTGCTCATTCATTCGCTTGACGGACGCTGCGCTGAGCAGTGCTGCCTTCCAGGCACTGTGCTCAGTCCTGCAGACACAGCGAGTGGCTCTCAGGTTTGTCTCCAAAGAGCCCGCCGTTAGGTGGAGACATCAGGCAGGTGCAGAGATGATGATGATGCAGTAAACCGAGCTCGGCTTGGTAACAGTTGCATGTGACACTGGAGCCAGGTGTGGCACCCAGATTCTCCTTCCTCCTTTGTTCAGTGGGCTCGTGGGAAGAAAAGCAGAATATCCCTCAGCGCCAGCACCAGCACCAGCGGGAGGGCCCGAGACCAGTGTTAGGTTTCCGAGTCCTGTTGCTTGAGTCAAGCATCACTTTTGAAGTCAAGATTCTTGGAGTTTGAACCCTATTCTGACCCTTCCTAGTGGCATGACCTTCGGTTTTGCTTTTCTCACCTCTAAAATGTGGCTGAAACGATGTCTTATAGGGTTCTTCTTAGGATTGGGTGATGTAAGCTATGTGAATCACATAATAAGCATTCAACAAAATAGGATTATTCCATTATGGTGAGGAATCGAGTGTGAAACCAGCACAGATGACGCACCCTCCCCTGGGGATAGCATCCTTTGGTGCCCTGTCTGAACTTCTCCTTCCTTCCTCGATGTCCAGAGGAAGCTTGGTGCTCTTCGGTGCTGGGGTTTGACATGTTCCTGGTGGAGAACGTAGGCATGGACGCTGAGCCCTGCCTGGAGTGGCTAATGCTGCGTGCAGCGGTGTCCTGTGGTCTGTCCCTCGTCTGTCCAGTCCTCTGTGGCCTCCCCCAGACCTTTACCCTCTGTCCTCCCAGAAAGCTCACCCCTCGTCCCGGGACAGCTTCTGTTTCTCTTTGGGTGTCTTACAAACTGCAGTGCATTTTCTGACACACCTCTTCCTGCCGCACAGTGACAACTGTGCACCATTTCTTGACACTTCTTGAGTATTTCCACCATTTCTCAGTTGATTGGGCAGGTTTCCTTCTCCTGCTAGCTGAGTTGAGATGCCTTTTTCAGTCTGCAAGAGTCTCTCCTTAGGGAATCTTCCACACACCTGGATCTTTTATTCTTTTCTCCAATCTGACCATCTCTATCTTTTAGTATAGGAGTCTAACCTGCTCAACAATTAATGTGATTATTAATATATTTGGATTTTTTTCCTATTCTATTTTGCATTTTAATATTATCATTCTGTTTCTCTGCTCGCTCTCCCATCCCCAGCCCCTACCCTTTTCATACTTTTAAAGTGAATTGGTACATTTTATATATTCTGTCTCCCTGAACTGACTTAGACGCTAACCATAGATAGTATTTGTATTCTTAAATTTTAGCATACATACTCAACTATGAATTTTTTTTCTAATAGATGTGATATCCTCCTCTTGATATAACAAGGAGGGCCCTACTTGGTTTTAACTTCTCAATGAGCCTCTTGTTTTTGTTTTGTCCAGTCAGTGTTGTTAAACACCAAAAACTATTTTTGCAGCCAGGAATTACATTTACTAAATTAAAAATAATCTACTGTGTTTCTTTTATCTCTTGTCTTCCTATGAATTAACTTTTTGATTTGCTGAAGTTTCTCTTTATAATTCTTTTAGAGTCTGTGGTAGATAAACTCTTTTAGTTTTGGGGTATCTGAAAATACCCATTTCTCGGTCCTTTAAATGTGGTTTTAGCTGGGTATAAAATTCTTGGTTGATAGTTATTTTCTCTCAGCATTTTGATGATAGTTCATTTTTTTCAGCCCTCTGTCACTGCTTGTAAATAATAAGTTGAAAATAATTTCAAACTTATATCAAACATTGTAATCCTTTTTGGATTTACCAGTTTTTAACGTTTTGCCACATTTGCTGTCTCTTTCTCTGTATGTGTATGTGTGTTTCTGTACATGTATATGTATATATATAGACTCACACATATGTACACACTTAGAACTTATATACAAATGATTATACAGATTATATATAAATTATTATTCTTTTTCTGAACCATTTGAGTGTAGATTGCATACATCATGCCTCTTTACCCAGTAATATTTTTTGTGGTTTGTTTTATGTTTGTTTGTTTTTACTGAGGTATAGTTGATTTACAATGTTGTGTTAGTTTCAGGCATACAGCAGAGTGATTCAGGTTTTCATATATGTGTGTGTATACATACACACACACACACATATATACATATATATATTGTTTTTCAGATTCTTTTCCATTATAGGTTATT
Organism: Orcinus orca; assembly: GCF_937001465.1. Lineage (NCBI taxonomy): Eukaryota > Metazoa > Chordata > Mammalia > Artiodactyla > Delphinidae > Orcinus > Orcinus orca. The sequence continues at coordinate 7,677,681 of NC_064578.1, forward strand.
ATAAGATATTGAATATAGTTCCCTGTGCTAAACTCCTAATTTATCCCTCCCTCCGTCCCCAGTGATATTTAGTATAGGTATTTCTAAGAAAAAGGATATTCTCAAGTCAACACAGTACAGTTACGAAATCCAAGAAATTTAACATTGATAGAATCCTTTTATCTAATCTTTGGTTCTTTTTTTTTTTTTTTTTTTTTTTGCGGTACGCGGACCTCTCACTGCTGTGGCCTCTCCCGTTGCGGAGCACAGTCTCTGGATGCGCAGGCTCAGCAGCCATGGCTCATGGGCCCAGCCTCTCCACGGCATGTGGGATCTTCCCGGACCGGGGCACGAACCCGTGTCCCCTGCATCGGCAGGTGGACTCTCAACCACTGCGCCACCAGGGAAGCCCTAATCTTTGGTTCTTACTCCATTTTTTTCCTATTATCCCAGTAATGTTCTTTAGATTATTTTTCCCTCCAATATAGAATCCAGGTCAGAATCCTATGATGACTTTAGTTGTCATGTCTCTTTAGTTCCCTTTAATCTGGAGCAGTTCCTTGGTCTTGCATTGTCTTCAGTAACACTGGCATTTTTGAAGACTACCATCCAGTTATTTTACAGAGTGTTCCTCATTTTGAGTCTGTCTGATGTTTCCTTAAGACTAGATTCAAGTTATTCATCTCCACTGAAATACTTGATATGATGTTATTTCCTCTGTCTTACCCATCCATCTCTTTCCTTCTTCCCTTCCTTCCTTCCTCCCTCCCTCCCTCTCATCTATCTATCATCCTCATCTCTATCTATTATCAGTTCAGACTTGAAGATTATTATTTTATGCAATGGTTTATAATCCATTTCTTCCCCTTATTTACTTTTATGTTCAAATTGTCCTAGATTTGGCCAATGGGAACCCCCTCCAAGCTGCCTCTTATGTCCTTTTGACATGCCTGGTTATTTTTTTGGTCACTTCCTTACTTCCAGGTACAATAAGACTTTCCAGCCCACTTTGTACCTTGCCTGTCCCAGCCCTGGAAGCAGCCATTTCTCTGGGAAGTCCTGGATTATTTTAGTGGGGATGGTATTTAGAAGCCAACATCTGGGGTCTAAGTGTGCTCATTGCTATGAGATCTTCATTTTTTTCTAAGCCCTTTCAGCTAATGGAGCTAGGAAATAGATATAATTTTAAAAGCCATGAGTTCATACTGATACCTCCAGTTTCATTCTAATCCTACTGAGTTCTTCCTTGCCTTCCCACATTCCATGTTTGTGTGTCCCTTCTTCCACAGAGAGAACGCTGCTTTCTCCATAACATCATACAATTACTCATTTGCTCACCCTATAATTCTCATAAAATAATTTTAGAATTGCTCCACCCTTACCCTTACGAAAAGCAAACCCACTAAGAAGAATTCAAGATTTGTTTGAGGGTATATAAGTCATTATATTGAGTCCAAAAGTTATCTGTATTGCTCATCCTCCCGTTGAATACATAAGTACTACGTGATCCATGGTTGGCTGCATCCACGGATGCAGAACTGTGGACACAGAGGACCAACTGTAAAGTTATATGCAGATTTTCTACTGCATGGGGTTGGTGCCCTTAACCCCTGCGTTGTTCAAGGGTCAGCTATACTCAGAGAAGTATAGGAGAGAACTATACTCCTTCCCCATCCCTTCTGCTCTATTCTGTCAACCACTGTGGATGTCCAGTTTCATTGTTTTCTGACTTATTCTTCCTCTGTTTCCTTTTGCAAAAATAAACAGATTTATCTATTTTTCCCTTCTTTCTTATACTAAAGGTAAAATACTTTTATACCTTGCCTCTCTTTACTTGAAGGTATGTTTTGGAAATCACTCATTCATTCATAGAAATAGTTTTCATTCTTTTTACAGCTGCGTAGTATTCCTTTGTGTGGATACACCATAGTTTACATCCCTAATCTATGCTTGGAAGTTTAGGTAGTTCCAATATTTTGCAGTTGTGAATAATGCTGTGAGGAAAATTATATATAATAATAATAATAGTAATAATAATAAATATATATATTTTTTTGGTATATTTTTATGTTATGTTTCCAGAAGTGGGATTGCTATGTTGAGAGTACATGCATGAACACTTTTCTCACATGTTGCCAAATTCCCTTCCATAGTGGTTGTACCACTTTGCATTCCACCCACAGTTAAGAGAACGCCCAGCTCCCCACATCCCCTCTAGAAGAGTATACTGTCAAAATTCTGAACTTTTGCCCAGTGAATGGGTAAGAAATGGTATCTCAGTGTAGTTTTAACTTTCATTTCTTTTATTATGAGTTTTAGTTTGCATTATTCTTTTGAGTGAAGAGGAAATCTTTTTTTACGTTTAAGAGCTATTTTTATGTAGTATTTGTGGATTGTCTGTCCACGTCTTCTGTCCGTTTTTTTCCCTGGAAGAATTTTGGTCTTCTTGTCCTCACTGTTTAAAATTTCTTTACAATTTGAGGATCTTTTATCTGTGATATGCAAATTTCTTCCTGTTTGTCATTTGCTTTCTAATTAGCTCTTTGCCTTACCCCTGTGCTCTTTTCCTTTCTGTCTGCTTTTGTCTGAGAATTTCTTATTTATTTTAAATGGCTCTTTTTCTCACATCTATCACTTTTAGCATTTGAAACATTCCTATTCTAAAGTCCTTGTCAGATTGTCTCATAATATTCAATTTATCTGATTTGGATTCATTCATGTCACCAGTATTGATTTTATTGGCTAGAATTCTGAGCATTCAATATGTCCCTATTTCAGAATTTTGGTGTACAGGCTCATTTCAAGAGGGAAGTTGGTTTTTGTCTTTCTTTGCTTCCTCTTTCTCCCTCCACCTGGCCCGGAGCTCCCGAGAAAGCCTTGGCCGTGGACAGCACGTGGTTTTGTCACTGTTGTTCTGCCTTCGTGGGAGGGCATCACGCCATCGCCTGGCTTCCATCCCCTGGGTCCCTCCTCCCGTCTCGAGTGGGAGGCTTGGTTTCTGCTGCCCCCCGGGTCCCCTTCCCGCCCAGCACTCCTGGCCCCCACCCCTGTGTCGAGCCTCGTGCTGATGCTCTGCCACACACACACAGAGATGGTTGTTTGTGAGCCCAGTGTTGTCTCTATCACCTCTGCACGTCTGGAGCAGAGGGGCTGTGTCAGAGCATGATTTTATGGAGGCTTCCTAATGGGAAATACTCCTTTGTACTCTGAAGGAAGGAATGTGAGAAGGCTTGAAGGGAGTGGAAGGAAGGAAACGAGCCTGATTCGGGGGTGGGGGGGGTTCCTTTGTCCCAGAAGCACAGCACGTGTCCCTTCACTTCGCAGTCATCCGCGTGCGGGAAGTGAGGGCACAGAGGAGGGATAGTGACCTCCAGCCTCGCAGCCCTGAGAGGACGGGGTGCGGGGCTTTGAACGCCGCCACCACTGGGTTTTCACTCTGGCCTTCGGGCTCACCAGGGTGTTCGCCCATCTCTCCTGGGTCTGTTCCCCGGGCTTGGAGGGAGTGTGTGGGGCTGGGAGCGCGAGAGGCGGGGCTGCAAGGACTCACCAGCTAATTCCTCATTTTTGGAATGACTTGGCATCCTTCAGCTAACATTTCTGCAGTGCCTAGAATGAGCCAGGCACTTGCTAATCCCATATGGTTCCTTAATTAAATTAGCTCCGAACAACCATGAAAAGCAGGTACCACTAACCCCATCTTCTGACGAAGGAGACGACACTTGAGGGCTCGTGTGGCTTCCTGGCTTCTCCTGATGAGCAAACACAGGGCTGGGATTGCCATGCTGTCTGGCTGCAAAGCCCCAAACTTCTATGCTTCCGGCATGTTCTGTTTCCCATGGTGCCTTCCCTGCCAGCCTGCCCCCATTTCTCCAGAGGCACGGTGCCCCAGAAGAGGAGTGGGCTTGAGAGCACCTCTGTGTGAGGTCAGAGTTAGGTCCAGAAAGGTAACTTAACGCAGCTGTATGTGAGCGAATCCGGGCCCTCACGGAGGCTTCCTCTCTTCCCTGGCCCAGAGATGGTGCATCTTCCAAGTCACCATTGGAGATGTGAGCCATGTGTCCTCATAGAGAATAAACAGGTCTGTTTTCCTCACATAGTTTTATGGATTATTTGGTCAGATGGTTCCTTAAGGGCTGCTTCCCCTTATGCTTTAACAGAAAGACCATGGGCTCCTTCACAGAGAACCCTCCACCCAATATTTGTTATCATGTCACCCTATCTTTTCCCATCTGTCATTGTTTAAACTAAGTCTGCTTGTTTACTTTCCATCGCCCACGCCTGAAGCAAGCTCTGGGACGGCATGGACCTTATTTCTCTGATTTTTGTTTCATCTCCAACATCTAGTGTTATAGCTGGCCCATAGGAGGTGATAACTAATTAGATTTTTTTAAATTTATCTATTTTTATTTTTGGCTGCGTTGGGTCTTTGTTACTGCGTGCAGGCTCTCTCTAGTTGCGGTGAGCAGGGGCTACTCTTCGTTGCGGTGCGCAGGCTTCTCATTGCAGTGGCTTCTCCTGTTGCGGAGCACGGGCTCTAGGTGCGCGGGCTCAGTAGTTGTGGCTCGAGGTCTCAATAGTTGTGGCTTACAGGCTCAGTAGTTGTGGCTCACGGGCTCTAGAGCGCAGGCTCAGTAGCTGTGGCGCACGGGCTTTGTTGCTCTGCGGCATGTGGGATCTTCCTGGACCAGGGCTCGAACCCGTGTCCCCTGCATTGGCAGGCGGATTCTTAACCACTGCACCACCAGGGAAGCCCCTAATTAGATTTTGAATGAATGGAGAAAAGGAGAGGCAGCTGCCGCTAATCCTGGCTCTGCCACTTAAAACCTTCACAGCTCCCAGCAAGTTACTCACTTTTCCTTATCTGCAAAGTGGAGTAAGAATGGCAGTTTTGTAGGACTGTTGAGGAATTTAGAGGCAGCGTACAGAGCTGCTCAGAAAAGGTAACCCTCAGGTCCTCCTCCTTAATATGACTGTAAAGCAGCACCTTGACTTGGTTGTGGGGCAGGAGTTTAATCAGACCTCTCCCAGCCCCGGGTAGCACTGATCTTCCCAAGCCCCGAGCTTCTGACTTCTCACGGCCAAGAGCTGGTGGCCGCTGAGAGCAGCTCCCATGATGTGCTGACCTCTGCCAGCAGGTCCCCAGCACGGATCTGCCAGCTCTAATTAGGAAGCTTCTGAGGAGCTGGAGGTTTTGAGGTTGACCCTGAAGAAACAGCTCCCTTTACACAAGGCTTTTAATTAAATGCTCGCGTTTACTTTCCGGAGTTCATTGAATCATTTACCCACATCATGGTGTTTGACAAAGCCCAGTTGCTGTGGGTAATGGAAAAGTACAAACTGAGGAGGCTTCTTGGAGGCTGTCAGGTGACACAGGCACTGCTGCTTCTGTGCCCCTTTGGGGCTGGGCGCTCATCTGGGTGGGGACGGGGTATGCAGGGAAAGGGTCCAGGGAAGCATTTCCTGGTCCCTGCCTTTGACTTGGTTCTTGAGATTCCAAGACCCCCCATGCTAACTAAGAATCTGAGTCCACCTTGATGTTATCCAGACCCTGGTTCTCAAAGCCTGGTGGCTGCAGCAGAGGCAGCAGCATGGGGTGGACCCAGCAGGCTGGTTTAACAGTTCTTCAGGTGATCCGGATGCCTGTTCAAGTGTAAGAACAACTGGGGACTTCCCTGGTGGTCCAGTGTGGTAAGTGTGGGAGTGTGGTAAGACTCCACACTCCCAATGCATGGGGCCAGGGGTTGATCGCTGGTCAGGGAACTAGGTCCGCATGCATGCTGCAACTAAGAGTTTGCATGATGAAACTAAGAAGTCCGCATGCTGCAACTAAGAAGTCTGCATGCTGCAACTAAAAGATCCCACATGCTGCAACTAAGACCCGGCACAGCCAAGATAGATAGATAGATAGATAGATAGGTAGGTAGGTAGGTAGATAGGTGTGTTTCAAAGATGTTCATGATCTTTAAAAAAAAAAAAAAGTGTAAGAACCACTGGTCCAGGGTCTCAAACCTGCCTGTATGTCAGAATTGCCTGGGAAGTGGTTCTCTTGGGGGTTTTTTGTTTTGTTTTGTTTTCTAAAGTTAACTTAATTTTAAAATGTACTCTTTAAAATAAACTTCACTTCTTTGGATTTCCAGAAAATTTGGAAAGCTAATAGAGTTCATGTATACCCCGTACTCAGTCTCTCCTGTTATTATGAGCTTCTTCACTAGTGTGGTACATTTGTTACAGCCGATGAACTGCTATTCATGCATCATTATCAACTAAAGTCCATACCTTATCCTAACGTCTGTTCTGAGATCCTGATCCCACATCACATTTAGTCGTCATGTTTCCTTAGGATCCTCTGCACTGTGACAGTTTCTCAGGCTTTCCTGGTTTTTAATGACCTTCACAGTTTTGAAGTGTACTGATCAGGTATTTTGTAGAACTCTCCTCCATTGGGATTTGTCTGACCTTTTTTGCATGATTAGACTGGGGTTGTAGGTTTCTGAGAGGAAGACCCCAGAGGTCCAGCGCCCTTCTCCTCACATCGTGTCAGGGGTGCACACCACGCCATGACTTATCCCTGTTGGTGTTGGTCTTGATCACGTGGCCAACAAGGCTTTGACTTCTCCATCTGCCACAGTCAGGTTTCTCCACTGTTACTCTCCCCCCTGAGCCCCCCAACTTTCCACACCGTTTGGAAGGAAGTCACTTTGTGCAGCCCGCCCTTAAAGAAGTTATGTTCTACCCCCTTGAGAGCAGAGCATCTACATAAACTGTTTGGAATTCTTCTCCATGGGAGATTTGGCTCTTGTCTCCCATTTATTCATTTATTCAATCTCATTTAATTATATCAGTATGGACTCATGGATATTTATTTTGTGCTTTCAATTATAATGCAATACATACGACTTTATGTCGTTGCTCAAATTCTGCCGTCTTTGGCCATGGGGAGCTCTTTCACTTGGCTCCTGTGTCCTTTTGACATACTCCCATCATTGTGAAGGTTGTCGTTATTATTATTTATTTATTGTGTGTTTTTTTTTTTTTTAGTACTTCGTCCTTTCAGCCTCTGCAAGCTTATCTTGCATGTTTCTTGCCCCAGTCCTGGAATCAGCCATCTCTCTAGAGAGCCCTGGTTCCTTTTATTGAGAATGAAACCAAGCTCTGGGCCCCAGGTGTGCTCACTGCTATTGGGATGTCAGACTCTGGGCCCTCTCAGCTGACAGAGCAAGGAAATACACATGTATATACTAACCTGTTTGTACACGCTTATCTGTAAATATTTCTGAAGGTAACCATCTGTATCTGTATTGAGTTCATACTGAGGTCTTCAGTGCTCATCCATTACCACGTTGCTCATTCTAGCCCCCTCTCCTTGCTTACCTGTAAACTGCCACTCCAACACTGAAAAACCTTCTTCTCCCCATCTGCCATCCATTTATGTAATTGTTGAACTCCAGCGTTCATGTGTGATGTCAGAATTGTTAACTCGTACTTACCTCCATGTGATCAACTTTATCAGCTGGAGTACACTGCTTCTGTGCGGGTTATTTTGCCTTTAATTTTACAAACTCCACTCATTCCTAAAGTTACTTAGGTCAGCGCCTTCCCCCGCCCGCTTCAGGGAGGTGGTTTCATACATTTGTCATACAGTTAGATTCTTTTATCACATTCTGCATTCCATCCTTGGATTCCCCCCATCTCTCAATTTTTTAAAAATATTTGCATACTTTAAGGTTCACTGTCTATGCTGTAGTTCTTCAGGTTTCGACAAATGCTTTATGTCTCATATTCACCATCATAGCATCATACAGAGTAGTTTCACTGCCCTAAAAATATCCCCTGCGCTTCACCAATTCCACCCTCCTCTTATTGCACCTGAACCCCTGGCAACCACTGATCTTTTTACTGTGTCTCTACTTTTGCCTTTTCTAGAATGTCACATAATTGGAATCATGTAATGTGTAGCCTTTTCAGAGCGGCTTCTTAGTAATATGCATTTCAGATTCATTCACGTATTTTTGTGGTTTGATGATGAATTTCTGTGTATGCCAAATATTCTTTTGTGTGAATGAACCAGAGTTTGTGTATCCATTCACCTAGTAAAGGGCATATTGGTTGCTTCTGATTTGGGGTTATTATGAGTAAAGCTGCAGTTTTTTGGTTTTGTTTGTTTGTTTTGTTTCGTGGCCATTGTCGGGTTCCCCGTTGCTGAAAGCATCCAAGCAGAAGCTGGGTGCTCTCGGATGGATGAGTGGGAGAGGGAAGCAAGGATTGCATGGGGTCATTCACAGAGAGCCCTCTCTGTGCTCGTCCAAGTTTGGAGATGTAGCCGTTAAGTCCCAGGCCCTTCACCACCCAGAACAGAGCTGCACACGGGTCCCAGCCACATCGGACCCTTTCCATGAAAATCTGAGCGTTCTCTGATCACACTCCTGTGTGACTGTTCCCCAGTCAGTTTCTCACTTTGTTCCTCTGATTTTGGAAGGCTCCACTCTGACCAACGGGGGACTAAACCTGCACAGCTCGGTGAAGAGGAAGCTGGAAGCGGAGAAGGACTACGTCTTTGACAAGAGGCTCAGGTACAGCGTCCGCCAGAACGAAAGCAACTGTCGCTTTCGGGACATTGTCGTGCGGAAGGAAGAGGGCTTCACGCACATCCTGCTGTCCAGCCAGACCTCGGACAACAACGCGCTGACCCCTGAGGTGAGGGGGCAGGATGGGGGGTGGGTGTCACTCTGAGGCAGTCACAGTAGGGCGCTGGCTCTCTGCCCTCAGGAGTGGATGGAGACAGCCGACACTCGTGCAGACTTGACCGCGGGACCCCATTTACTGATCACCTTACATACGTTATCCGTCTGATCTTTACGACCAGTAACCATATTATCCCATTTTGAAGATGAAGACCTCGGTAAACAGAGAGATTCAATAAACTGATTGTGGTCCCAGAATTAGTCAGTATTAGCCCCAGAAACCAAGCATCGTATCTTGGGCTTTTCCAGTGAGACTGCATTATAATCAGCATGTCAAATTTCTTTGCTTTAGATGGAATTATATTCACTCAGCTCGCTTATAGTTTTTTTAACTGAGATGTAATTCACATGCCATCAATTTTACCCTTTTAAAACGTACCATTCAGTGGTGTTTAGTATATTCACAAGGTTGTGCGACCATTGGCACTAATTCCAGAACATTTCCATCACCCCCAAAGGAAACCCTGTGCCCATTAACAGTCACCCGATCCTCCCCCGGCCCAAGTCCCCGGCAGCCACTAATCTCCTTTCTGTCTCTCTGGATTTACTTATTCTGGACATTTCGTGTGCATGGAATCCTACAATACATGGTCTTCCGTGACTGGCTTCTTCCACGCAGCGCGGTGTTTTGGGGCTTTCTACATGATCACTGCTTCATTCCTCTTCCATGTGTGGATAGGCCACATTTTGTCCATTAGTTCTCCAGTTGAGGGACATTTGGATTGTCTCCACTTTGGGCTATCATGAAAAATAATGTTATGGACATTTGTGTATATGTTTTTGTGTGAACATATGTTTTCAGTTTTCTTGGATATATTCCTGATTATGGAATTGCTGGGTCATATAGTAACTCCATATTTGACTTTTTGAGGAACTGCCAAACTATTTTCCCCAGTGGCTGGACCATTTTACATCCCCACCAGTGGTATGTGAAGGTCCCAATTTCTCCATATCTTTGTCAGCACTTATTATTGTCTGTCTTTTCTATTATAGAAGTTTTAGTGGGAGTGAGGTGCTGTCTCATTGTGGTTTTGATTTGCATTTTCCTAGTGACTGATGATGTTGGGCATCTTCTCAGGTGCCTGTTGGCCATTTGTCTACCTTCTTTGGAGAGATGTCTATTCAAATCCTTCGCCTAGTTTTAAAAATGGGATTTTTGTTGTTGTTGTTGAGTTTTGAGTGTTCTCTGTATGTTCTGGATACTAGACCCTTATCAGAGCTATGATACTTCCATTCTGTGGGTTATCTTTTTCCTTTCTAGGTACTAGTCTTTGATATACAATTTTAAAAATGTTGGGGAAGTCCAATTTATCTTTCTCCTCTATTACTTTTTTTTTTTTTTTTTTTTGCGGTACGCAGGCCTCTCACTGTTGTGGCCTCTCCCGTTGCGGAGCACAGGCTCCGGACGCGCAGGCTCAGCGGCCATGGCTCACGGGCCCAGCCGCTCCGCGGCATGTGGGATCTTCCCGGACCGGGGCACGAACCCGCGTCCCCTGCATCGGCAGGCAGACTCTCAACCACTGCGCCACCAGGGAAGCGCCCTCTATTACTTTTTAAAATGCTAATCCTACTTATGTCTTAGATGAATAGAACAGGGAAACAGGGAATGCTTAATGCAGTTAGGTAGACAACACCATTCAGAATATGGGATACTTAGTAGGGAGCAATGAAGAGATTGTTAACGGTGCAAATGTAGGAAAACATGCATCTAAGCAGTCTTCTCCAACTGGAACCACCTGGGCAGGGCGTAGAGTGATCAATGACAAAAACGACCATGGTGTGGCTAGTAGTGGCTCTTCAGGCTTTATATTTGCTATTTGTCCCATTTCATCCCACCAGTCCCCTTCTGATGTAGGATTATTATGATCCACCTCTTACAGAGGAGACAGGGTAGGCCTAGGGAACTGAACAGGCCTGGGGTCACAGAGCTTCAGGAGGGCAGGGCCCTCACCACTTTCACCCATCCTTTTGCCCTGGCCCTCAGCCCAGCGCCTGGCCCATTGAAGACAGTTCAGTGCAAACCCCCTTTTCCTGTCCCTTGATATCCTGCACTCCAGTGTCCACCATAGCAATGCAGACCTGGAGGGTGAACCACAGGGGTGTGTTTTCTTTTAGGTGGGACACAGTCAAGGAGTGGCCGCCCAGCCAGATGGAGATGGCTAGGTGGCCTGGCACTGCCCAGTACGTCCAGTGCACTCAGGGTGGCCCCTGAAGTGGGTGGAGTGGGAGGTGCTGTGTCCTTGAACTTGCAGTCACGTGTCTTGTCATTATGATTTACATAGACTGTGGCTCTTTTTCGGGATTGTGGGGTGACAGTCAGGAATGCTTGTCAACCTGTGAGGGAAGAGAGCGGCTCAAGCCTGTGGAGATGGGGGGGGCTGCTGGTTGCTCGTTGCCCCTCTTCTAAGCATGGTGTTTTGGGGGTCTCTCCCCCCTCCACCTTCAGCAGAACCACCTCAGGGTCCTCTGCTGTGTAGACCTCTGCGTAGGACTCAGAGCCTGGGGTCTGTGCTTTACCCCAAAGGCCGCCCTTCACATGTTTATACACCTGGAAGCCTTGTTATTTTAAGCTCATCATGAAACGTTCACACGAGACCGATTCTGCTTAGATTTTTTTTCTGCTTCACTACTTTTAAAAAGGGTGCTTGGGACTTCCATGGTGGCACAGTGGTTAAGAATCCACCTGCCAATGCAGGGGACACGGGTTCGAGCCCTGGTCCAGGAAGACCCCACATGCCGCGGAGCAGCTAAGCCCGTGTGCCACAACTACTGAGGCTGTGCTCTAGAGCCTGCGAGCCACAACTACTGAGCCCACGGGCCACAACTACTGAAGCCTGCGTTCCTAGACCCCGTGCTCCGCAACAAGAGATGCCACTGCAATGAGAAGCCCGCACACCGCAACAAAGAGTAGCCCCTGCTCGCTGCAACTAGAGAAAGCCCACGCACAGCAACGAAGACACAACGCAGCCAAAAATAAATAAATGTATTTTTAAAAAATAAAAAGCATGCTTGAAAAAGGCGCAGTATTTTCCTCTGATAAACCGAATAAATGAGAAGCCTCCCAGCTCATTCTGTCTCTTTGGAGCAGCTCTGTGTACTAACTGTTGCCTTCTCATTACAGAAACGTGTGGCATTCAAGTGATTTAAGGTGCCCGGGTTCTCACCTCCCGAGCCGCGGGCTTGGTTAATTAGGGGGTTTACTCCTAACTGGTGTCTGTCAGTAACAGAACAGGAAGAAGATGGAGAAACAGTCATTGATCGGGTGTTTTCAGCTCTCTCAGCAACCAAAGTGGATTGACTCTATGGATAAATTGGCTAACTGCGTAAAGTAGCCCTGAAATGAAGGTCCTGTTGAAATGAGGAGATGGTGTTAGGGAGGGGTACAGAGTTAGCGCAGGAGCCTAGCAGACCGGGTCTGAACCCTCCTTCCACTAATTTACCTCTTCTGTTACCTTGGGATTACTTTCCTTCTCTGAGCATTCTCGTTTACAGAAATTATACAGTATCTTCCCTGTGGGATTAGAGATAATATCTGCAAAAGAGGCTCTCAGAGTCCCTGGCACCTAGGAGGTATTCAGTGAATGTTCCTATCATTGTTAAGATGAAACGGAGGTGACTTAACAGCCACCAGCAGGCCCAGCCCTGCTCATTCGTGGAGGGACTGGAAGGAGGCCTCCTTCACAGTCATAACTGAATTCTTTTTCTAGTTGTATATGTGACATTGGCTGGATCGGCCTCATGGGCAGAAATTCACACATTACTGGGTGTATTAACTAGATTCTGAGGCCAGCAGGTGTGTTGTAATATTTCTCCTGTCTGAAATATAGCAAAGAGCCAGGAAAATAATGAAAATGCCCCTGAAGGAAAGAGCCAGAAAAATAGATTGTCCAGTGTCTTGGTGATTAAAAGCTCATTCACTTTCCCATTAGGAGAGGACCTCAGGCCCTCACTCTGTTCCTGGTTTTCTTGGTGGCTCCCAGCCTCGGCAGACAGATCACCACCCTCCACGGGGGCACACCTCACACCCTCTTGATCATACCTGCTATATCCACACCATCTGCAAGCCAGTTCATTCTTAAATAGCTCTCATATGTTTCCTTCTGTTTCCATCACAAACATGAGAGTCCACACTACTAGCTATTTTGTCTGCACTATTGTAATAACCTACTAACAAGTCTGCCCACTGTCATGTTTCCTGCCCTGTCATCCGTTCTTCAGAAGACAGAGTGATCTGTTGGAAATGCAAATACAATCAAGTCACCCCCCCCCCAACACACACACGCACTTCAAAGACATCAATGGCTCCTGATGGTTCTTGATAAGAATCAAAACCCTTAACTAATGTTGCTGGCGAGGCTGGTGCTTCTGACCCTCCAGCCTCATCTCACATCGCGTGGCTAGCAAGTGCAGAGCAGGGGCAGTGAATCTCAGGAAAGGATTTGGGACTTCCACTCTTCTCTTGCTGCACTCCAGTCACCCTGGCTTTCTTTCATGCTCACACCTGCCCCAGGGCCTTTGTACATGCCTGTCTTTCTGACTAAAGCAGCCTTCCTTCCCTCCTGGCTTAGCTGAACCTTGCTGTTCCTAAGGATCTCAGCTCAGCCACCGCTTCCACAGGGAAGTCTTCCCTCCCTTCCTGGACCAGGTTATGTCTGTCTCTCATGGCCTCTGCACTCTCCCTCCTGGAACACATCCCAGTTATCAGTGTATGTGTAGCTGTGTGGTAATTTGTGAAATGTCTGATTGCCTCCATTAGACTCTAAACTTCTTGAGGAGGTAAACACTGTACCATTCACTCAATCCAACAAACATTTATTAAATTCTGTTACATGCACAGTTTCCTGGTGTTATAGGGCTAAACAGATGAGTAGAATACTATTTTATTGAAGCTCTTTTTTTTTTTTTTTTTGGCTGTGTTGGGTCTTCGTTGCTGTGCATGGGCTTTCTCTAGCTGTGGTGAGCGGGGTCTACTCTTCGTTGTTTGTGGGCTTCTCATCACGGTGGTTTCTCTTGTTGCGGAGCATGGGCTCTAGGTGCACGGGCTTCAGTAGTTGCAGCATGTGGGCTCCATAGTTGTGGCATGCAGGTTCAGTAGTTGTGGCACCTGGGCTCAGTAGTTGTGGCATGTGGGCTCAGTAGTTGTAGCTCGCAGGCTCTAGAGCACAGGCTCAGTAGTTGTGGCGCATGGGCTTAGTTGCTCCGTGGCATGTGGGATCTTCCCAGACCAAGGATCGAACCCGTGTCACCTCGGTTGGCAGGCGGATTCTTAACCACTGAGCCACCAGGGAAGCCCTTATTTAAACCCTTAAGGGATGGTATTAGTTATATTACCACATAACACATTGCCCTAAACTTAGCATCTTAAAACAACAAATACAGTCTGTGAGGGTCAAGTGTGCTGGCTCGGCTTAGCTGGGTACTTCTGCCTCAGAGTCTCCCACAAGGCTGCAGTTGAGGTGTTGGCTGCGGCTGCAGTCTCACCTGAAGGCTCGATAGGGGAGGCTCCACTTTCAGGCTCCTCCAGCTGGCTGCTGGCAGGTCCCAGGTCCTCACTAGCCAGAGACATCAGTTCCTTGTCATTGGCTACTCCCCATGGACTATGGCATAGCCTCTCCACAGGGGTACTCACAGCATGGCAGCCTGCATCCCCTGGACCGAGAGCTTCAAGAAAGAGGTTTGGCAAAAGAGGACGGCCGAGGGAATTCCCAGGTGGTCCAGTGGTTAGGACTTGGCGCTTTCACTGCTGGGGCTCGGGTTCAATCCTTGGTTGGGGAACTAAGATCCCGCAAGCCTCGCAGTGCAGCCAGGAAAAAAAAAAAAAAAAAGAGGACAGCCAAGACAAGCTATCGTCATCTTGTATCTTAGTCTCCTCTTGAAAGGGGCATCCATCACTTTACCATATTCTCTCGGTTAGAAGTGGGTCACTAGGTCCTGTCTATACTCGAGGGGAGGGGATTGCACACAGGTGTGAATACCAGCTGCCTTAGAGGCTGCCTGTCACAGGGGGTTAAATCAGGAAGGAGGCAGGAAAAAGTAAGGAGACACCCGTTCTACCAGGGAGTTTGTAGAAGCGTCAGAGCAGGGATTTAAAGTACTTGGGGTGTCAGGGGAAGGAGGGGGTGGCATTTTGTCTGCGGTATTTGGGAAGGCCTTTGTGAGGGTGGTCGCAGTTGAGACGGGCCCTGGGTGACTGGGTTCAGCAAGTAAAGATGAAGGAGAGAGAGGGACCCTGGTCTGCTCCCTTTTTATACCCTTTTTTTTTTTTTTGCGGTACGCGGGCCTCTCACTGTTGTGGCCTCTCCCGTTGCGGAGCACAGGCTCTGGACGCACAGGCTCAGTGGCCATGGCTCACGGGCCCAGCCGTTCCGCGGCATGTGGGATCTTCCTGGACCGGGGCACGAACCCGCATCCCCTGCATCGGCAGGCGGACTCTCAACCACTGCGCCTCCAGAGAATCCCTATACCCTCTTTTAATGGATTTGGTCATCTGCTTCCAACCCATGGCAGATCGAAAGGTAGAAGTGTCAGGGAGAAGCATGCTTTCTCTAGCAGACACTCACGCAGGAGCAGGTAGTGGCTGGCAAGAGCAGAGCAGGGGCAGTGAATCTCCAGAACGGACCTGGGACTTCCAGATGCACCACGGTCTGGCCCCTTTTGTAACAGAAGCATGCCCTGGGAGCCTCTGAGGGGACTGCTCCTTTACAGGCTGTAGCACTTGCCCTGGAGAGGTAGTTACACGTGTGCCATGTGTTCTGTTTAAGAAGGCAAAGGAGTGTGTAATAATTTTAGAACCTTTTACTCTAAACACACCAGTTACATTATAAAATAGGTGGTGGGATGGGGCGTGGTCCTTCGAGAAGGTGGCATCTTAGCCATCAGTCCAGATTGGATTATCAACACGAGAAAGGCAAAGGAAGGGCATACTAACTAGATAGATACGTTTTTTAAAATTAAAAATGTAGTATGTACTTTTGTTGTATGAAGAAAACACAAAGCCACTTTCCACTTAATTCGTAAAGGAGGCAGCCGCCGTGTTTGATTTTGCTTTTACTAATTGACAAGTACGTGTGCCCTCGCATGGAGAGTCACACGCAGAAGTGCAGCTCATGTCTTCAGAGCAGGGTTTTCTTTGCCTCTCGGAGAAATAGAGTTCATATCTAGGTGAGAGTGTGTCTATTTCTGGAGTCAGATGGATTAAAGGACCCACATGATAGTGGCCTGTTAGCTTTTCTGATGTTCAAAGTGAGTATCTGTGGCTTATCCCCTGTTACGAGCGGAAAGTACTTCTCCCGTCCTTCTCACAGAGCTCAGACCCCGAGAGTCGTGATTCAGATTGACGTCTAGGCCTGGTGTTTTTTCCACAAAGATTCATCCATTTATTTAAGTCATCCTACAGTGTGCAGTCATGGACAGAGAAGGGACGTAGGGGTGAGATTTGCATCCTGGTTCTGCCTCTTACTGGTGACCTTGAACCACTTACTTCGCTTCTCTGAGTCTTCCTTGCTTCATCTGCAAGATTGGGATACCATTCCCTACCTTACAGGAATTTTGTTTGGAGTAAAATGTTACGTGGAAGTTAACAGATGCAATCCCTGACCCCTCTTAAGTGCTTAATTAAGCGGGGCGGCGGGGGTGGGGGTGTCATTTAAAGTACAATTTAAAAAACAATGCTCTCATAAAATGTCCCCACTATACCCTGTGATTCTGCCTTTTGAATAATTAATAAGAATCCTTTAAAAGCCTGTTCCTTTACTGTCTCTCCTGTTGGACTGTCAGCTCCACTCAGGCAAGTAAATGCCTTGTTTTTTCTTACTGTGCACTTTTTGCACTTATTTTTCCTGCTTCCCTAACTTCTGTTGGATTGAGTGATGAAGCTTGCTTTATTTTGCCCCTCCCCTGCAGCCATTAGTTGTCATTCACGTACTTTTAAGAAGTTTTCCTTAAGCTATGTACACGTAGCGGAGCCTAAACGTGATCATGACCCTTTGCACCACTCCCAGACACATAACCTCGGCGCGCCCTAACTCTCGTCATCTAACCCAATATTATTGCCTAAGGCTATAGTTCTACCTTGTGCAAAACCCCAGCTTCCAATTAGCCACTATCAGTATGATGATTTTTACAGTCAATTCTTCTTTTTTTTCTTTTTTTGTTTTGTTTTGTTTTGTTTTGTTTGCGGTACACGGGCCTCTCTCACTGTGGTGGCCTCTCCCGTTGTGGAGCACAGGCTCTGGACGCGCAGGCTCAGCGGCCATGGCTCACGGGCCCAGCTGCTCCGCGGCACGTGGTATCCTCCCGGACCAGGGCACGAACCCGCAGGGGACTCTCAACCACTGCGCCACCAGGGAAGCCTTACAGTCAATTCTTATATTGATTTCCTAACACATTCTCCACTTTCTGTGCCGGTTGCTGTTCCTTACATGTCAGTTTTTCTTTCTGAACATGGTTTTCTTCTTCTTGAAGTGCATCCTTTCTTAGTTCTTTCAGTGAGGGCCTAAGGGTGGCAGACACTCTTTTAACTGAAAATGCCTACTCTTTACCCTTGCCTTTGAATGATGGTTTAGCTGGATACAGAATACGTGTTTAATGGTTATTTTCCTCAGCACCTGGAAAACGTTATGGGTCTGTTGCCAAAGCCCACTTCCTACGTGCCACCTATGAGCCACGTGAGCATCTTAGTGGAGTTTAGGGTAAGGAAGAGTGTAATTAAACCGGGCCTTCTAGTGCTGGCTAACATACCTCACCTGGGCTGTGAACAGGAGTATTTTCCCACCCCTCGGAAAGGGCTAAACAAGCGAACGCTGGAGGAAGATCTGCAGAGATTTACCAGGGCTTAGATGGCTCCACGCCAGGCTTCCGAGTCTGCAGCCAGTGACCCCACTGGCACCTCCTTAGCGCTCTGTGCTGCTTCCGGGATGGTGCAGGGTGTCTGGTTTGGCATTTCATTGCTTGGTCTGGACGTGGCGTGTGTTCAGGGGAGGCTCCCTGTGCAGGCCGAGTAGACTGACTGGCCTCTGCGCCCAGGGGTCGGCACAGGTCTGAAGGCCCCTTCCTTACAAATGGACACTCACCCCCGCAAATCCGTCTCTGCCCACAGATCATGAAGGAGGTGCGGCGCGCGCTCTGCAACGCGGCCACGGACGACAGCAAACTGCTGCTGCTTAGCGCCGTGGGCAGCGTGTTCTGCAGTGGCCTGGATTACTCCTACCTAATTGGCCGGTTGTCCAGTGACCGGAGGAAGGAGAGCACCCGGATTGCAGAGGCCATCAGGTGAGCCCTGCTCATGTTCAAACACTTGGGGACCTGCCTCGGGCTGCCACGTTTACCACTGAAAAATACAGGCTGCTCAGGGACTTCCCTGGCGGTCCAGTGGTTAAGACTCCACGCTTCCATGGCTGGGGGCACGGGTTCCATCCCTAGTTGGGGAACTAAGATCCCACATGCTGCGTGGTGCAGCCAAAGAAATTAATAATAAAATAAAATACAGACTGCTCAGTTAAATTGGAATTTCAAACAATGAAGCATTTTCTAAAGCATAGGTGTATCCCAACCCATGCAGTACATGGGATATACATGTACTAAAAAAATTATTTGATGTTTATCTGAAATTCAGATTTTAACTGGGCATCCAGTGTTTTCCTGCCAAAATTAGGGATGCTTCTACACTCTAGGTTATATCCCACTTTATTCTTTGGATCAAAAAGAGATTTTATTTCTTCATATTAAGCCCAGTGTCTGGTAATGCCCAAGTATTATACACACTACTCCCACCCTCTGCCTGATGGTGAAATCTTTGTTTTTCTGGGGGTCCCTGCCTCCTGGAGCTGACATGGCTCAGCCCTGGGGAGAAGGATGGATGTGGGGAGCTGTGTATATGCAGATCCAATGGGGTGGGAAGTGTTTCCCCCACTGTCTTACTGCCTTTGGGACAAAAAGTGGGATCCTCGGGGTGACATCCAATCCCAAAGATCAGTATCTCCTCTGGGACACTGAAGGGTAGTTATTTCCCCTTTCTTTATGCATTTGTCAAAAGCAAGTGATCGTGATTTCCAGCAAGGGTGTCACGGGTCCTCCATCCTGGGAAGGGCACGTACGCCCACTGCTGCATCTCATGTGGTCCTCAGACAAGCCACGGTTCAGTGATGCCTCCTGGTCCCTTGAAAAGGAGCAGTTACTCTGCGTGGAGTCGTGGAGCCTCCGGCCGCATGTTAGGGATTTTCTGTGGCCTCCAGTCTCACTGGGCTCTGGCAGCATCTCCCGGAAGCTGATTCCCACAGGCAAGGGAGGCTTCCAGGCGATGCAGAGCCTCCAAGAGGTGACACAGGGACGCCTGCACACGTGGGGTTCCGAGTCCCTCTTTAGGGGGAAGCATCCCCTAGAATCTCTGCTCTAAAACCCCTGTGCACTTCCCGTGGCAGAATTCTTGCTGGAAGAGACGTGGGCTACCTGAAGGCAGTTATGAGAAAAGGCGGCGTGGTTTCAGGCTGCTCTCGGGCTGCCCACGTGCAGATAGCCCAGCCATGTACACGGTGGTTTGTTCTTTGCTCCACTCGGCTGTGTCCTTTCACAGGCACCTTGTCACATAGTGAGGGGACCAGCAGGGTCCCCCATAAATGTCCCTCCTCATTTATGGGACTGTCAGAGATGGGGCGCCTACCTCTGTGGCCTGAGCAAAGTCGTGGCTGTAGCCTTCACCTGGTTTACGAGTTTCACTGGTGGCATTAGCTGCAGTCCCAAACTGGAGGAGATGCTGAACGCAGGACCTCATCTCTGGAGAAACGCAGCCAGTGGAGCTCAGACAGTTGCCATCTCCTCAAGAAGGAGAGTTTCTCTTAGGCAGAGCAAAGGGAAAGGCGGCAGAGGAAGCGGAGTTTCCTAGTTCGTGGGCTGGCAGGGACCCAGGGAGATGGAGTGGGGGTGTCCCCTGGGCCACCAGTTCTCAGCCCAGTGAGCTTTTCCAAAACCCAGCTGCTCAGCTGTCCCTCCAGGAGCTTCTGAGTTAATGTGTGTGATGTGGGGGTTTTAAAGTTCCCTCGGTGTTTCTAATATGAAGACAGGGTTGAGAACCCCCGCCCCGTACCAACCAAGAGGCTTCTGCACCTTGACTGAGCGCACCAGAAGTTTCAGGAACACAGTGCAGAGAAGCCTTCCCCAAAGACTGTTCTGTAGCTTTCCAGAGCAGCATCGTGAGCGAGGGGCTCTGTCAATAAATGAGTTCTGTCCCCAGTCCTGCGGATTTTCCAGGCACGTTAACGTATTTACTGTCTGAGCAGTCTCTTGTGAAAGAACTTCGTTCACAATCTGGCATGGCTGAGACATATTTTGGCCACAGGACCTTATCACCTGCGGGCATCCCTTGCAATTCTCCCGGCACACACACGCTGTCGGCTGGGCCACGCAGCCATAATACCCCCAGCGGTGCTCCCTTCCCATCCTCAAAGTTTCGTAAAGAAAACATGCGTGCACATGGCCCGGGAAGCTGCGTTCCCTCTGCAGATGTTCGCTGAATGGACTGGCAGATGTGGGAAGAGCTCAGATGACTCATTCCGAAGACGCCTCTATCCAGGATCCAAGCAAAGCTGTCCGCCCAATCCTGGATGAGAGGCTGCCCTCACCTGAACTCCTCACAGGGGATGTGGTGGCCTGCTGGCGGGCTGCTGGGACAAAGAGGAATCAGATAACTTGTGTGCAATACTTGACCCGTGCCTGGCCCAGAATGAGTACTTAGAATAAGTGTAAAGAATTATTTTCATTGTTACCCGTGTTACTTCCAGCCGCAAGTTCTAGCTAAGCCTGGGTCTGACTATGGAGTGGGCTTCCGGGGGCGGTCCAGGATGGTTGTCACCGTGTGTACCTGGTGCTCACAGGCCCCGTCCCGGCTGCCTTGGCTCTGAACTTTGGCAGTGGGAGGGCTGCACTGTACGGCTCTGGTTAAAGGGACTGGATAACGGGGTCACAGTTGCCAAGTGCTCCAGGTGAAATCCAGACATCCCCGTGTGCAGAATTTTGCTGAGTCTCCTTCAGGCCAGGTGAGCAGATTACAGACCACTGAGAATGGAGTGAAAGCTGTGTCCACCCTCCGTAGCCGATGCGCCGACCGTGATAACAGTGGCCTGTGTGCCAGGCAGTGTGCTGGTGCCTCTGGTGGACCATCACATTTAATTCTTGTGGACACCCCCACTGGCTTTCCCATTTTCCAGGAAGCAAAATGAGGCTCCAGAGACTGGGTAACTTGTCCGAGGTCTCCCCACTAGTGAGGGGCAGTGTTGAGACTTGACCCCAAGTCTTTCAGACCCCGAAGTTCCTGCTCCTTCTGCCACATCAGCCTGGGAGGGAGAAGCGAGGGCTGGTGTCAGCCTGAGGGACTCTGACGCGGGGGGATGACGGCCAGCCACCTCCCCAGCGCAGCCCCGCCACGCAGACCAGCATCAGCTATCTGAGCGGCAGTGTCTGTAATGCAATATCCTGTGTGTTGTCTGGCTCCCACATCCGGCGGGCCCTCGCGATAGCGATCTACCGCTTGAGGTGAGAGGAAAAGGATGGGGAGAGTGGTCTGTGCATCACATTTTTATATCAAGGAAATGAATTCATGAGGCTGCTGGACTGAAACAGGGGAGCTTGGGGGTGGAGGGTCGGAGCTGAGCACACCTGGGCCCCTTAGCCCTCCTCGGGCGTCCTTGGTGCCTCTGCACAGAGCTCAGGTTGGAAACAATAGCATGAAAGTCTCTGGGTCTGGAACGGGAAGCTTCTGGAAAGTCATGAGGGCCCGGGTGAATTCTGGAAGAACTGTCGTGTGGATGGTGAAGCAGAGCAAATAGGAGCATCGGAGGGGCCCACATAAGGGCCTCGGCAGGGAGGCGCCTTTATAGGGATGGACCCTCTGCATTGAGAATGTTCAGCAGAGGCCATGATGCGTCCTCGGGAGGCTGTGGAGGGGATTCTGCACAAGTGGAAGATTGGACTCCATACCTCTTTTTTTTTTTTAACATCTTTATTGGAGTATAATTGCTTTACAATGGTGTGTTAGTTTCTGCTTTATAACAAAGTGAATCAGTTATACATATACATATGTTCCCATATCTCCTCCCTCTTTCATCTCCCTCCCACCCTCCCTATCCCACCCCTCCAGGCGGTCACAAAGCACCGAGCCGATATCCCTGTGCTATGCGGCTGCTTCCCACTAGCTATCTATTTTACGTTTGGTAGTGTATATATGTCCATGCCTCTCTCTCACTTTGTCACAGCTTACCCTTCCCCCTCCCCGTGTCCTCAAGTCCATTCTCTAGTAGGTCTGTGTCTTTATTCCTGTCTTACCCCTAGGTTCTTCATGACATTTTTTTTCCTTAGATTCCATATATATGTGTTAGCATACAGTATTTGTCTCTCTCTTTCTGACTTACTTCACTCTGTATGACAGACTCTAGGTCCATCCACCTCACTACAAATAACTCAGTTTCGTTTCTTTTTATGGCTGAGTAATATTCCATTGTATATATGTGCCACATCTTCTGTATCCATTCATCCATTGATGGACACTTAGGTTGTTTCCATCTCCTGGCTATTGTAAATAGAGCTGCAATGAACATTTTGGTATATGACTCTTTTTGAATTATGGTTTTCTCAGGGTATATGCCCAGTAGTGGGATTGCTGGGTCATATGGTAGTTCTATTTGTAGTTTTTTAAGGAACCTCCATACTGTTCTCTATAGTGGCTGTACCAATTCACATTCCCACCAGCAGTGAAAGAGTGTTCCCTTTTCTCCACACCCTCTCCAGCATTTATTGTTTCTAGACTTTTTGATGATGGCTCTTCAGACCTGTGTGAGATGACATCTCATTGTAGTTTTGATTTGCATTTCTCTAATGATTAATGATGTTGAGCATTCTTTCATGTGTTTGTTGGCAGTCTGTATATCTTCTTTGGAGAAATGTCTATTTAGGTCTTCTGCCCATTTTTGGATTGGGTTGTTTGTTTTTTTGTTATTGAGCTGCATGAGCTGCTTGTAAATTTTGGAGATTAATCCTTTGTCAGTTGCTTCATTTGCAAATATTTTCTCCCATTCTGAGGGTTGTCTTTTGTTTGTTGTCTTGTTTATGGTTTCCTTTGCTGTGCAAAAGCTTTGAAGTTTCATTAGATCCCATTTGTTTATTTTTGTTTTTCCATTTCTCTAGGAAGTGGGTCAAAAAGGATCTTGCTGTGATTTATGTCATAGAGCGTTCTGCCTATGTTTTCCTCTAAGAGTTTGATAGTTTCTGGCCTTACATTTAGGTCTTTAATCCATTTTGAGCTTATTTTTGTGTATGGTGTTAGGGAGTGTTCTAATCTCATACTTTTACATGTAGCTGTCCAGTTTTCCCAGCACCACTTATTGAAGAGGCTGTCCTTTCTCCACTGTACATTCCTGCCTCCTTTATCAAAGATAAGGTGACCATATGTGCTTGGGTTTATCTCTGGGCTTTCTATCCTGTTGCATTGATCTATCTTTCTGTTTTTGTGTCAGTACCATCCTGTCTTGATTCCTGTAGCTTTGTAGTATAGTCTGAAGCCAGGGAGCCTGATTCCTCCAGCTCCATTTTTTGTTCTCAAGATTTCTTTGGCTGTTCAGGGTCTTTTCATACACATTGTGAAAGTTTTTGTTGTATTTCTGTGAAAAATGCCAGTGGTAGTTTGATAGGGATTGCATTGAATGTGTAGATTGCTTTGGGTAGTAGAGTCATTTTCACAATGTTGATTCTTCCAATCCAAGAACATGGTATATCTCTCCATCTATTTGTATCATCTTTAATTTCTTTCATCAGTGTCGTATAATTTTCTGCATACACATCTTTTGTCTCCTTAGGTAGGTTTATTCCTAGATATTTTATTCTTTTTGTTGCAGTGGTAAATGGGAGTGTTTCTTGATTTCACTTTCAGATTTTTCATCATTAGTGTATAGGAATGCCAGAGATTTCTGTGCATTAATTTTGTATTCTGCTACTTTACCAAATTCATTGATTAGCTCTAGTAGTTTTCTGGTAGCATCTTTAGGATTCTCTATGTATAGTATCATGTCATCTGCAAACAGTGACAGCTTTACTTCTTTTCCGATTTGGATTCCTTTTATTTCCTTTTCTTCTCTGATTGCTGTGGCTAACACTTCCAAAACTATGTTGAATAAGAGTGGTGAGAGTGGGCAACCTTGTCTTGTTCCTGATCTTAGTGGAAATGCTTTCAGTTTTTCACCATTGAGGACGATGTTGGCTGTGGGTTTGTCATATGGCTCCATGCCTCTTAAAGTCCTTCCCAACTCTGAGATCCAAGATCCTGGAATCATATGAGGGGATTTAGGAGTAGAACATCTGTTAAAAATACCCAAACCCTGTGGTTCCAAGGACCCTACAAGGAAGCCCCACATCTCCTGCAGACTCCAAATTGCATTTGGTAAAAAGCACTTGTTAAAACCAGTGACTGAAGCCATGGAGTTAGAAAGTCAAGCCAGGAAATGGGCCACTGGAAAACCAGGACTCAGAAGGCCGTGGTGCCAGGTCTCCCTCTGGGTAGCAGTATCCTTCCGGGATCAGCCACAGTGGGGCAGCAGTGACTGAGATACCTCACAGAGAATCTACTCACAGAATCACACGGATGTCAGGAAATCTGACGTCTCAAGCCTGGACGTGTACTTTCATGACAACGTGTAGGTCCTAAGATACCCCCTACCCCAGTGGAGTATTAAGCAGTCTTCTCACAGTTCAATCTGATCCCAGCATATCACCGTGATACCCACATCTTTCGATAAGAATTCGGGGGGAATAGTATCAACTGAGAAGGGATAAATCAGCTCGACATTTGTATTAGTTAAGTATTAGCTGCTGTAACAAATGAACCCCAAATGTATGTAACAGCTCAGCTGTGATAGAAATTTACTTCACATATATGTGAACCTAGAACAGAAGTTGCTGATCAGCCCATGACTGTCCTCCAAGTGGTGACTCAGGAACTCAAACTCCTTCCATCTTGCGGCTCAACAAAGGTCTTCCAAGACTGCCAAGCTTGTCAAGATGAGAGGGCTTGGGGGGCTGTGTGGTGGGAGGTTTCCTTGCATCAGGCCCGGAAGTGTGTACTTGGTTTCCACTCACATCCCATCGGCCAGCACTTGTTTACTGGGCCACAGCCAACTGCAAGGGAGCCTGGGGACCGTGTTCCAGTTGCAGCCTCAGGAAGAAGAGGGAAGGGAAACCAGGTCTGGTGAATAGCTCGTGCATCACCGCTACACATCTGCAGTCTTTGCTCTCATTCTGGGAGATTGTTTACTGAGTGCTGATTCCAGTATGCATGGAGACCAAGCAGTGCCCAAGGCAGACCTGTGAGTTTCCTTCAGGAACTAAAGGGGGAGGAGAATTCAAGTAAGCAAGCAAATAATTAGGATAATTGCAAATTGTGATAGTGGTGTTTTCCAAGAACTCTCAGAAGGCCGGTGCAGCTCCTGCACAGTGAACAGGGGTGAGAGAGACGGGAGATAAGTCTGGAGAGGTAAGCAGAGGCAGACCAAGGTCATGGTCAGGAGTTTGGATTTTATTCTTGTGAGTTCTTGTTAGTTTCCGATCTTCCACCTGAGAATAATGAGGGACGCAAGCTTTGCTAGACATCCTGGATCTTTCCTCTGTGTCCACATGAATGTTAAAATTTTATAGACCCTAATACAGCAACTAAGGGAAAGGTGAAAAGTGTTCTAAGGCAAGGAAGTAGAGGTTTATTGTAGGCGTCTCTGTTTAATATTAAAGATGCACCCTGTAACCTTGCTCAATGCAGAAGGGCAGGGAGATAGCATATCACCTAATTCGTAGGCATGGTGCCAGATGCCTCACACCTCCAGGGGAGCCCAGCGTCCTTCCCCAGTTTTGGTCAAAGCCACCCAAATATAGAGACCCTTGTCAGCATTCTGAATCCACCCCGGGTGAGTCTGGCATGTCTTTAGGTAACTCAGAATCAGACAATCCTAGGACTTGAAAGCATTCTTAAATGTCATCAATCCCCACCTGTGCCTACCATCTGACGCTTGAATGCCCTCTGCAGCATCACCCATGGTGACCATTAGACCAAACTTGGAGCACCTCGAATAATAAGAGGTTCATCCTCTCAAAGCCACCAATTCCACCCTCGCCAGTGCCCTTAGAATGTTCCTTCTCTCCTTGAGTTCACGTACCCTTCCTTGTAACACCCTCCTTTTGGTTCTGTTCAGAACCTTAACATTCAAGCGATCTTCCTTAAGGATATTTACACCTTGTCAATATCTAGGGGGTGGAAGGACAGGGTAGCCTGGTGCAGTGCTGGGACAACGGGCATGACCTGGGGCCCTCTGGGCAAACCGTGATCACCCCATGAGTTTCCCTCTGAAAATCTGGTACCACCCACTAAGTGCCACGCCTGTGCCCGCAGCTCTGCGGCTCGGTGTCTGGGAGAATGAGACCCTGCTGAGCACCCACTTCCCTCACGATCTGTGGGTGCTTCCCAGCACCTGGGGAAGCTTATTTCCACCTCGACAGAATCAAGGGTGTCCGTGGGTCTCGGCAGGCCTGCTCACTGGCTAAAGGGGGGGTCTTCTCTCTTCCCCAGGGACTTTGTGAAGGCCTTTATCCAGTTTAAGAAGCCCATCGTGGTGGCGATCAACGGGCCTGCGCTGGGCCTGGGAGCCTCCATCCTGCCCCTTTGCGACATCGTGTGGGCCAGCGAGAAGGCCTGGTTTCAGACCCCCTACGCCACCATCCGTCTCACGCCCGCCGGCTGTTCCTCCTATACCTTCCCCCAGATCCTGGGTGTCGCACTGGTAAGCCTCCTCTCTGCGGCGGGTCCTTCCCTGCGACCCATGGGTTTTGGGTCCCACAGCACCCCTCCTCTGTCCTGGGTTTAGGATACAGCCCTTCATGTGGGTCGAGTCCCGGGGGTGCTCCTGGCCTGTGGAATCTGGGGGTCGTCTCAGCTTCCTCTGCCTTCCCAGAGTTGCCGCCAGCCGGTGTCTATGCAGCAGGCCCAGCAGGTGGATTGCAAGGCCATTCAGACTCGGGAGCTGGGGCTACTTTCTGCGGCTTTACCATCTCAGCAGTGGTAGGAAGACGGGGCAGCCAGAGAGCCCCGGAAGCAGGCGCTTTTCCCTTTTGATCTCGGCCCCTGTGCTCTGCCCGATTCCTTCGTGGTCACAGAAATGTTAACCTTGTACAGCCTTATCGCTTTCTTTCATTTCGATCATTTCTGAAACTCCAAGAATGTTGCTGATTGAGACGTGTTCTCCCCAACTGCGTCCTGGTGGGCTCCTTCTACTGGGTTCCTTCCTCGCATTCCTCCTTCCTGAGACGGTGTTTCTGAATACGTTCAGTGACACGTATTTGTCTTCAAACGTCCAGCCGAATGCATCCACAGGCTTATTACCGACCGGACAAATTTTGCTCCTCGGGCGTGAAAGATTGTCTCTTGGGTCATCATGACCCTCCAGTGACAACCAGAACAAAAGGGGAGGCACGTGCACAGATCCAGAGGCTGGGAGAGCTTGACATTTCAACATCCATCTGAGAGCGGCTAAGCCTGCAGGGCTGGGAAGGGAGGGACAGGGGAGGCAGGTGGACGGCAGTCAGGGAAGGGATTGGGTTGTCTGCTGTGTGAAGGCGGTGGGGGAGGGACCGTGACCATCTTGCCCTAATTATCAGCGGGAGAGTCATTTGTTGGTGTCAGTGGGTGACTGCGCTGGGCTCTGTCTGTGCCCGGGACCTTTCCCACGTTGCTTTTCCCAGACCATGTACAACAGCTGCACACTTCAAAGTCAGGGGAAGTTCTCTGGGGGGTGGGGCGCAGAGGACACGGCAGGACGCAGGAGGTGTTTCTGCCCTTCGTACCTGGGCACTGCCTATGCACAGCCCCGGGTCACTGGGAGGGGTGCGCCTCTCTGCGTTGGGATTATGGTCTTACTCGGGACCTTTCTGGCTGCCGGTGATGGAAACACTTTAACTGGCTTAAAGAGGGGAAGAAAGGAATTTAACGGTTGCTGTAACTGGCAGGTCCAGCAGTAGAGCCCCCTTTGGGGGTGTCACGCCCAGGAATCCCAGCGCCAGCAGGGCTCTTGTTCTCCATCCCTGCTGTCTTGGCAGCCCGTCCCTCTCCACAGCAGCGGGTGGCCCTGGGCTCTGTGACTTAAGCCACCAGAGAGGGAGGAAGTGTCTTCCCCATCCTCTCCAGCTTGGAGACCTCACAGACAGCTTTAATATCTCGGGTGGCTCATCTGCTCATCCCCGAATCAGTCACCGAGGAAGGGGTATCAGCTGTGAACTGTTCCCAGCCCACACACATCTCCTCCTGCAGCCCTGCCACCAGACGGGGGCGGGGGGGGGGGGAAGTGGGTACTGCAGGCGGAGCCCCTGCAGGGACATGGCTTCTTAGGGGAATTCAGTGAAAGCTGTGGGCCCTCTGCAGAAAGACGCATGTAGACACAGGCGTGTGCAAGCAGCCCCCAGAGCATCTTTGGCCCCCAGTTAAGGATGCTGCCTCTGGGAGCCGGGACAGTTGCGCACAGCAGGCGGGCTCGCGAGCAGGCTTGGAGGCGTGCCAGCTCTCAGCCTTCTCCTGCCTTTGCTTTCTCAGGCCAACGAGATGCTCTTCTGCGGGCGGAAGCTCACCGCCCAGGAGGCATGCAGCAGAGGCCTGGTGTCACAGGTCTTCTGGCCAACCACGTTCAGCCAGGAGGTCATGCTGCGGGTCAAGGAGATGGCCTCCTGCAGCGCGGTGGTGAGTTCCCGAGTCTCTGTGCCCTGTCCTTGCAGTAGACCCATTTCACAGGTGAGGGCAACGAGGCCGGAAGGGAGTGACCGACTTGCCAAAGGTCACGCAGGGAGTACGTGATTTAACAGATGCCGCATCTCGGTGCTGAGAGCTTAAATCCAGAGGGAGGTGGTCAGCACTGTTAGATATTCCCCATCAGCTCTAGTGTGAAAACCTCACAGAAGAGATTTATACCCTGGGGTAGAAGGGCTGCCTTTAAAGAAAGTCCTGAACATGCACGAAAATACAAATCATCTATGGTTTTCAAAGAAATGAGGAGCAAAGACGAATAAGGACAGAGGGTGTGAAGCCAGTTGAGAGATGAGAAAAAGTGGTTTCCGCTGTCCTGGTACCTCATCTCTCCTGCCTGTCCAGTGCTTGGCACATGTAACCGGTTCGACTCTGAAGACGCCTTGAAAAACAGATAAATAACACCTCCGCGGAGACACCGGGTTTGAATTGTGTCGATTTTATCTCGTCAAAGTCTCTCTGAGCGCTGTATGGAAATACCCTGTTGCAGGTGGAGAAAGGGCCGAGTGGGGAACGAGGAAGGTGCTTTGGGAGCAGCAGGCCCGGACGCTCTCTGTGCTTCAGCGTCACAGGGGTGCTGGGCTGGGTTGTGGGGCTGACCCGTGAGCACCCCTCTCCTTCTCCCTGTCTACCCCGAGCCTGCACCCAGCTGCCACTCCCCTCTTGATACGCCTCATCAGCCTTTACTGGGCACACACTGTGTGTCAGCTCTGCCCCCCGGAAGCCTGTTGGTCCCAGTGACGGTGGCAGGGTGGGGAGGGTACAGCCTTGTTGGGCCAAGCACTTTGCTGATCCCTTTATGTGAATTCTCTTCTAATCTTCCTGATGATTCTGGTGACCAACTCGTCCCACTTTGCCTGAGACTCTCCTGGTTTCAGCACCAAAAATCTCGAGTCCCAGGAAACCCCGTGAGCCTGGGCAAACGGGGATGATTGGTGACATAGGGGCAGCTGCACAGAGAGGTGGGTGGAAGTTCTCAGCGGAGCAAATGGTGTGAGTGAGGCC
Source organism: Orcinus orca (assembly GCF_937001465.1). Lineage (NCBI taxonomy): Eukaryota > Metazoa > Chordata > Mammalia > Artiodactyla > Delphinidae > Orcinus > Orcinus orca. Next base: position 7,707,219 of record NC_064578.1, read on the forward strand.
GCAAGAGTCCAAAACCCTGCGTGGAGTCTAGGCAGCGGCTCCTGGTGGTGTGAGCAGGTGCAGGGGCTAGCTGAGGGATGATAAGACTGAAAAGGCAGGGAGGAGAAAGGCCCCAAGGCTCCACTGAGGAGTTTGGTCTCTGGGCAGTGGAGGTGCTCAGATGAAACCGGCTTTTGAAGAAATACTGCAAGGAAACCTCTCCCACCCACAGGTATGAATTCAGGAGCTTTGGGGTGATTCACCTGAGATGGGAATCTACCCCACGACCCCAGGAGAGCAATTCTTGGAAGGAAAGAGGCACCCTTGGTCTGCCAGCCCTTTCTTACCACCCATTCGCCTCCAGCCCAAGATGAGGGAGATCACTGCCCCTTTCCAGCCTGCTTGAGCAAGGGAGCTCTTGTCTTGCTTTTTTCTGTTGGAAAGCGCTTTGTGAGACTGAGGACCAGAGCCTCCAGGTCCACAGAGGGTGGTGGAGGCCAGCGGAAGGATGCTCGGACGCCCGGCTTCCGGCTATGCCCCTGCCAGACCGAGGCAGTGTGGAGCCTGCAGAATCAGCCAGGCGTTGGCAGGGCACACCCATCAGGCGGCCCGGGGCACCTTCACTTCCTGCCCTCACATCTTTCATCTGTAACGCGGAGATGGCTACCTAGTTGCGCAGTTAACTTGAGGAAGAAATAAAAGAATGCAGAAGTGCCTATCGTAGAGCCGATCGGCTAACAGTGGTGGTAGTGGCATTTTTATTCTAATCACTATACTTGCTACCACTGTTCTTACTCATGATTATGGTTATTATTACTATTATTACCGTGATTGCTACCATATTACTAATATTAGCCATTATCACTACTATAATACTGTAGTATTATTACGACCACTGGCATTACTGTTATTGTTGCTATAATACTATGGTGTTGTTACCATTATTACTACCACTAACATTACTGTTACCGCTATAATACTATAGCGTTACTATTGTTCCCACTATTATTGCTCATTGCTACAGATACTGCAATTGTTATTACTATTACAATGATTGCTACTTTTATTACTACTTTTATTACTACTACTCTTAACTACTAAGCCTGACCAACGGGCATTGCTGTCAGGGTGGGTCCCACGGATACTTTGACAACCATTAGTTCATTTCATTATCTTACTCTGTGATCCCAGCCATTCTTAAGTTAGGTAGCATGGGGAGGTGAAAGCAGTATTTCCCAAACTTTTTCATGACATCCATAGAAAGTGACTCTGAGTATATGTCAGTGTCACTCCTGCAGTTGAGGTTAATGCGGGTCCCACTCAGCCATCCCAAGGTCTGAGGGCTCAACGTCTCAGCATGCCTGCAGTCCATTCCTGGCCGTTGCCAAGGGCAGAGGCCTGGGAAGCCCCGGACCAGAGGAGGCAACCTCCTCTGGCTTTGGACATGAGGAGGTTAAGTACATCCTTCTGGAGCAGAGTCCCTGGCGCCAGGCTAATGAGGCTTGTGTGTTTCCCTCCAGGTGCTGGAGGAGTCGAAATGCCTCGTCCGGAGCTTCCTGAAGTCGGTGCTTGAAGATGTGAACGAGAAAGAATGCCTCATGCTCAAACAGCTCTGGGGTTCCTCCAAAGGCCTGGATTCCCTGTTCAGCTACCTGCAGGACAAAATTTATGAAGTCTGAGGGCCCAGTGCTCAAGGGCAGGTGACTTCCAGCTCTGTCCTGTGTTTCAGAAATCAGAGCACAGTGTATTCCCGGCCAAGGAGTCTGTCAAGGTGTCTCGCTATACCTAGGGTCGTGTCCATCTCCTCGTGTCCTTTGGTTGCTCCTCATTGGTTTGGTTTTGTGTAACGATGGGAAACGCAGCATACTTGGCCTCCCCTGTGTCCCCACCCCAACTGGCTGGAGAGCTATCGAGGGCTGTATCTTCCCAGTCCTCTGCCAGGTGCCCTTGTCCTCTCCCCACTTGCTGAAATGCACCATCCTGGTCCAGGAAGGGGAAGACCCATTTCCCCATCCTCTGACTCAGGCTGTGTCTACACAGTGCCTCTGATTTGGAAACTTGGCTGCCATGGCTCTGTCTGGTTAAGTACAGATCCAGTGACAGGGGACGACCAACCTTAGGGAATCTCTAGACCCATGAGCAGAACGACTGTGTAGATCCAGCCTCAGTCTCCTCTCTGATGCACATCTGCGTGACTTCTAGGGCTTGGTCTTAAAACCCAACTGAGTGATTTACAAACCCAGATATTGTACATTTAGGAGCATTTTGTTAAATATATATTTTTAAAACAATGTAAGTGGAAATTCTGATAATTTATGTGTATTATATGTAAAGCTAGTTTTGCAAACACATAACTACTAGGAAAATGTTTTTTTTTTCACCCGACTTATTTAATTTATTTATTTTTGTTTATATATTATGATATCTGTTGTTCACACAGATATTATTTTCACACTGCCCTGGACCAAATCCCATACAAGGTTCACGCCATTTGGTACATTCTAGCAGTGAACCGCGTAGAAATAAAATTCAGAGAGATGAAAACGGGATTTCTGTGAATAAAAGGAATAGCTCTGCCCCAGATTTCCTGCGTGTGAAACAGTTCTATGACAAGTGAATACTTGCCCTTGGGAGAAATCATGGAAGAGTTTTCTCTTCACTCTGCTCCCTTTAAGGAGATAAATGGGGCTTCCCGCCTGAATGGTCCAGTAATGGAGCAGTAACCAGGGATGAGGCCTCCTGTCCCAGGGCGCATGGGCCGCAGGGGGGCTCCAGCATTTGTATTCAGACCATCAGCCCAAAGTCCCTGGATCAGCTGTGGCGAAGGAGGGGTTCTGGTTTGGGGTGTTGGTTTTGGTTGGAGAGGAGAACGTAGACATCAGAGTTCAAGCAGAGAAGTGACAGGACCATGTTCTGTATGAGGGTCAAGCGCCAGAGAAAGTTAGGTTCCCAGAGTGGCGGGATTTTTCCATTTCCATCACAATCCCCCCGCCAGGTGTCCTCAAGGACCTCTGCTCACCCGTCTCCTCCTAGTACCCTCTGTTAGTCACCAGCCCCTCTTGACCCTTCCGCAGAGAAAGTTGAGCAGTGAGAGTTAGGCACAGCTGGGGGAGGGGAGGCCAGCTGAGGGGAGGGAGGGTCATTGTTACAGTTCTCTCTCCCTTTCTGGTCCTCTTCCCTCCCCTGAAGGCAGCTGGATGCACTAGACTGGGCAGGTGGAGAGGACTCATGGCCCTGAGCTTTGTGTTTCGGAGAACAGGTGGACTGTCTATAGCAGAACTAGAGACATAGGCCTTTAAACAGTGAAGCTGAGTTTACCTGGATTCTCCGTCCTCCAGATGGTCTTGGTTCCCTCTGTTGAAAGCCTCTCTCCTTCTGAGTTTCCCCATGACTTCTCGAGGCTCAGGGAAGAGGACATGTCTCACTTTCTTCTCGCTTCGGCTGGGGGGCAGCCACCCTGGCTGAATCCAGCCAGAGGAAGATGGGGCTGATGTGTTACCCTCCCCTTGCTCCATGGGGGTTTCTGTAGGAACTGCAGACCTAGACGATGGGGAGTTTCTACAGGGAAACACCTGCTTTTGCCCAAATACCTGTTGTCACATCTCAATTTGGGTTTGTCTTTTCCTTTGAGACCAAAGGCCCTAGACGACCTCACCCTTGACAGATAACTTCTCAACCATCACTAAGTCATCTAAAGAAAGAGCACTTCGTTTTCTTTTTACCTTCTAGGGGCAGCCACGTTCAACGTCTCTAGAAGCAGTGTTAGGATTCTCGTTGGAATGGAAGAGGATGTTTGGAAATTCCTTTTGCTCAGTGCCCATCTTTGTTCCCTGCTGAAAAAACCAGAAGTGTTTTAGCTTTGAACTAAAACATAGCTTTGGATCATCAAATCTAAACTTCTAAACACCTCAAGGATCTCTGATGATGAGGTAGGAATGTGAAACCATCACTAAGATGGAATGCCTGGTGTTAACCTGTAGGTTTCGTGTATAACAGGAGGTGTTTTACAAGACAGTCTGTGTTTCGGTTGTTTCCATACAGTCAGTTCTAGAAGGATGTTCCACAAATTGGGCAAAACTCAGTTACATCTGTTTGCTACAGGGTAGACCAAACCACTGAATTTTTCACTTTCTGGTTAGTTGTTTTGATAATGTATAGATGAGATCCAGGAAACTTCCAGCTGATTGACCTGGGTTGGAATTTGCCAGACCTGTTGTTGTGTCAGGGTTTAACCTCATAGCTCTCTTGAGACAAGGCCCACTTTTTGTCTTCTACCCCAGGACCTTCTCTCCACCCATAGGATCCTTTCTCCTTTCTCTCTACTCTGCTTTGCCCCCTCCCCACCCAGGCGGTCACATCCCAGAGCCTGGGCAGGTTCTTGGAGGAATCATGCTTGGTCTTGGTAGCCCCATCCCAGAATTACCTTTGGGGTTGGAAGGAGAGCTGTGGTGGGAAGATGAGGATACTTCTTTAGTCAAGCAGCCTTCTGGACAATCCACTCCTTGCCATCCTGTTAGCCATGCGTTAGAACTCTCCTCTCCTCCAACCCCTGGCGATTAGCATCCAGCATCTTGCAGTGGAACATTTATGTTAACAGCCTTGTTCCAGGAGGACTTTTTGGAGAACTTTGCTAAGATGATCAGAGTTCCTCACCGTTTGGAAGCCTCAGCCTAAGGTAGATATACCCATATGTCCCTTCCTGCTTTGAGATAATGTCTGTGGGTGAAAACCATCAAAAGTGACCCTCTTGGAATGAAAGTGGATAACTCTGAGAAAGTAGTAGAGAATTGATTTTAAATGTTATTCTTGTTTGGTATAAAGTAAACTAGGAAATGTTCTCTCTGAAGCATGAAAATATGTTTTTCCCATATGAAGTTTAGTATGAGGATGGAAAAATGATAATCACAGTAGACTTCGATCAGTGCAACTGTATCTCCAGATATCCACATTTAAAAGATAGCCTTGATTGGATGCTGAATTGCATTTCCCATTATTAATTGTTGGTTTAAAAAATTTTGTAAACTTTTTTTAATTTGAAATTTAGTCACATTCATGTAATTTTCCAATCTAGTTTCTGTGGAAATTTTTTTAACAAAGAGAAACAGATAGAAACATCTTCAGATCTTCCTAAGTGAATATTTAAAATGCAGAACTGCTTCTCTTCTGTGTTTCTGTATTCAGATACTTAGATCTGTTGTATATATTAGTTTAGACATCCTCACTAATATACACAGTATTTAAGACTCTAAATGAGATTTCTTAAGTATTTTATTTTATTCTCTGTAAATGGTTTTGTATAATCTTTAAAAATCTACACTTTGCCTTTGTAGATATTTAACGGAAACCATTTGGGGGTTGTCTTGCATGTATATTTTTGTTGTAGATAAGTGTTGCTTAGTTATTTCTGCAAATTTTGGTTGAAATGCTTACAGACTTTAATACAATATATATTTTCAGAATATAAACTTTTATATTTCTGTGGTAAGTTAGGATATGCGTTTTAGGCAATCTTTTCCATTAATATCACTTGTTCTTTCAAAAAAATAGCATTCTGGTTTGGTGCCAATGGTTTTTTTTGTTTTCCATTAGAATCTAGTGTTCTTAAATTGTAAGAGAGCCGGTTAATTTTCCTTTTCTCAAAGTAAGTGAGTTTGAAGTAGAATTTGAAAATGTATTGAATTTGTGAATAAGCCTTACCATTAGGATCAGTAGATTTTCCAACCTTTGCAACTACATATGTAGTTGAAGATCTCCCCATAAATTCTCACTGTGTGCCAGTTGATGGGGTTTGTGAACAGAGCCTTAAGCTTGTTGCAAAAAAAAAAAAAAAGGTAATACGGGTTGTTTCTTCCAAGTAGCGTAAGCCACGTGGATGGACTGTGCAGTCTGTACGCCATGGCTAATCTAATCCGGAGAGTTTGGTTGAGTTGATGGCGGCAGGGCCCAGACAGACACCTTGGTGACTGTCTTTGGCCACGGACAGGTGTTCTGGAGCCACCTTCGTGCTAGTCACATGGTGTAGATGTGGTCACAGGGAGGGCTACTGGTCCATCATTTGTTCTGAACCAATGGCATTTTCTGCTCCTGACCTTGGTGGTTGACTCCAGGCTCCTTGCAGGTGACCTGGACATGTCCAGTCTGGCTGTGGTCAGCACTCCTTGAGAGACGTTAACAAAGTTTACATGTGAGTCTTACTGTGCAGACAATCTGAAGTCGCTTTCAGTTACATCATCCGCATTCCCACATGTCCTGAGTGTCTTATCAGTGAACTAGGTGCGTTAAGCCATACTGAACCTGAGTTTAGCAGGGCACAGGCAAACTAGATGCACGACGTACACATCAGCTGAGCCAGTCTACCCGGGGCTGTTTGAATGGCGTGTAAGTCACGGAGCTCACTGGCAGTGTGTCCACTGTGTCTGATAAAAACCAACTAAACTTTGGAACTTAAATTTCTTTTTTTTAAAATTATGATTCTTTTCAGTTGGCCCTGCTTACCTACTGGTTCTCCTTACCAAGGCTTTAAAGATGATCTTGAGACCAGGGCCATAGAATAGCTAAAGTCAAGTTATTTGGTTCTTCTCAAATAAGTGTTCATAAAGTCAACTTATCTTCCATTAGGTTGGAGATTTGCTACAAATATTTGCAGTGTGTGCGTCAATCAGAGAAACTGACATCTAGTTTTCAGCTTCAGCTCTGGCATCTCTGTGGGTTGACCACGCCTCATTGGCCCAACACCTGGCCTCACGCTGGTGCTCCTTAAGGCGACTCTGGGAAGTTTGGAGGGTGTGGAGTTTTCCATCTAGTACTTAATGTGTCCCTGTGCCGTTCGTCCCAGCTTGAAGTCATTTGCTGATGTCCATGCTGACAGGATTGTGAAAATATTGCCTTTCATAAAACCAAGGACCAAAGAATTCCATTATTCCAGCAGAGTACGAGTTTCATAGATTGTGGGCACATCTAGGCAGAGACGTACATGCTTTATGGCACAGAGAATCTGCTCCCATCCACCGACCTCATGCTCCCCCTGGCTGGCCCTACAGAAGGATTTGTCGTCACCTTGAGAAGGCTCTGAGAGATGAGCTTCTCGGATTGAAATGCAGTGTCTCAGGTTGGTGTTTCTGCTGTGTAGTCCCAGCCTTTATCCATACCGGTACCATAAGGAGTGGGGGGGGCTGGCATTCTTCAGGTTATCTGAGCAGTGTGGACTGCTCCATCTGAATAGAAACCTCCAGCGTGAGTTCTTCAGATGTGTCTACACTGAGCACTGAGATCCTGCAGTTGCTAGATTTCCACCTCCTTTTTGTTCTCCATCAACCCATTCCACTTCCTGTTTAGCCCGAGAAGAATCTTCTTCACTTCTCACGCTAGGTGATGCTCCATCTTCATCCATGTTGAAATCATTCATCCATTAACCGGTTGAGAAATGATTGATACTGAAGAAGTGGGATTCTAGTGGTAAGGCTTATTACCAAACCTCTGATAATTGAAGCAGGCTACCAAAAAAGTATCCAGCCTACCCTGGGAGTGTTCAGATTTGATCCTGGATATAGCACACACACCAAAATCCAAGGAGACCTTTGCAAATTAGGCTACTCATTTTCTTTCACCGGGTTATCATGGGAGAGTCTTTAACTAGTTCTGAATATCTGTAAGTATGAGTAATTCATAGACTGATAAAGCAGGTACAGCTGCCCCTTTCTCACCATGCTGTAAATATTCCCTGAGACTGGGTGCAGTACGGAGGGATAATAATCTTCTGATTTATCAAATGCTGACTGTCTAGAGCAAATTGTACACTCTCTTTGTGAATGGTCCTGTAACGTGTATGAACACATTTCTGGGTGCCTTAGAAGTTGTATTTTTCATGTGTGCTAATATGCAGTATTTATACATTGTGAGAAGCTGCTTTGAATAAAAAGGTTGAAACTCCGTCTGCGTTTGCTTGTGTTCTCCCTTTGTTAGCCTGCACATAAGGTTCACAAACAGGTTCTGTGGTTTCTGAACAGAGAAGTTTCTGGGGCCTCCAGGGGGTTGCGACATCTGAGGCTTCTAAGTTGTGTCTGGTTTCCTGGGGAGCAGAGATGCCCTCACCCACGTCGGCCTTGAGGCTTCGAGTTATTCAGGCTGGTGTTGATGGGGAGGGCACTGGTACTGTTTTTCAGAAGGTTGATAGGCTCATTCACCCCTTCCCTGGTATACCTGGAATGTTTCTTTGCATAGGGACCCGTCCTCACTCGAGATAAGCCTCCACAGAGCTTGGTTTTGTACAATCCCAGTGGCCGCACGTGGCTAACGACCGTATTTGTCACTGAGGAATTATGCAGAATCCTTTCTCGTTGCCTCGGTCATCACAATGTGGCTCTTAGGAAAGACACACGGCTGAGGATGCCTGGCTCCGGAGACGACGTGGAGGCTGCAGGAAATAGGAAGAAGGAGACTTTCGGGGGCGCGTGGCAGCAGGGAATTCTGGGAAAGGGATTTGCACAAGGTCACATCTACCTGTCCGTCCATCCAGCAGCAGTATCGAGTCCCCTGCTCTCTCTCGGGCTGCACAGGTGCTGAAAGGCACAGATGACTCAGACAGCCCCCGTCGTACAGAAGCTTGGGGTCCAAGAATGTGAGAAAGGCACGTAATCCTGCTGTGATTCTCAGAGTGTTCACGGCGCAGTACCGGAGAGAACACTTTACACAATCGTGAACACCTGCAAAGTCTAGAAGACTGTGCGGCGTTAATTGTTAATCTTCTTTCGGGTCCCCTTTCTGTCGGTGTGGGCCCGCCAGCCTTGGCTGGAGCCCAGGATCTTCCCTGTGCTGGTCCCCTTTCCTTTCCTTTCCCTTTCTCTTGTTCTTGGTGTCATCATTGTCGTCTTGTGTGCCTGTTTACCCTTTCTCTGAGGTCCTGACTCCATCCCAAGTAGTCAAGGTCAAACCTGGGAAGTCCTTTGCTCCTGACTGCTTCTGGTCCTTCTAGGAGACTGGACGAGGCCCTTCAGATGTTTCAGAGTGTAGCATCTATAAGGCAAACCCTTCTTCCTTTAACTGTCTGTCACAGGCTAACACTGATGTGATATGATACTGAAAGAAGCCCTTGCCCAATCGTGAGAGGAAGTGGGCTGAGGCTCCCATCTGGTTAGACACATCAACAATTAAATGACTCACCAATATATTGAATAAGCAGTAATGGAGTATAATCCCAGAAGCAACTTTGTTTTGTCTCTCACTGTCCCTTTAAGTCGACTTAACGGAATAGTCCTGACCCCACCCTAGATGACAGCACAGGTAGGCTGTAGGACCTTTCCAATAAATAATATAAAGTCGCAAACACAGTATCAATTCAGTAGTCGAAGATGGCCATGTTCCATTTAAGCATCAATGCTTCCAACTTCATTCAAGACTTCACTCATTCTTGCTGACTCTCATTTCTTTTTCTGGTTGGATTAGGGAGAACTGGAAAGATTTTATAAGGACCAAATGGTGCTGTTGTCACATGGGTGCTTTCCTCCTCTGGGCCTCATAGACTCTCAGGGAACTCGTATGGGTTTCTCGGTGACCTCTTCAGTTGATGCTGGCCAGTCTCTTATAACTGCCAAGTAAACTCTATATCATCAGCCCACCACTCCCTTTTCAGTCCCTAGGAGTCCGGTGGTCCACTGCCAGCTTCGTCAGTTGAGGTCTGTTTGTCCCTTTAGGGTAAGATGATCCCCATGCCAGCCCTTTGCCACTCCTGGACCCCATGTGGCTCAGGGGAGCATTCGTGCAACCTCTGTCCACACAGATCAGGGCGTGCAAGCTAACTTCCAAACAGGAGCTACTGCCTCACTGGTGTACTATAACTAGTCAACTAGTTGGCCTCGTATTTGCTGAATTTCTCAGGCATGAGTCAGATGCCGATCTACTGTGTCCCCTGAATTTTAGGGGGTACATATAAATCGCTAAAGCCTCATTCTCCTTTGACTTCAGATGAAAGGGAGGTGGGAGGGTGTGGGAAGGCATGGCTGGGACTGACTTGCGCTTTAAGATTTCGCTCTGTGACTATGGGCAAAAGGGGACTGAGGGCAAAGGGAACCCAGAGGAGACTCTTGTAATTGACCATCTGCCTTTGACGAAGGCTTGACTCAGGGATGGGGCAGTTGAGGTAATGAGAAGGAGTGAAGTCCTGAGTGTATTTTGAAGGCAGACTAAGAGAGAGAGAACTGAGTCAAGGGTGATCCTGGGATTTGGGGCCTGAGCAGCTGGAAAGGTGGAATTGCCCCCAGATTGAGGCAGGGACCGCTCCAGGGCTTGGGGGAGCAGGTCTGAGTGGAGGTACCAGGAGCTCAGCTGAGTCCTGGTATCACATGCATGGGGTGTTTGAGCTCGCTCAGCCTTTGGGGATTACAACTGTGCCTGCCTCCTAAGGAGTTTTTAAATGATTAAATGAGATTTACACGTGCGTGCGTGCACACACACACACACACAAACACACACACACGTGACTGATGTATATATGAGATTTTATATATATGAGATTTACTTAAATATGTAAAGGACAGTAATATATAAAATTAGATTATATATAATATTTAAAAGAGTTGGCATACAGCCTTTTTAATGATTAAATGAGATTTTCATATATATGTAAGATTTTATATATGCAAGATTTACACAAACGAGATTATATATAAGTATCATTATATGTAATTTTTGGAACAGTTGACAGTTACTATTTAATGGTTTAATGTTATTTACATATGTGTATATATATGTGAGGTTTTATATAAGATTTATACACATATAGGAAAGATATATAAATGAGATTATGTACATATGTAAATGAGATTTTATCTATATATAAAATGTTTAGAACAGCTGTTGGCACTCGTCACTCTTTTTTTTAAATTGAAGTATAGTTGATTTACAATGTTGTGTTAATTTCTGCTGTACAGCAAAGTGATTCAGTTATACACGTATATACATTCTTTTTATTTAATATTCTTTTCCATATGGTTTATCCTAGAATATTGAATATAGTTCTCTGTGCTATACAGTAGGACCTTGTTGTTTATCCATTCTATATATTGAATTAAAGCTTACATCTGCTCCCCCAGCTTCCCACTCTATCCCTCCCCCAACCCTTTCCCCCTTGGCAACTACCAGTCTCTTCTCTATGTCCATGATTCTGTTTCTGTTTCATAGATACGTTCATTTGTGTCATATTTTAGATTCCCCATATAAGTGATATCATATGGTATTTGTCTTTCTCTGTCTGACTTACTTCACTTAGTTTGATAATCTCTCGTTGCATCCATGTTGCTGCAAATGGCATTATTTCATTCGTTTTTATGGCTGAGTAATGTTCCATTGTATATATGTGCCACATCTTTTTATCCATTCCTCTGTCGATGGACATTTAGGTTGTTTCCATGTCTTCACTATGTGCATAGTCACTCTTTAGTGATGAAATGACCTTTACATATATGCATGAGATTAGATACATATATATGATTTATGTAAAATATGAGATTAGGTACGTAGATGGATACCTACCTACCTACATACACACACACACACACACACACACACACACACACACACACACACCCCTTTAGGACCGTTGTTGGCACAGCATTGTTATGGAATCAAGAGTAGCCGTATCAGTACTTATGCTGGTGAAGGCCAGGGGCGAAAGTCAGGGACTCAGTGCAGGTAATGTCCCTCTGCTCTCCCAGCCGAGACCCTGTCTCTGCTGACAGCCAAACGGAGCCTTTTCCCCAGAGAAGTCCCCGGGCTCTGACACCCTGGCACACCCTTTTCCTCTCTGGCCTCTGTGTCCTCCTGCGTGTGGAGCTCACACTGCCTCTCTCAAGATGGTCATGAGGATTAAATGCGAGCGTGTGTGAGGCCTGGGGCCCTTTTCCTTGGGGATTCCCTAATGCAGCCACATCAGAAACTCTTGGCTTCTGAGGTTTCCAGTGAGGTCTGTACTCCTCCATCCTCCAAACCCCTTCCTGGAAATGCAGATGCGGTGGCGTTGGACCAGGGATGGGCCGGGAGCCTTCCTAAGCTGGGGTGAGGGCGAGAGCCCTTTGGGCACTGAGCCAAGTCGAGAAGTCAGCGTCCAGGAGCCAACGAGCCTGATCAGGGCACCAATCTGGAGTGGCTGGCTGAGCACCAGCGCCCAGCGCCAGAATGGACAGCAGGGGCAAGAGCCGCCATGGGGGTTCAGGACGGAGGGTGGGAGGGGAAACCTGTGCACTTGATAGACTGTCCAGGGCAGCGGGCAGGCAGTAAGCACCAGTGTCTGCATAGATCAATGAGAATTCCTCCTCCAGGACGGTCAGTTTGTAAGAAATGTGGGGAGATTTTGCCAAGAAGCAACTGGAGAGATCAAAGGCAAGGATGTTAGTGGAAAGAGCATGACATACATGATTTTTATAAAGTCAGACAACCTTGCATTCAAATCTCTGATTTGACTTTAATGAATGGCACACTCTTGATTTCCTAATCTGTACAATGGGCACAATCACTCCTATTACCGGTTATTACGACGCTCATGTGAACCAAATGCAGAAAGTTCCCGTAGCGGGGTCTGGCGTGTAGTAGGTGTCCTATACATGCTGATTGCCCGATACCCACCTCCTCCCCTTTCCCTTTAAAGCAGTGGAAACGTGGCTGGAGTGCAGGGGAGGAGGGGAGGACATGAACTGGGAGGCGGGGAGAGTCTCTGCAAGTCTGTCATCAGGGACTGACGTCCAAGCTGTGGAAATTCGAGAAGTGCCAGGAGACCCCACCCACATGGGAAACCCCCCAGCCAGATGGTGACCTGTGGGAAGTAACTTAATAACCTCCTGGATTAGGGGCCTTCAAAATGATTTGTGGCTGTAGGATGGTTGGGGTCCGCAGGTGTAGCCATCCTGTACGGAACACACTCACACACGCTAATAGAGCACTCGGGGATGTGCCCGGTGGGCGAGGGTGGGGAAAGCTTGTCCTTGTGATTTTCCAGCTGTGGTCAAACACAGAGCCCTGGGCTTTGCCAGGACAGATGGCAAATGAGCTGTCTCGAGGTGACAGGGGACCCGATGGGTTCTAGCTTCATGCCACACTCAGTGTCCCAAGATGCCACCTGTGCAGCCACACTTGCTTACACTTCCAAAGAGGGGCTTACGGGCTGCTCTCACAGACATTTGCATGGTGACAAGCAGTTACTGACAAAGAGGAGAAAATTCAGATGTTGTGGGCCAATTTCTGGAAGAACAGAGCTGTGGTTGACAATTTTTTTTAGAAGTCTTGTGGTTGTGTCTTTAAGATTCTATCTCCTCTGGGCCACATTTCCTGTTTGATTGCGGAGTCTTTTTCTCCCCCTTCTTCTCCTCCTGGTGTCTTGCCTTGCTTGTAGTATTATCATCATAGCAACAGCCCTGGGGGAGTAGGAAGAGCCTGACGTGTGGAATCAAATAGAGCTGGGTTCAAATTCTTCCGCCATCATGGTGTGACGTAATGTGATGACTCGGCTCCTCTTGGCTTCAGATACCTCTTCCAGGTTTTGTTTGTTTGTTTTAAGAATTGAGAAATATCGTATGCAGACATACAACTGAATAATGTACACTCATTTCAGATTAGTTTCTTACTTATTAAGTATTTTTATCCCCAGTCTCTTTGCATGCCTTGATCTAATAGGAGAGAAAACTGGGGCTCAGAGAGGTGAAGTGACTTGCTCAAGGACACACAGTAGTAAGCAGTGAGTAGGAATTCCAATGTGTCTTTTGTTTTTTCATTCTGAAATAATTTGAGTTATAAAAAAGTTGCAAAAATTATACCCCCCAAATTGCACATACCCTTCACCCAGATCCCCCAAATGATAACATCTTGCATAAACCTGGCACAATTATAAAAATCAGGAAATTAACATTGATAACGATATTATGATCTCATTATTTAGACTTTACCTATTGTCCCATGAGTGTCCTTTTTCTGGTCCAGAATCCAATCCAAGATCACACATCACATTTATTTACTCTCCTTTAATCTGGAACTAAGATTTTCTAGACCTTGACAGCTGGAAGAGAATATAACAGGCTAGTTATATTTTGTAGGATGCCCCTCTATTTGGGTTTGTCTCATCCTTCCCCATTATTAAATTCAGGCTCTGCATTTTTGGCAGGACGATTACAGAAGTGATGTTCTATCTTTCAGAGTGCATCCCATCATGCCCATTTGTTCCATCACTGGTGATGTCAACTTGATCATTTGGGTTTAGATTCCAAGGCTTCTTTTCTTTCAACTGCACCGTGCTACCCACAATCTGATTTCTGTATACTGTATTCAAACTGTCAGAACTGATACTGTCGTTAAAGCAGTTGAAAATAATATTAAATGATATTGCAACTCAAGATGTTGCTTTTACCCTGTGAGTTTGCTTGCAGGCAAAAACCAGTTTTAAATCTCCAGCGCTTTGTGCCTTGCACAGGGGGAGAGCCCACATGATGTTTCCTGAATGAAAATAAAGAAATAAAATAATGAACACATGAGTGAATGGGATTCTCGGTTCAGTTTGCTCCTTGAGGGCAGGAAAATTTACCTTTACTTTCTATAGTGCCTACAAACATTGGGTACTCAATTAAATTTGAGTGAAAGAAACTTAACTCTTCCTGGTGGATATTTCCTGACTTACAGGAGGAAGGGGAAAATGGCTGTTTAATTTTTTAAAAAAGAAAATTTTTTTTTGTAGCCCTTTCTCTTTTCTAAACAGAAGTGTTTCTGCTTTGATCCTGGGGGTGTAAAAATAAAATAATTTTCTTATCTTTGGTCTTTCTTGGTGTCTTTTGCAGATGGAGACCAAGTCTGTCTAGTTTAAGAAAGCTGCTTAATGATTTGGGGCTATGGTAGGCAGAAGGCTGAGATGGCTTCAAGATTGCAAACCCCCACATAATCCCCTGTTCTTGAGTGCAGGTGGGCCTGCCCTAATCAGTTGAACCATTATGAGACTAGAGGTCAGCGATGGAGTATTCAGAGATTCAGACTTGAGAGACCAAAGGGAGAGAGTCACATGGTAGGGAATGGCAGGAGGTTTCTAGGAGCTGAGATCAGCCACCAGTCCGTGGCTTGTAGCAAGAATACAGGGACCTCAGTCTACAAACACAAGGCAGTGAATTCTTCCAAAACCCTGAGTGAGATTGGAAGGGGACCCAAGCCTCAGATGAGAGCCAAGCCCCAAGGGACACCTTGATTTCAGCCTCAAGACCTTGAGCCAAGAACTCAGCTACACTGTGCCCCAACTCCCGACCCATGGAAACTGTGAGATGATAAATTCATGTTGTTCTAAGCTGCTGAGTTTGTGGTATGTTGTTACGCAGCAATCATTTGGCCTTTTCCTGACTGTCATATGGTTGGACTCATACAGTATGTGGCTTTTTCAAATGGGCTTATTTCAGTTAGGTTTCCTCCATGTTTTCCTTGTGACTTGACATCTGATTTCTATTTATTGCTGGATTATATTTCTACTGTCTGGATGTCCCATAGTGTGTGTATCCATTCACCTATTGGAGGACATCTTGGTTGCTTCCAAGTTTTGGCAGTTATGAGTAAAGCGGCTGTAAATATTCACGTGCAGTTTTTTGTCTGAATATAAGTTTTCAACTTATTTGAGTAGACGTAGGAGTGCAATTGCTGAATAGTATGCAAAGACTATGTCTAGCTTTGTAAGAAACTCTCAAGCTGTCTTCCAAAGTGGCTGTACCATTCTGCATTCCCACCAGTTGTGAGCGAGAGTTCCTGTGGCTCTATATGCTTGTCAGCATCTGGTATTATCATTTTGGGGAGATTTTAGCCACAGAGGGCACTTGCAAATTTTCATTACTGCAGGGGTAAGCCCTCTCTCCCTCCCCATATTCCCACTTTTGCTTGTCCTATAGGAAATCTCATCAGTGTCTCCAAGGTGCTGGGGTGACAGCTCCCACCTCCTTCCACCCCTTGTTCAGATATCTCTATGGGCGAGGAGGGTGCTCCCCTGATCAGTGAGAACCCAACGTCTACTGGACCTTGTTTTTCAATGAGAGACTAAGTCCTGGAGACAAAAATATGCATCTCTCCCCTGGGGTTGGGTGTTCCCCCTTGGGAAGAGGGCTGCCATTCGTTGGCTTCTCTGTCTCAAATGAGGGGAGGAGAAGGAATAGATTCACTTGGGGGTAGAAGGTAGGTAGGCGGTCCTGTGGTGTTTTCTACTCATGTTTTACCAGGGAGCTCAACTTGGATAGTTGTACTCCCATTAATCAATCCATCCTGATATCCCACTTTCTACCTTTAGTGTTCCCAATTAAGAAACCGAGAGAGATTAGGCTTCCCCACATCTTCAATGATATCCATCCATGCCACCACCAACAAGAGCCATCTACATTTCTTCTTTGGAAAAATATCTATTTAGTTCTTCTGCCCATTTTTTTTTTTTTTTTTTTTTTGGTACGTGGGCCTCTCAGTGTTGTGGCCTCTCCCACAACACTGTTGTGGAGCTCCACAACAGTGTTGTGGAGCACAGGCGCTGGACGCACAGGCTCAGCGGCCATGGCTCACCGGCCCAGCCGCTCCGTGGCATGTGGGATCTTCCCAGACCGGGGCACGAACCCATGTCCCCTGCATCGGCAGGCGGACCTTCAACCACTGCACCACCAGGGAAGCCCTTTCTGCCCATTTTTAATTGGGTTGTTTGTTGATGTTGAGCTGTTTATATGTATGTTGGATATTAATGTCTTATCAGTCACATCTTTTGCAAATAGTTTCTCCCATTCAGGAGGTTGTCTTTTTGTTTTGTTGATGGTTTCCTTTGCTGTGCAAAGGCTTTTAAGTTTAATTAGGTCCCATTTGTTTATTTTTGCTTTTATTTACTTTACTTTAGGAGATAGATGCAAAAAAATCTCACTGTGATTTATGTCAAAGAGTGTTCTGCCTATGTTTTTCTCCAGAAGCTTTATGGTATGTGGTCTTACATTTAGGTTTTTAATACATTTTGAGTTTATTTTTGCATATGGTATTAGAGAATGTTCCGATTTCATTCTTTTACATGTAGCTGTCTAGTTTTCCCTGCACCACTTATTGAAGAGACTGTCTATTCTCCATTGTATATTCTTGCCTCCTGTGTTATAGATTAATTGATCATAAGTGCATGGGTTTATTTCTGGGCTCTCTATCCTGTTCCATTGATCTGTGTGTCTGTTTTTGTGCCAGTACCACACTGTTTTGATTACTGTAGCTTTGTAGTATAGTCTGAAGTAGGGGAGTATGGTTCCTCTAGCTCTCATACACTGCCTTTTATATCCATTGTTTAATCCTTACAGCAAGCCAGTTGGTTGGGTAATATTATGATCTTCTTTTTACAGATAATGAAATTGAGTCTCAAAGAGGTTAAGTAACTTTTCCAAGTCCATAACTAGTCCAAGCTAGTAAATGGCAGCTGCTGGGTTTGTAATGTGGGGTGGTCTTGTTTTAAGCTCTGTGACCTTTACTCTGTACTGATGGTCCTCATTCTTCTTGGTCTTAGGCCCCTTTTGTGCTCTTAAAAGTGACTGAGGGACTTCCCTGGTGGCACAGTGGTTAAGAATCCACCTGCCAATGCAGGGGACATGGGTTCGAGCCCTGGTCCAGGAAGATCCCACATGCCACGGAGCCACTAAGCCCATGTGCCACAACTACTGAGCCTGTGCTCTAGAGCCCACGAGCCACAACTACTGAGCCCGCGTGCCACAACTACTGAAGCCCACGTGTTCTAGGGCCCATGCTGTGCAACAAGAGAAGCCACCGCAATGAGAAGCCCGCGCACCGCAACGATGAGTAGCCCCTGCTCGCCGCAACTAGAGAAAGCCCGTGCGCAGCAACGAAGACCCAACGCAGCCAAAGATAAAATTAAAAAAAAAAAAATGATGGAGTCGCAACCCCTCACAAGTTATTAAATTTTGGTAATGATCACCATTCCTGTGAATTTCACCAAAAGTGAGACAACTGGACATTATTTTCCTCCTCATGGCAAAACACAATACCACCTGCCTCCAAATAGAACTTGCAATGTCCAGGTAATATATGGGAGAGAAATATGTTAAAACTCCATCAATGCAATTAATCAAATCCAGAATGTGGAAAAGTACAGAACAAAGTATTTCAGCATTTGGTTCCTTTACCGGATGAATTTCAAAGGAGAAAATACCAATGGAAGGAGGGAATTTAGGAGAGACATACATACCAAATGCCATGTGAAGATTATGTCAGATCCTGATTTGAACAAAAAAAACTGTGTGAATAATACTGAGGAGTTATTGGTAAATTTTTTGGTGGGATAATGACACGATAGTTATGCTTTTTAAAAGTGTTCTTCTGTTTTAAAAATATGTAATTTCTGAGTGCTTTACATACGTCATTTCCCCCAATTTTTTAGGCAAAGTTAGAGAAACCCAGAGAAGTGATTTGCCAGCTTCACACCTGGGACATGGCAGAGCTGGGCCTGAGGCTGGAGATGGAGGGAAATCTATCTAGTCATAGCTTGGTGCTGTACCTTTACGGTCTCTGGTCTCACTTTCTCGGTGTTGATACACATCAAACCACGAGACAAATGTGCAAGTCAAGGAATTTCAAGCTGTGGCTTTAGCAAGATTCAGCGTAGGGGTTTTTCTATGGAATTCTCTAAATACAAGTTTGAAAAATACCCAGAATGAGCTCCATGCCAGGAAAGATAGTGCCAAAAGCAGCCTGATTAAGACCGAAACTCCAGATGTCATCAGCTTTTCAAACACGTGCAGTTTCGTGGTGAGTAGCAAGTAGCAGCCAGGAGCCAAGTGGCCGGGGCTGTTTCTTTCAAGAACATTTCATAAGCCAGCTGCCATCTTGACAGTGCCGTGTGGGCCAGGCTGTTCTTACAGTTGACAATGGTCATTGCACATCGGGGGATGCTTCTTCATTCCAAACACACGCAGAGTTCAAGCACATCTTGCTTTGGAATTTCTGGTCGACAACTCAGAACCTCATCTTCCTTACAGTTAGCCCATGGGGTGGGGATGTGGAATTGAAGGGGTGAAGTCGTGAGTTTGACCTCACAAGAACCCTTTACCTTCCTGATGAGATGAGTGCATGGACGCAGGAAGGGGATTTAGCCTGCATCACAGAGCACTTACCATGAGCAGAGAAGCACTCGTACTGCTAACCAGTTGTCTCAGCAATGCACAGGGCTTCTTACAACAGCAGAGGGAGACCACGAATGAGTCATTGTGAAACCAGCCCGGGACTAAGAAGATAACCCAAAGATATGGCCGTTCAGCAGCTCCATCTTCTGAGTGGAAGTCCCAGCTGGGCAGCACAAACTCTTTTGTTCACCTGGGAGGCGGTGATATCCGGGCCAGTCTAGAGGATGGTGGAGTGGCCTCATGGGGTTATTTGCCCAAGGCCTCTGGAAAGAAACATTCTGAGGGAAGGTGGACTCCAGACCAAGAACAGGGCTGTGTGAGGGACGCACTTCCCTGCTGAACTCCCGAGGGCAAGGCAGCTACCATAAATCCTGAGCACAAAATCAGAGGCCTGCTACCCATCAAAACGTGGTGAGGCATTGAGCGCCCACGGCTGCGGGGTTTCGTAACCAGGGAAACAGGATGTAGCACAAATGGGGACAGGTACTTTCCCAGTTGGGGGTGGCTGTTGGAGCGCAGCATGACGTCATGCTAGAGGGCATAGTGCAGGGCGATGGCGCTTTGGGGACAACAGTGACCCTCCCATAGAGAGGTGGAGCCCGAGCTGGCCAGGAGGGATACATGGCAGTCAGATTCCATGGGATACCCAAGAGGGGCGTGTTCTTGAGTTTATGTACGACGCCCCTGTGGACTCAATCAGGGAGGTGAGGTCGCGTGTCATAGGGCCAACGTGAGGATTACATGAGAGCATAAAAAGAGCATTGTTATTGATATTGCTGGTTTTTAAATTTATTTTTATTTTTTTCCGCCACGTCTCGTGGCTGTGGGATCTTAGTTCCCCCACCAGGGATCGAACCTGGGCCCTTGGCAGTGAAAGCATGGAGTCCTAACCACTGGACCGCTGGGGAAGTCCCCGGTATTGCTGTTGTATAATTTAAATTGTTGGGTCAAATGAACCTTGTTTCTGAGATAGATAGATATATGTGCTATAAATCATTGAATTAAATTATATGAAATTACCCAATGTCTGTACACAGTAAGTCCTCAGTAGCTGCTAGTTGCTATGGTTATCGCTGTTATTATTATTATTATTGCAGGTATCAGCGGAGGTAGTGGTACTAGAATAACAGGAGGCCTTTAAAGATGGGCTAGATGCCACTCAATGGTAGAGGAGGGTCAAGGATAGAGAAATACATTTTGATTACAGTTACCATGACCCCTGTTTTTATCCCTGTCCTAAAAATAGAGCCTGGAACACACAGGTAATATTTAAGTAAACGTGTTGAACTTTGTCAAAGAGAAGGAAAGAGAGACTCAGAACAGGGACTTTCAGGTTCCAGTTTCCATCTCGGTGCAGCCACAGGGGTTGGGTGCCCGCCATATGCCACTGGGTTAGGTTCACTCATGCTATAGACGAACATCTGAGACGTAGGAAGCTTCAGATGCTTGTCTGAGGATCTGCAGCTGGTTGGCGTCAGCAGCCAGCAAGAACATCTGAACTCGCGGTCTCAGGTGTGAGAAAGGCCCCAGGGGTCCTGGCTGTCGGGGCGATGGGAACAGAAATGGAGACAAAGTGGGTTGGGATCTGGGCTCCCATCTGTGCGGTTGGCTCTTGGAAGAACGTCCCGGTCCGGCCAAGGGGAGAGATGCTGGGTGAGCCGGAGAACTGGTTTGGCTGAATGTTCTAAATTTAGAAGGGGACTTGGATGCACCCTCTGCGGCTTTTGACCGGGGCCCAAGCTCGGAGCGTGTTGGTGTTTTTCCTCTTTGGTTTCCCTGCGGGGTGGGGAGCCTGCTCCCCTCTCGGGTTCCCGAGGGCGCAGTCACTGACGCCCGGTTTATAAATACCTTCTCCCTTCCCCCGGCGGTTCTGACCCCAGCTGATTGTTAGTAATTTCAGGGTTTCTCACAGAGCCTCTGCACTTCGATTCCCCAGGGTGACAATCAGGGGCGGCGGGTCACCCCCAGCCCCGGGGAGGGTCTGCGGCAGAGGCGCGGCCCTGCAGAGAACTGCTTCCTGGAACTGCTTCCCTCCGCGCTGTGCCTTGCCAGGCAGTCAAAAGCCATGTGGGGACATAACACTTGCCTTTGTCCCACTGAGATAAAACAGTTTGGAGATTAGTGCTGTGTCGTTAAAGGGGCTGGGGGCATGGAGAAAAGGTCAGGGGGCAGCATTCATGGCCTGTGTGCCAGGCTTACGCTCAGTGATTTAATGCTGGTTGATCAAGTGAGCTGTTAATGAGTGTTCCATGTGCGAAAGCTCCATGAAACGCTTTTTTTTTGCGGTATGTGGGCCTCTCACTGTTGTGGCCTCTCCCGTTGCGGAGCACAGGCTCTGGACGCGCAGGCTCAGCGGCCATGGCTCACGGGCCCAGCCGCTCCGCGGCATGCGGGACCTTCCCGGACCGGGGCACGAAGCCGTGTCCCCTGCATCGGCAGGCGGACTCTCAACCACTGCACCACCAGGGAAGCCCCATGAAACGCTTTTTACACGGGCTGTCTTATTTACTCACCCATGGGATTCTGTAACATCTGTACAGTGTTTCACGGCCAAGGCACCTGAGGATCTGAGAAGTGAAAGGACTTATCCACGTCACACAGCTCTTTCTCTCTTTCTGCAGGTGCCATGTTGAGAGCCCCTAACGTTTCTGATTTGTAGCATCCTGGGCAGTTAAGCAACTTAAAAAGTTTTGAAGACATGTAGACCGGGGCTCAAATCACAGCACTGCCACTTGCTCTAAGAACCTGGGCAAATCCTTTAAATTTATCTGAGCCTCAGTTTTCTGACCTGTCAAATGGGAAGGAGAGTAGAGTCAGTGTGAAGACTAATTGAGATTGTGTAAAACAATTTGGGAAATAGTGTGCCCTGAATCAGTGGTACTGTATAATAATAATAATACATCATAATAATAATAGCTAACATTTAATTGGTCCTCCCTATGTGTCAGGCTATGCTATGCACATTATATATCTTATTTAATGCTCTCAACCACCTTAGGGAGACATGCTTTTATTAACGTTATTTTTCAAAAGAGATCTGAGGGTTAAAGAGGCCAAATGACTTGCCCATGGTCTCATAGCTAGTAAATGGTGGAATGTGCATTTGAATCCAGAGAGTGACTCCAAGTCCATATTCTTACCACACATATATTGCCTTTGTCATCAATAGCATCATCATTCACCATCACCATCACCATCATCACAATCATCGCCATTACAATCATCACCATTGTCATCATCACCATCGTCATCATCACTACCCTCATCATTATTATCATTATGTCATGATTATTGTTATTCTTTAACTATTCCTAGTAGCCCTAGAGCTCCTCCTGGGTTGGGATGGTACCCATACCCAGTTCGGGCTTGACAGACAGTAGCGTCTCAGCACGTGTCTGTAGACTGGAAACATGAATGAGACAATCCTATATGAGGTCAGCTCATCCAAGAGGCTTTCTCATCCAGGTGCCCAGAGCAGTTGAGGGCTAATGGGTCTTAAACCTGAAACTCCTGTGGAAGGGAGCTCTCAGAAGCACATGGTTGGCACAAAACTCAGAGACTGAGAGTCCTACATTTTCTCTGCACTGTCCAGTATGGAAGCCACTGACCATTTGTGACTATTTAAACTTTAACATTCAATTATTTAAAATAAAATAAAATGGAAATTGAGTTCCGCTAGCCACATTTCACATGTACCATCACCTGTGGCTGCTGGTGACCATATCGGATACATAGATACAGAACATTTGCATCGTTGCAAAAAAGTTCTCTTGGTGCTGTTCTAGAGGGTCTTGATTCTCAGTCCCCTGTGCCCTTTGAGTACACTAATCTCTTCAGACCAGGGGGCTGGTCTGGGGCTTGGGGAATATGCTGACTGTGGCCAACATATACCAGTGGGATAGGAGCTAGAGAGAAGCTCCTAGTGGACTCATCAGTCTTGCCACCACCATCTTGCATAAGCACCCTGGGCTTGAGGTGAAGTGTTTAAAGACACCAGCATTGGAGTCAGGGCTCAGATCTCCATTTCCCAGCTATGCAATTTGGGAAAATTAATAAACCTCCCTGGGCCTCAGTTTCCCCAACGGTGAAATGGGAATGCCAGGACTTCATAGGCGCTTCTGGGAAAATTGGAAGAGCCGTGTCAAAAGCACTTGCACAGAACAGGTTGTGAAGTGTTAGTTCTCTTCCCTTCCATTGGAGAGAAGGCCAGGGTGGGAGAGGTTCGAAGCCTAGCAAGCTGCAGGGAAGTTCCCCCATCCTCACATCAGCCTGCTTCTCTAGACTGGGTTTGTGTTGTTTGGAACTTTATAGATTTGGGTATTTGGTGAGACAGAGAATCATTACTTTTTGTTACTTTCACCAGTAAACAAAATACAAGGCTTTCCCCAAAGGAAGGAGCGCAGAGGGGAGTTAGAGGCAAGAGTTCTGGCAGCCGTAGGAACAACTCCCCACCACCCTTCAAAACCCCTCCCCTTCTCACCCTCTACCTTCAGTTCCTCCTACTCGCCCCACATGGCCCCACTTCCCTAATGAAAGTCAGCACCTCTGTGGCTCTGAATTTCAAACTCATTAGTAACAGTCACACTTAGAGCTACTGTTTGTTGAGATCCTCAATGCTCTGGGCACTGTTCAAAGTGAAATATCATGAAAACCCTCTGATGGATCACATTATCAGCCCATTTTACAGATGAGGCAGCTGAGGCCTAGAGAGTTTCACTAGCATGCCCATAACCTGTTGTGTGGCAGGTAAAAATGGCAGAGCAGGGCATTGAATTCAGGTCCACAGGAAGCCAAAGGCCCCACTTTTCCCACCATTTCCCATTTCCGATAGGGTCCAGAAGATGCTTATGTCAGAGTGACCAGCATAGGGTGGGGCTTTATAACGGTGAGTGGTGGTCCAGCTTGGAGGGGAAAGCTCAGGCTTTGTGGCCTCAGTTCAGCTTTGAGATCCGGCTCTGTGTTGACCGGCATGGTGATCTTGGGCAAGCTGCCCCCTTTTAAAAACCACTTTAAGTTTCAGTTTCCCTAACTGTAAAATGAGGATGGCGATTAAACCTCACAATAATGTTTTGAGGATTCAGTGACTGTGATCTGTGTTTGACAAAGTGTTTGGCCTGCAGTGGGTGTTTGGAACTCATTGTGGGTTTCTCCCCGCCCTGGACGAGAGTTTCTTAGCCTCAGCGCTCTCGACCTTCTGAGCTGACGGTTCTCTGGTGTGGAGGCCGTTCTGTGCATTGCAGAATGTTTAGCAGCATCCTTGGCCTCTACCCACTAAATGCCAGTTGGAATAACAAAAAATGTCTCCAGGCTTTGCTAACTGTCCCTGGAGGGGTAAAATTTCCTCTCCACACCCTCCGGGACACCTGCTGGAGCGCCATCTCCCAGCGCCAGGCCGTACGGGAGACTGCCATCAGCCTGGGGTGGCCGGCGCTGACGCCTTTTGAGAACTGGCACCCAGATCACTCTTTCAGCCGGCAATTAGCCGAACAAAAGTGTTCTAATTGCCTGAGGATCAGGTTTCCTCTGGGGGTCATTTCTTTCAAGGCTCCTGTTGCTGTTTATTTATACTCATCCCAATAAAAAGCATGTGCTCAGCTGCAGGGCGTATTAATGACGTGAGGGCCCTCCAGACGGTGCGCAGGGAGGCGCCTGCAAATCCGTTCTCCAGAGGTTCCTCATTTGCTGGCTCTTCCTGGCAGGGCCCTGTTGGGGCTGAGGTGGTGTGTGTGTGTGTGTGTGTGTGTGTCTGCGCACTGAGAGCGGGCATTTGTTGCCTCTCTGAGTTTAGCACTTGTAATAACACAAATATCTCCCCCAAGGAAGTTTCTGCCCTCCCATCTGGCCGCCAGACTGGGTCTCTGCCAGCCCAGACTTCCTGCACCCATCACGGGCCCCTGTGTCTTCCAGTTTGACTCTTGGGGTGGGTGCTGAGCCCCAAAGCCATCCCAGCTGGTTATCCCCCTAGAGGGGAGCTAATGAAGTCATGAGGGTGCCACACGTGTGCAGGGCTCTGTTCTTAACAACAAGCTTTCTCATGGTGATCGTCATGATGAGGATAATATTAAATAAACAACCTTTATTGAGCACTGATTCTGTACCAGCTGCTGCACTATTCATTCATTCATTCATTCATTCACTCGTTCAGTCAATCATTCACTCAGACATTAAAACAGACAAGTTTTGAGTACTGCTAACCCCAGGAATCATTATAGTGCCAGAGCAGCAAGAAACAATTAGACAAACAAATAGCTCCCACGGAGCTGATAATTTGGGGGATGTAGAGGGGAGACAAAAAAACCCCTCCTCCCCGCAAATGCACAGTTGTAGGCAAAAAAATAAATACAAGATCGTTTTAGCTACTGATAAACGCCAGGAAGGAAGTAAAATGGGGGAACACGGCCAACGTTTGTTAAGGCAAGAAGGGCTTCTTCAACAGGAGGGTGTCATCAGAGACCTCAGGCTAGACCCTTGATGACAAGTGATGGAAGTGTCCTTGGAAGAGAAACAGCAGAGCAGATGCCTTGAGGTGGCAACAGGCTAGACTTACTCATGGAGCAGAAAGGTGTCCTGGGCGACTAGAGCCTGGAGAAAAAGTGGGGGGCTGTGGGGATCCCTGGAGGGAGGAGGGGGTCAGAGAGACTGGCAGGGGCCAGGAATCGAAGGACTTCTTCGGCCACAATAGATGAAATTCTATTCTAAATACAATGGAAGCAGACTTCCCTGGTGGCGCGGTGGTGAAGAATCCACCTGCCAATGCACGGGACACGGGTGTGATCCCTGGTCCGGGAAGATCCCACATGCCGCGGAGCAACTAAGCCCGCGAGCCACAACTACTGAGCCTGCGTGCCACAGCTACTGAGCCCGTGCGCCACAACTACTGAAGCCCGCGCGCCTAGAGCCCGTGCTCCGCAACAAGAGAAGCCACCGCAGTGAGAAGCCCGCTCACCGCAACGAAGAGTAGCCCCCCCTGCTTGCCGCACAGCAACGAAGACCCAACGCAGCCAAAAATTTAAAATAAATAAACAAACAAATAAATATATATATATATAATACAATGGAAGCCATCAGAGGGTATTATGTACCAGATGTTGTGATCTGATATATGTTTTTTAAGAGCCCATGTTGTCTGCCGTGGCAAGAATGGACTGGAGGGAACAGAAGGAAGAGAGGGACCAGTTAGGTGAGGGCAGTGCAGAGGTGGATTAGGTTCTTCTTGCTGCTGTAACAAACTTAACCCAAACTTGGTGGCTTGAAACAGCACAAATTTATTGTCCTACTGTCTGGAGGTCAGAAGTCTGAAATGAGTCTCCCTGGGTTAAATCAAGGTGTGGGCAGGGCTGGCTCCTCTGGAGCCTTTGCGGGAGAATCTGGTCCTTGCCTTTCTTTTCTAGCTTCTAGAGGCACCTGCCTTGGTTGGCTTGTGGCTCCTTCTGCACCTTGAAAGCTGCCACCATGACATTTTGCAATCTCTCTCTCTCTCTCTCTGAACTCTGTTCCTGTCGCATCTCCTTCTCTGCCTCTGACCCTCCTGATTACATCGGACCCACCTGAATGACCCCAGATCCTCTCCCCATCCCAAGATCCTTAACTTTATCACATCTGCAGAGTCCCTTTTGCTGTGTCAGGTCACACATCCACAGATCCCGGGGACTAAGACGTGGGCATCTTTGGGGGCCATTATCCTGCTGACCCCAGGAGTCAGCCATCATGGAGCCCTTGATGATGCCGGTGGTAGTGAAGAGAAGTGAGTGGATTGGGGATTTATTTTAGAGGCAGGAACAGTAGGACTTGCTGATGGATGGGCTGTGGGCTTCGAGGGGAAGGGAGGAATCGAGGTCCCTTTTTGAGATGGGGGTGAGAGTGCCGATCAAGAGGTTTCCTTGGCCGTGTTTATTTTGAGATGCCCACTAGACAGTCAAGTGGACTAAGTAGGCAGTTGGATGGATGAGTCTAGCATTGAGGGCAGAGGCCAGGGGTGGTGATATAAATGTGGGAGTCATCAGCTTATAGGTAGAATTCTAACCACGGGACAGGATAAGACTACCTGGGAAAAAAGTGTCAGGAAGAGCAGAAGGTGATGAGCTTTCAAAGCTGGAGTGGAGAGGAGCCAGCAAAAGAATAATGTTCCTCAAACACAGAGCTGACCAGGTCTCCCCAGTGCCCGACTTCTCCTGTCCTCTGAGCCTTAATTTTGACGTCTGCGCTTGGGAACAGAGATAACACCCATCTCTGACGGGTGCTCACTCCAGGGCAGACAGAGTGCTAAGCGCTTTAGACAGATTATCCCATTTCTGCCCCACAAACAGCCTGATGAGGGCATCTTATTATCTCCATTTTACAGTTAGGAAAACTGAGGCTGAGAAGTGAGGCCACCTGTCCAAGATTCCACAGGTGGAAGGTGTATCCCAGACCCAGGTCTGAGTGGCTCCAAGGCCATTGCTCCTTATTCCTCCCCATCGCCACCCTCCCTGCTCCCCCGCCAGCAGCATTTTGCACAGCCGTGATGCTTTAGTTCATTGGTTATTATAATTTACGTATTTGACATATTTCTTCCCTGCTATGCTGCAAGCTGTGGGAGGCCAAGGGCTGTCATTTTGTTGAGTGCTCTATTCCCAGGACCCCCTAGCTGAGGGACAGGCTGTGTCCCTAACTGGCAGTCCTCCTGCCCTTACAGACCCATGGGCTTGGGGTGCTGTCACACAGACAGGAAGGAGCTTGGACAAGAGTCAGTGCAGCTGCGCCCCTTTGTGTGAGGTCGGAGGGGGAATGGAGGTGAAATCCTGTCCTGTCCTACAGCTGTTCAGAACTATTCCCTACCCCACCCCGGCTGTGAGGGCACCTTCTCTGCTTTGGGGGAGGCTGCAGGGCCAGCAGACGCACCCCAGTAAGCTGGGACCCCGAGGAGAGCGAAGGTTCTCACGCTGCCAGCCTGCTGGGTTCCTCCAGACCCTCAGCATCTTCCAGGGGCTGGAACTGAGACAAGCAAAGCCGTAGCTTCTTTGTGTTGGAAGTTGCATCCTCCTTCAGGAGGCTGCTTGTTCTCCCTTCTCTTACTTCCTTCCCTCCTTCACTTCCCCCTTCCTCCTTCCTTCTTTCCCCTCTTCCCTCCTCTTTCTCCATCTCCCCTCCCTCCCTCCCTTCCACACACTCTAAAGCAGAGCTAGGCACTAGGGCGCATGGTGGGGTGGAAAGCTGACCTCATTCCTGCCATCATGAGGCTGAGAGACCAGCCTAGTGGTTCTCTTCCCTGCTGGGAAGCCACGCCCCCCCCACCCCGAGTAACTGAATTAGAAGGGTTGGGGGGGGGTAGGGGTGATAGTCCAGTTGCAGGGAGTCAGTCTTCTGCAGTTTTAGAAATGTCTCTAGTTGATTCTAATGCCCAGGGGGACTGAGAAGTCCTGGTCTGGGAGTCTAATGGATTAACTCAGTAACTCTCTAAATAATGTAGAACTGCAACCATGACAGGTGAGGAGTGCAGTCCAGAGGGGTCATCTGGGGGGTTTGACTTCGCTCAGGAAGTCAGGGAAGGCTTCTCAGAGGAAGTGACTTTGAATTGAGAACTGAAGGACAGATGATAGGAGTGAAGCAGGTAAAGAGGTGAGGAAATGAGGAAAAAGGACGTGCAAAGTCCCTGTGGTGAGAGGGAGCATGGTGAGGATGCTGACAGGACACTCAGGAGAATGGGTGTGTCTGGAGCTGCGAGAAGGGGTTGGAGGGGGAGGGGGCTTGAGGTGCGGGCTGTGCTCTAGGTGGGGAGGGGTGGGACAGGTGGGTCAGACCACTCAGACGTCACTGGCTTGTCAGCCAAGGCAGAAGCTTTGTCTTCGTCCAGAGATCAAAGGGAAAGCGTGAAGGCCTTGAGCAAGGGCTGGCATGCTCGTGCTTACAAATACACCGCAGGCTGTGCACGGAATGTGCAAGGAGGGGGTTCCAGGGTGCATTTTACGGAGACCAGACAGGAGGCCATGCCCTGGTCCAGAATGGAGGCCAGGAACTGGGATCATGGTATTAGCAATTAAGAAAAGTAGCCGGATGTCAGACGCCAAGTCACTTGGCTGGATTCTGAGGCCAGCCAGTTCAAACCCAGTTCAATTGCACAGTGCCCGCGTAGTAAGTCACCGAAATTCTAATTGCAGGCTTCTCCCTCATGGATTTGTGACGTCATTTTTGTGGGTCACAACCAGCATTTGCAAAAAAACTAAAAAGGAAAAGAAAACAGGATAGAATAAAGTGCAGCACAGACAGGGTATTGCAGGTAGTAAAGGTAAGGATTGCTTTGTGCAGATTTGTTCCATTCTGTATTTGGATCTGCCAGGGTGTGATGTGTCTGCTCATGGCCAGGGAAAGGTTGGACAGCACTTCTATGGGACGCTTTTGGGTTCTCCGTCTGCCCCCTCTCTCCTGCTGAGTCTGGATCCTGGTAAATGAGTCACAGGAGAGACCATCCCCTACCCTCTGAGCACTTTGTGGTTTCTCCTAAGGCGGTTTCATGCACCTTGGGCAAGGCTGGTAGAGGGGCCTGGTGTATGACCTGAGCCACCATGGCAGGGATGTCCCAGGGTGAGGGGAAGGCCGTGTGGGTCCCCCACAAGTCAGGGTCCAGCCCAGTCCAGACCCCTGCTCCCCGAGAGCGCGAGACTGCACCCCACCCACACCCCTCCTTCCCCATCTACTATGCTGCAGCATTCAGTGCTGTCAGCTCCCGGTGGTGAGTCAGAGTCCCCATGGCCCCAGCATCATCCCTCCATCCCTGGCTGTGAGGTAGGAACAGGGCTGCAGAGCTGAGAGGCCTTTAATATGTTTGATGTAAGACTTTGCCGGCAGACGGTGTGCTTTGCCAGTGAGGCCTGGCTTGGCCTGGCCTCTGAGAAAGCTCCCACACACATCTCCAGGACCAGTCCTGGAGGACAAGAGGATGAGGGGCCACTCACACCTCCCTTCCAGGCCACCCTGTTCCTGGGCCTGGAGAATCCCACCTGCCTGGCCCAGGGAGGGAACAGAAGGACACTGAGCTTCGAAGTCCCCTCGGGTTGGTTTTGTGCTCCAGCTGTGTAACTTCAGACAGTTTAATCTCCCCAAGCCTCGGTTTTCTCATTGGCAGGCCTCCCTCTACCATGCTCTCTCACAGCAGTCATCACTCTCAGAATCATACGAGCAATGCTTGAGTTCCAAATAGATCCCCAGTTTTGGTTGCAAAGAATGATGAGGGAGATCCTCCCTCCCTCAGTTACTGTATCTTGCTTTAATCATCTATTTATTTAACTCTCTTCTGCTCTACTTAAATTCCCAGCACCTCTTGTAGACAGTTCTGATGAGTGAAATCTAGGCAGAAGTTCCTGGGGAAGGCTTCCCTTCTCAACTAGAACCTGGCTCAGAGAAAACCACTGGTCTCTTCCCTCTTCTTCCTCTAGATGTGGATATGATAACTAGAGATACAGCAGCCATCTTGACATCATGAAGATGGGTGATAAAGATGAAAGAACAGAACGGTAGAAGCACATTTGTAACATTGTGACATAGACTTCAACTGCTCACCTTCAGACTTCTTATCCATTTTAATACTGCAATTAGGTTCTTACTTGTAGGCAAATACAATTTCTGACTTATTTAGGCAAATACAATTTCTGACTTATTTAGTGATCTAGTGATATGAGGACTTATTCCTGAATTTATTCATTGAACAAACATTTACTGAGTCCCTGCCATGTGCTAGTCAATGGTACCACAAAGGTGAACCAGGTCTTTTTTTTTTTTTTAATTTATTTTATTGAAGTGTAGTTGATTTACAATGTTGTGTTAATTTCAGCAAAGTGATTCAGTTATCCGTATATATATATATACATATACATACATACATATATATAAATTGTTTCATATTCTTTTCCATTACAGTTTATCACAGGATATTGAATATAGTTCCCTGTGCTATACAATAAGACCTTATTGTTTATCCATTCTCTATAGAATAGTTTGCATCTGCTAATCCCCAACTCCCAATCCATCCCTCCCCCATTCCCCTTCCCCCTTGACAACCACAAGTCTGTTCTCTATGTCTGCGAGTCTGTTTCTGTTTTGTAAATAAGTTCATCTGTGTCATATTTTAGATTCCACGTATAACTGATATCATATGGTATTTATCTTTCTCTTTCTGCCTTAACTTCACTTAGTATGATAATCCCTAGGTCCATCCATGTTGCTGCAAATGGCATTATTTCATTCTTTTTTTATGGCTGAGTAATACTCCATTGTATATATGTACCACATCTTCTTTATCCATTCCTCTGTTGATGGACATTTAGGTTGCTTCCCATGTCTTGCCTATTGTAAATAGTGCTGCTGTGAACATAGGGGTACATGTATCTTTTTGAATTCTAGTTTTGTCTGGATATATGCCCAGGAGTGGGATTGCTGGATCATATATGGCAACTTTATTTTTAGTTTTTTTGTGGAATCTTCATATTGTTTTCTATTGTGGCTGCATCAGTTTACATTCCCATCAACAATGTAGGAGGGTTCCCTTTTCTCCACACTCTCTCCAGTATTTGTTATTTGTAGATTTTTAAATGATGGCCATTCTGACTGGTGTGAGGTGCTACCTCGTTGTAGTTTTGATTTGCATTTCTCTAATAATTAGTGATGTTGAGCACCGTTTCAAGTGCCTGTTGGCCATCTATATGTCTTCTTTGGAGAAATATCTATTTAGGTCTTCTACCCATTTTTTGATTGGGTTGTTTAGTTTTTTGTTGTATGAGCCATTTGTGTATTTTGGAAATTAAGCCCTAGTTGGTTGCATCATTTGCAAATATTTTCTCGCAGTCCGTAGATTGTTATTTCATTTTGTTTATGGTTTCCTTTGCTGTAAAAAAGCTTGTTAGCTCCATTAGGTCCCGTTTGTTTATTTTTTATTTTATTTCTATTACCTAGGGAGATTGACCTAAGAAAACATTGGTACAATCGATGTCAGAGAATGTTTTGCCTGTATTTTCTCCTAGGAGTTTTATGGTGTCATGTCTTATATTTAAGTCTTTAAGCCATTTTGAGTTTATTTTTGTGTATGGGGTGAGGGTGTGTGCTAACTTCACTGATTTACATGCAGCTGTCCAGCTTTCCCAACACCATTTGCTGAAGAGACTGTCTTTTTCTCATTTTATATTTTGCCTCCTTTGTGGAAGATTAATTGACCATAGGTGTGTGGGTTTATTTCTGGGCTCTCTGTTCTGTTCCATTGATCCATATGTCTGTTTTTGTGCTGATACCATGCTGCTTTGATTACTGCAGCTTTGTAGTATTGTCTGAAGTCTGGAAGAGTTATGCCTCCTGCTTTGTTCTTTTTCCTCAGGATTGCTTTGGCAATTCTGGGTCTTTTATGGTTCCATATACATTTTAGGATTATTTGTTCTAAAGTGAGCCAGATCTTGATCTTGCCCAGAAAGGGATCCAAGTCTAATGTTGGGGGTAAGAAATGTGGGATCCTCACAATAAAGGGGGTCTCCCTGCCCCCTAAGATTGAGCTATGATCAGTTGCAATGCCTGTGAATTCCAAGGTGGTTTTACAACCTCAAGTTCAACTTTAGATCAGACTTCTGGCTTCTGTTAGAAAGTTCCATCTCTAAATCTTATCCAAATGAGAAACATTTTCTTTAATCAACCAATCAACCAGCCCTTGCCAATAAAGGTCCTCATTTAGTCCTCATTTAGTTAAGACCTGTGCTTCTCCCACAGACTTGCCTAAGGCTTTGCAGAGGCACATCCCCAAAAGTTAAAAATTTAAACATCCCTGTTCTTAGAAGTCATTTATTACCTCCTGTAGCTACTCCTCTGTTCCTTCTCTTCTTGCTTTCCCCACCCCCCAACCTCAGTTATTCTCATGGAACATTACATCCTGTCTAAATACACTCAAGGAAGCTGTGGTGGTGAAGGTAGCAGGGCTTTTCTGAAGTCAGACAACCTAGAGGCCAGTCATCTGGTTTCCCTGTGGCTCACTTTTCTCATCTGCAAAAGGAGATAATAGTTTCCCTTCACAGAACTGGGGATGGGATTCAGTAGGCGGTGCCTGGCGCAGGGTCTAGGGCATGTATGATATAATCCATATCCTAGTTCTCTATCGCCTTCCCTCCAGTGAGTTTATTTTTTTAAAGTTTTCATCTCAAGTAGAAGACCATCACCAGTGGACTTTCTGAGCAGGAATAGCAGGAATGTGTATGTTCATTGTGACCCAATTAGCAGTGAAGTGGAATATTTTCCAAGAGGAAATGGGATGTTTGGGACCACTGACCTATTTGGCTCACTCTGCTCCATTCCCCCGGACCAGCGCGCGTCTATCAAGTTGTGTTCTCATCATGGGAAAGTTGAGGGGATGCTCCTCCGCCCCGTATATACGTACCCCAATGTCCAGCCTATTACATTGCTGTGACCCGGAGTCCTCTTTCTCCTGCAAATATGAGGAGGCTGGATCCCTCTCTGAGACTTCTTTTTTTCATTAAGATATAGTTCACATAACATAAAAGTCACCCTCTTAAAGCATACAGTTTGGTTGTACGACTATCATCACTAATTTCAGAGCATTTTCTTCACTTCAGAAAAGAAACCCTGCACCCATGTGGGCCCTCTTCTTACTCCCCCATCTGTAACCTGTAGCAATCCCTAATTTACTTTCTGACATCCCCGTCTTACCTTTGCTCTTGGATAAGCAGGTTTAATCTTCCCTGAGAGCTGTTTTTCACTATTTGCCCAACATTCGAACCTCCTTCCCACATTTGAGAAATTTCTTAGTGTATGGCTTATTGTAGGAGGCCACCTCTCTCTATTAAAGCTAAAAAAAGCTAAATACATGATTTCCCAGACTCCCTTGCAGCTAGATCCCTGATGTGTGAGGCTCAACCAATGATTTTATTTTATTTGTTTTTAACATCTTTATTGGAGTATAATTGCTTTACAGTGTTGTGTTAGTTTCTGCTGTACAGCAAAGTGAATCAGCTATATGCATACATCTATCCCCATATCCCCTCCCTGTTGCATCTCACTCCCACCCTCCCTATCCCACCCTTCTAGGTGGTCACAAAGCACCGATCTGATCTCCCGGTGCTATGCGGCTGCTTCCCACTAGCTATTTTACATTTGGTAGTGTATCTATGTCAGTGCTACTCTCTCACTTTGTCCCAGCTTCCCCTTCCTCGCCTGTGTCCTCAAGTCTGTTGTCTACGTCTGCGCCATTATTCCTGCCCTTCCACTAGGTTCATCTGTACCCTTTTTTTAGATTCCATATATGTGCGTTAGCATATGGTATTTGCTTTTCTCTTTCTGACTTACTTCACTCTGTATGACAGACTCTAGGTCCCTCCACTTCATTACAGATAACTCTATTTCATTCCTTTTTATAACTGAGTAATATTCCATTGTATATATGTGCCACATCTTCTTTACCCATTCATCTGTCAACGGACATTTCGGTTGCTGTCCTGGCTATTGTAAATAGTGCTGCAAAGAATGTTGCAGTACATGTATTTTTCTGAATTATGGTTTTCTCAGGGTATATATCCAGTAGTGGGATTGCTGAGTCATATGGTTGTTCTATTTTTAGTTTTTTAAGGAACCTTCATACTGTTCTACATAGTGGCTGTATCAATTTACATTCCCACCAGCAGTGCAAGAGGGTTCCCTTTTCTCCACATCCTCTCCAGCATTTATTGTTTGTAGGTTTTTTGATGATGGCCATTCTGACTGGTGTGAGGTGATACCTCATTGTGGCAACCAATGATTTTAAATCTGGAGCTAGTGGCCCCCAAAATCAGGGACAGTGGAGAATCTTTGCTGGTAGTTGTGGTGGCCTCAGCAGTAATATCCAAGGCCTATGGGCAGCTATGGCAATGGGTC
Organism: Orcinus orca; assembly: GCF_937001465.1. Lineage (NCBI taxonomy): Eukaryota > Metazoa > Chordata > Mammalia > Artiodactyla > Delphinidae > Orcinus > Orcinus orca. Next base: position 7,742,213 of record NC_064578.1, read on the forward strand.
CATGGCAGTGAGGCCATGGTCAGTGACACTAGCGTCCTCACTGTGCTGGTTCTTACACTGACTGTGGTTCTGGCTCTCAGATTCTCTTGTTCCTGGCTGTTGTTACAGCCAGGTCCTGCATTCTTCCCAGCTACTGTGTAAGCTAGACCCTCTCTTTAAAATAGATTCCCTTTCAGCTAAAATCATCTCGAGTTTGTTTCCATGCTTGCAACTGAGAACCCTGTCTCAGTTTAATGAGATGTTTCATAAGAGTAAAGTCTTAACCAGAACGGGTTTGTAGAGGTTTTTCCCCAGAACACTGCAGTTTGGAGGGTGCCACATTTAAAAGATTGACCCTCCCTCCCCCCAGGTTCTTTCTTATTCCTACTACAGTGCAGTGGTGAGCTGGCTTCTTCCTCTGGGCCCATCCCCTTCATAGCAGGTAGACAAAGATGGAGAGAGAGACTCAAGACCAAAGGGATTAAGTGTCCCTCTGGGGGTCCCTCTGTCGGGGAGGAGGCCAGGTCTCTCCTCATTCTCTCTGAATCTTGTTTCAAAACTGAGTTTCTGGGTACTTGTCCTCTGTTACAGATTGAATTGTGTCCCCCCAAAAGATACACTTAAGTACTAACCCTCCACAGAACCTAACAATGTGACCTTACTGGTTAATAGGGTCATTGCAGATGTAATTAGTTAGGACGAGGTCATACTGGCGTAGTGTGGGCCTCTCCTCTAGTATGACTGGTGCCCTTTTAAGAAAATGAGAAGACAAACAGGGACAGAGACACACACAGGGAGGAAGGCCACGTGATGACCGAGGCAGAGGTTGGAGTGATGCAGCTGCAAACTGAAGCCCTCCAAAGATTGCCGGCCACCAGTGGAAGCTGGGAAGAGGCCAGGAAGAATTTTAGCCTCCAGAGCTGGGAGAGAATACTTTTCTGTTGTCTTCGCCACCCAGTTTATGATACTTTGTTACGGCAGCTCTAGGAAACTAAACCATATTGTGAACCCAAATCCCTGGCAATAGCTCTGCTTGAGAATCCAGCTTAGAGGCAGACGGAGCTGGGCGTGGGTCTCAGCTCATCACCGCCAGCCACATGGGTCGGGATCAGTCATTTACCTTCTCGGAGTCTTCATTTCCTCACCTGTAAATCAAAGATGGACAGACCTCCTTCAAAGACTGTTAAACATTGAAAGTAGTGCCTGGCACAGAAATGGCAACTACTAATATTAACCAAGTCCTCCTTGTTGATATGAGGCCCCCATGATCCTTTTCTGCTGAGGGGACGAGGTCAAAGCCTGCTCTTACAATACAGATCAATTCCACGGATTATTCAAAAACAATGAATTTTCTTTTCAAAAGAGGATAATTCCATGCGTGCTATGTTCCCCCCCCCCCACCTCCATCTCTTTAATATCTTTTTGCTCTTTTAGCTTATGTTGCAGGAAGACCCTCTTCTCAGGAAGGGTGAGTGCTAACATGCAGGGGGGCCCCCATCGCCCCAGGGCAGAGCTCTCCTCACCGCCAGCCAGTGGTCGAGGGGTGCAGATGTGGCTCGGAGCAGCTGGTGGGGAATCTGGCCTCTGATCTGGGGAAGCTGAGCGCGGCCCGTGGCTTTAATATCCGCCCTTCACAGCTTCATCTCCACACGAGATGGCCGTGCTGATTATAGCGCAATAAAGCAGGAGTGATGGCCGGGATGGCTCTGCTGTCCCTGCTTATTTCATTCAGAAGCTACTGTAATACTCTTCAGGGAGAGATGGGAGTGATTCACGGTGATTCAGGACTCCAGGAGGCCCGGACGTTTACGGTTCCTTCTAACCCTGGGGATTTTATGATTCGAGGTGTGGCCTGGTGTGAGGTGGCCACACAGGAGGGCTGTCCTGCCTTGGACATGGGAAAGAGATTTAACAGGTTCAAGTACCTGCCGGGTGCTTGATTTTACCACAATTATCCACGACCCTTGTCTCAGGGTGGGTTCCTTAGAAGTGGGCCCTGCCCGAGGATTCCTGTGCATGTGACTAGTTCAGGAAGAGCCCCCTGGGGAAACCAGCAAGGGACATGGGGAGCAGGGCAGGGGAGAGGAAGGAGCCCAGCAAAGGTGCAACTTCAGACCAAGATCTATGGAGGGGAGCTGCAGTCTGCTCCTGCCGGGGCCTCTGGGCGGTACCTTGTGCCTCTCCTGGGTGCAGAGGAGCTGGATTCCACACCCTGCCCCCAGCACCCACGGGCTGAGGGCCCCAAGGGTCAGGGTTTGCAAACGCCAGGCTCTGATGCTTCTCTCCGTGTGCTCACAAAGTGGCTCCACCCAAGGGCAGGTGGATGCAACACCCCCGCCCACCCACCGGAGGCCGGCAGAAGAGCACACAGAAATGGTAGAATGAACGCGGGGGATGTGGGTGAGAGCAAGCGTGTCTGCTCCAGGACACAATTTTACTGACATCCCCATTTTACTGAGGCTTAGTGTCAAACATCATCCCCTGGAGAGGTGAGTGGCCAAATCAGGATTTGAACCTAAGCTTTCAAGGTGTATGTTCTTTCCGCTGCACCAGGATGGGGGACCTGTGGGCATCTGGGAACCAGGGGCTGGCAGCATCAGTCTTTCTCATTTCTTTCTGCCATCTCTCTGAATGAAATCAGCCCTGTTTTCGTGGACCTGCTTTCTGCAAGGAGAGACCTGGCTCCATACTTCCTTCTATATAGACTCCCTCCTGCCCCCAAGGAAAAAATGCATAAGTCACATTTTCTACGCTTAAGAAAGCAAGAATTGGAGATGAGAATGAGTGACGCCTACCCCTCCACTCACAATATGGATGACTCCCCAGTGTACTGACAGTTGGAAGAAGCTAGACACAAAAAATTCCACTTGGGCTTCTCTGGTGGCGCAGTGGTTGAGAGTCCGCCTGCCGATGCAGGGGATGCAGGTTCGTGCCCCGGTCCGGGAGGATCCCACGTACCACGGAGCGGCTGGGCCCATGAGCCATTGCCGCTGAGCCTGCGCGTCCAGAGCCTGTGCTCCGCAACGGAAGAGGCCACAACAGTGAGAGGCCTGTGTACCGCAAAAAAAAAAAAAATAAAGTATGGCATTGTTTCTCATCATCAAAAAAAATTTTAAAAAAAATTCCACTTATCCAAAGTACACAAAGAGAAAAAAGTAATAATCTCTGGTGACAAAAGCCAGGCTCTTAGTGACCCTCGGGGCAGGCATTAGAGACCAGAGGGAAGCTCAAAGGGCACCTCTTGGGAGGCAGACGTGTTTAGTTTCTCGATTTGTATGCTAAGTGTTTAGTTTGTGAAGATTCATCGAGCTACATCCTTATGTTTTATGTGCTTTTTGTTTGCATATCCCACTTCAATAAAAGTTTAAATTGTAGAAAGGTGAAAAATAAAGAAGGGTAAAAAGGAGAAAATAAAACCAGGCATAATCCCACTCACTCAGAAATCACTGTTGTTAATATCCTGGTGTGTATTTTTCAAAATCTTTCCACATGTGTGTGTTTTCAGACACATAAGCATAGTGTTTATGGCTGTGTGGGAGATGAATATCCTAATCTGGAGAGCAGAACGGCCTGTTTTTCAGTGCTGACGGCAGTAGAAATAGTAATGGCAACCCCAAATTGGGAATCAATATTCTGGGAAGTTCTGGGAAGGAATAGGTCTGAGAGAGACCTCAGATGTCCTATGGACCTGGGAGGTGGAGGCTCCAGTGGTAAAGTTGCCCTTTTTCTTTAAAGTGTGTGCCCTTATGTGCCCCCTGCCAAACCGGTGATGTGGATTATACCACACGCACGATTCATTTATTCTGCATGCAAGCTTTCTACACGGAGTGTAGACTAAATGCAGACTCAACAATGCACGAGTCTGGGGGGCAATGATAAATAAGACTTAGTTTCAGACTTCAAGGGGCTTTGGGTCAAGCAGTGTGACTCTGGGCAAGATACTCCCCTCATGGGAACCTCATTTTCCTTGTCAGGAAAATGGGGATGCATAAAGTCTACCAGGTGAGGTTATTTTGAGGTCAATGGGGTAACATCATAAAGAACCTGGACACGGCCTGGGCTCCATGACTGTATGTGGTGTTGAAAAAATAGTGCAGGAGCCTGCTGGCGCCCACCCTGGGATCCAGGCACGTTGTAGGCTGGCACCATCAGAAACCTGTTTGCACGGGGGCTTTGTAGTCCTGACTTCTCTGAGTGGAAGAATCATCTGATTGTAGATTGGGGTATGGACTCAGGAAATGTCCCTGTGTGTAAAAAACTGAAAGGTGGGCTTCACAAGGAGCCCAAGCAGAAAGGGGGGTGAGGCATTTCCTTCCTCACGGGTGGCAGTTGTGCCTGACACAGGAGGAGACGGTGGTGGCGGGTCAGGGGATGGTACCTGGAGGTTATCTGTGATGTTCGGAGCCCAGAGCTCTGGTAGGAACGCCAAGGAGGTTTGGAGCCAGCGAAGGTGAAGGTCGTGGAGATGCCACGTGGAAACTGGCTGACTCATTGGTGGCTGAGGTGCCCCCAGGGATCCCCCAATGCTTGGGATGTGAAACCTGGTTGGAGAATCAGCTTTGGCTGGATTGTCCAGGTTGTCTCCTTCCTCGTTTTGTTTTTAGTCGGGATTGGGGCATAAGTTGACTGCCGTATGACATCCTTTTACTTCTCTCCCTAGCTCTTCCTCTGAACTGTGGCTTTGGGTGGCCTGGGCTTGGCCGTGGAGGAAGATTTCAGGAAGAGAAAAAGGGTAGACCGACAGTGTTCCTAAACTCCTAGCCCTAACCCCTCTCCGGGGGGCACTTGTTGGGGGAAACATAGATTTCCTCGTCCTGGAGGAGCATTTCTCCAACTTGAATGGGAACGAGGGTCCCTGGGAATCTTCCTAAATGCAGGTGCTGATTCAGCAGGTCTGGGGTGGGGCCCCTGAATGACCGTTGTGTGTAAGTGTTGGGGGCAAAGAGCAGGGGAGGACAGAACGGAAGAAGGGCCCACCCTGCCTCGTGGAGAGCAGCTTTACTTGCCTCTGTGCATGAACAAAGGTCTATTCCTAAAGCAAGGTTTAAAGACCACTGGCCTAGGCTATGCCTCGCTTTACACTTCGTTCCGTCCAGATTGCTCTTTCCTTCCCCTTAACTTTGTAAACCCCTATTCCGCCTTTAATATCCAGCTCAGATGTGTTTGCTTGAATGCCTCCTTTCTTAAACACCAAGCCTTTATCAGGCCTTTTTCTGCATGACATTGGCACCGGCCCTCACGCATACTTCTTTGGTCGCCATTATCTCACTGTGTTGAAAATGTATTCTTTGCACACCTGTCTCCGTTCTACGCTAGGAGGTCCTTGGGGGCAGGGATGATGTCACCTATGTCTGCTCCTGGGCGGAGTCATTACTGGTTTCATGCTTACAGAACGAGCACGACCTGGTTAATGGTTCCCTGATTAAGAAGCACACCTTCTTTCAATTCTCAGATGGAGCCAGTATTTTTATTAATTTGAAATTTCATAAATGGTTATTCGTCTCTGCTTGCATCTGCCAGAAATTGCTGGGCTTGGCAAGAGCAGGTAAACGTGTTCAGATAACATCCTCTTTCCTCTCCTCCTGACATTACTGACGGTGTTGTGCATTTTTTTTTTTTCTTTCTTTCTTGGAGACACTAGACATTCACTTTCCCCCTGCGTCCCTGAGATATGATCAAATACCCAACCGGAAGGTTCAGAGTTTGTGAACAACTTAAAGTTCGTGTTGGATAAAGGATCTGGCTGACAACACCATTTGGGGCTTTGTAATCTGATGAGGCTAGTGCCAGCCCAGTCCCCAGAGGTCTGGGACCTGCTGACACAGGCCTCCCATCCATGCTCCACAAAGGGTGCAGCTGTGAATACTGGGACCTATTCTCAGAAGCTGGGCCTTCTGCTCTCCTGGCATTGACGGGCGTCGGCAGGGGCAGGTATTTCCTTGGAGCTGTTCAGGAAGCAGAAAGTACAGATGCAGAAGGAGGCCCATGACAGTCAATGAGCTTCTTTAATTCATCCTGCAATCTGAATTGAGAAGTTTTAAAGCTTCTAACTGGTCAGAATCCCGTCTTGAGTGTTCTTGGAGGATGTAGCTAACTATGTCCACTTAAAAGGCGCTCATTAACTTGATGGACCAGTCCCATGATCCAGGGAACAGTGTTTCTAAAATAGGGCCCGGGGGCTTCCCTGGCGGCGCAGTGGTTGAGAGTCCGCCTGCCGATGCAGGGGACGCGGGTTTGTGTACCGGTCCGGGAAGATCCCACGTGCCACGCAGCGGCTGGGCCCGTGAGCCATGGCCGCTGAGCCTGCGCGTCAGGAGCCTGTGCTCCGCAGCGGGAGAGGCCACAACGGTGAGAGGCCAGCGTACTGCATTAAAAAAAAAAAAAAAATAGGGCCTGGGTGGGAATAGAGATGTTGACTACCCCACAGACTGAGTACCCACCCTGTGCCACATTTTCTGCCAGGCACTTGGGTAGGGGTAAGAATAAGGTGGTTTGTGTCTTTAAGCCTAACAGACTGCCAAATGCATAACTTCTCTTCACTGGATTGTTGAGTCAATGCAGACAGTTACTACAGACCAGAAAATCAGTCTGATGGATTGAATTGATCCATCAATCCAGACTAAATAGAAAAGCTGGTTATATGTGTAGGCAGGGTGGGGAGGGGGAAGGAAGGAATGGTTCAAACAGGTTACGAATGTGGACGGAATGGGAGGGGGAGTAAGCGTAGTACAAACCAGGTTTCTGTTTAGACACAGTGGGAGGGGGATAAAACATAGGCTTGAGGAACATACAAAACAGTAGTTGCATTCTTGATGGGGGGATTGGTCCTACGAGCAATTCCTGATATGATGACATTGCATGAATGGAATGGTAGTCTGACATCCTATAGACCAGATGGATGGTTGGTTGTTGGGGATTTGAGGGGTTTGGTGAAAGAATTAGGAGTAATTGCTCTGATGAACCCCATGGAATATTGTTAAATGTCAACACTGTGACACTGATCATATTTATAACAATAACATAATTGCTGTGATGGTCATCTCCCAGCGTTTACTGGTTCTCTAGGTAATACTGATGATGGTGATGATGATAGTAGCAACTCCCCTTTGTTGAACATCTACTAAGTGTCAGGGGCTTTATATAATTTCTTTTTGTCTCCCAACAACCCGCCATGTAGAAGTTATGGTAAGGATTCTAAGGTTCAGAGATGTTAATTTCCTTGTCATGTATCTGCTGAGTCAGCAACATGTGTGCCCGAGACAAGTATTGGGGTTTTGGTGCCTCCTCTGACACTTAACACTTGCTTGAACTTAGGCAAGCTGTGAAACTCCTCTGAGGCCTGGTGTTCCTGTCTGTAAATTGCGGCTGTTGTGAAAATCCAAAGTGCCTGTCACATGGTAAGTAATCAACAAATGTCAGCAGCTGCTGGTGTTCTTTTCGTTTCTTTTCTTCCTCTTCTTCTTTTTCTTTCTCTTCTTCTAAAAGTAATAACATTTTTTAAAAAATTTTTAAATTTTAAATTTGAGAGAGGCCCACGTACCACAAAAAAAAGTAATAACATAAATAATAGTTTTATTATTACTATTACTATTACTTACTGATGGCAGGGCTGGCTACCAGACAGTCTGGCTACAAAGCAGCATCCTTCCTTCAGCACCACGCTGCCTTCTGGGGGCAAGGGGGTGGTAGGTTGTCAGGTGAATCTGTACCTTACTTCTTTATTCCTTTTGTCTCTCTTATGACTCTCTGCCACTTCAGATACTCCAGGCCACCCGGAGAGGTGCTTTGGGAATGTATCTGCCTAGAGTCCAGGTGGCCTGTTCTCTTTCCAGCCAATGACAGAGGCAGAGGCCACTTTCCAGGTGGGAATGAACTAGAGTGCCTGCTGCCCAGTTAGAGGGGCATCTCAGTGCCACACTCCCACCCAGAGCTCTGCCTCCTGGAGTGTCCAGCACTGGCCTCCCCCCCTGTATTGCTAAAGCCATGGGGCATGTTTTGAAGCAGGGGAGTGAGAGACCACAAAACATCTGTTCAGGGCCTCTGATTAATACACACTTTTGGGGGGTTACTGGGCTCTTTGACCATGTCTGATTAAAGCAGCCGGGGGCGACCCAAATATAGCCCGAAAATGTTAGCTAAGGACTTTTTGGTTTCAGGCAACAGATAAAACTCACTCTGGTAGTGTACACAAAGAGGAACAGTGTGTTGAAGGCATTAGAGGAGTTTCATAAACCCAAGGGTAAAAATATAGTTGAGGACCTCAAAGGTTGCCGGGAACCCATGGCAGGAACGCTGTACTCTCACTCTGCTTATGATGCACAGCTGCTACATTCCTTCCTTCCAAGAGGCTCTCTCTCTCTGCTACCCCTCTGGGAAAAATATGGCCTCCCCAATGCCCTGTCTTTGTGCACAGGTCCAGCCACATGGAAACTTCCTCTCTGACTCTCTTTCAAATCTAAATACCAAGGAAGCATCTCTCATTGGCCTCGTCTGGTCAGGTCACCACCAACAAGCTTGATTGAGTTGCATGCAGATATTAAGAAAAATCAATATAGGAATGTGGCAATGCTTTTTTTTAAATGGGCCTTTGTCCCTTCACTCTACTTAAAAAAAAAATTCTAGGGTATAGTTGATTTACAGTATTGCATTAATTTCTGCTGTACAGCAAAGTGAATCAGTTATACATATACATATACCCACTCTTTTTTAGATTCTTTTCCCATATAGGTCATTACAGAGTACTGAGAAGGGTTCCCTGTGCTATATAGTAGGTCCCTATTAGTTATTTATTTTATATATAGTAGTGTGTATATGTCAATCCCAGTCTCCCAATTTATCCCTCCCCGCTGCCCCGTGGCAATGCTTATTAAATGATAACTAAAGGAATTAGACAGAAGTGTGAACCCAGCAGGATTATAACTCTTTAAATCCATTTTTACGTATGGTTAAAGAGTAGAAGAGGCCACAGTGAGATGTGTTCAGTGACTTATCTTCTGGTAAACTTGGTTTATTTGGCCGCTATTGCTATAGTTAATCATAATAATTGGCACCTATGCTGTACAGTATAGCTCAGGAGGCAAGGCCACTCTGGGCGGGCGTTCTTCAGGTTTGTAGGTGAGTAAACTGAGGTTCAGAGAAGTTGGGGATCCTGCTAACAAATAAGTCGAGTCAGACTGTAGGTCTCGTGATCTTTCAACTGCACCATCTTTCCATCTCATGGTGTAAAGTTGACCAAAGAAAGAGAATTCGAAAATCATTTCTGCACGCAGCAGGAATGTTCAAGGTTGAGGGCATCAAGAGAGGGAGTCCTGAGGTCATGTATGGTGAAGGGAAGAAGGAGAGGAGGTTTCCCAGAGTCAGAACCCAGGAGGAGGTAAGAAGGTTGAGTCTTTTTTTCTCTGTGTTCAGGGTGTGGCTGAGCACAAGGCCAACGCAACCCTCTATGTCAAATCTTGCCTAAGAAATATACAGAAAAGTGTTACTGACCTGAAATATTCCAGATCCTAAAAATACCCAGAACTTCCCTGGGGTTGCCTGAACTTCCATTACTAGAGATGGTTTCATACTAAGGGAGGAGTCTAGACCTAGGATTTCCTAGGATTTGAAATACCACTTTATTATTTGTTAAGACTGCTCATTGGAGATGTTTTCACCACTCTGAAAGCTCTGTTACGGCCCCAAACATGATCTACTTTTTCTTCAAATGGGGAACGTAAGACTAAATATTGCTTGACTGAATGACTATCTCTGGCTATCTTTTCCTATTCAAGGGCATATATTACGTATTTTCTAAATTCAGAAGAGTAAGGGTATTTCCCCCATGTCAAAGACATATTGGGGATAATTGTAATTTTTCAAAGACCAAGAGAGGGTGGGGGTGGTGGAGAATCCAAATCTTAGTCTATGGTGATTTTTGCTTTGGAAGAGGCCATCTAGCCCCAAAGCCAGAATGCAACCAGTGAAAGTGGCTTTGAGAGGCAGGCACCTGCTGGAGCTTTGGGCAGGCTGCTGCTCGTCCCCTTCTCAGATGGTCCTGCTGTTCAGTGATGAAGATTTGGGAGCTCGTAATGCTAATGATGTGTAAATGCATTTCAGTTATCTTATTAAGCTGGTCTTTTCAGGTTCATTCTCATTAATATTGATGGTTGAGATATGTTCCTCCAGAGAGTCTGCAAATAGCTCTCCTATTGTTCAGGTAAAATTTATAGCCATTCGGCCTAAGGGGAGGCACCAGTGAGTCCAGGCTTGTACTTCTCATAGGAAATGAAAACTTTATCAATGGTTTTGTATGAGTGTGGATCTTTAGTCTATAGATCCAGGCATCTCTTAGGTTTTTTTAAATAAGAGTTAATTTACTGTGCTGTTAGGAATCCAAGCGGAATGTGAATGCCTCTGTGCTAGAAGGCAGAGAGGGGTGATACAGATTCCCCAAGATTATATCCTCCTCCATTGTCATTGGCTTTGGCAAGTTCTATACCACAGTCTCGGCCTCTAGCAAAGGGTTACTGTTTCCTCTGGATGCAAAAGTGCAGGCAGGACCACAGCAGAGTTCCCTGCCAAGTGGGATGGAAGGGTCTCCTTGCACAAAAGAGCCCACACAGAGCCCTGGCACTTAAAGCAGCGGCATCTGCACCTGCCAGAGGTTTCCCACTGCTACGTCTCAAATGGGGCTTGAAATTTCTGGCTGGGCCAGGAGGAAGGAAGTGGCTTTACCACTCAGCCATGTGTCTGCTGATGAGCTCTGGGTAGGCTGGGGAACAATGGGGAGATGACAGATTTAGGGATTGGAATCAGATGTTACTTCTGGTACATTTTAAAACAATGAACTAATCTCTACCTCCTCAAAATAGTTTTTTTCTGGAGGGTATGGGGGGGGTCTCACAAGAGCATGAGCCCCCTGATAAGATCATGAGGACCAATTCCAGAGGCTTGACCAGTTCCGTACAAACTGACATACTTGATTCCTGAAAAACACTGGACGCCAGGCTCAGGTGAAATCCTCACCTGTAAAACCAAGGCATCAGATAGATGATATCGGTGATCCTCTCCCTCAATAGTGCATTTCCTTGCTGCTTGGATTCTAACAAGATGTTGTTTATGATGGAAATTGTCAGCACACATAGAAGCTGTGCCTGGGCGAGTGGGTATTCTGGTATCCAGACCTCACTGGCTGAAGGATGAGGTTGGGTCCATGGTGGTTCGTCTGGTCTCTGAGTCATGACAGAAGGAAGGGGAAGCACTCACCTGTGACCAAGACCGGCTCTTGGGCTGAATTATAATTACAGGCTGCATCTGGGTCCAATCAGGAGGGGCTCAAGGAGGCTGCGGAGCAGATGGTCCTGGGGACTCCAGGGAGAACAAATACAAATTCGATACCACCTAGAGGGGGAGAATAGAACACAGGGGTTCTAAAAACAGCTGAACAGCTCGAGACATGACAACCAAATGCAATGTTACCCTTGATAGACTCCTGGATTAAAAAAAATATTTATAAAGGACACTATTGGGGCCATTGAGGAAATTCGAACATGACTATATTAGATGATATTATTGTATCAATAATAAATTTCTTAAGTAGGAAATTGGGGTTATGGGTGTTATATATATATATATGGTTCATATATATATGAGCCAAATGTTATAAAATATTGAGTTGGTGAATGTGGGTGAAGCTTATGTGGGTGTTCATTCTCTCCTCTTCTGCAACTTTGAAGTTTTTTTTTTCTTTTTTTTTTTTGTGGTACGCGCGCCTCTCACTGTTGTGGCCTCTCCCGTTGCTGAGCACAGGCTCTGGACGCGCAGGCTCAGCAGCCATGGCTCACGGGCCCAGCCGCTCCGCGGCATGTGGGATCCTCCCAGACCGGGGCACGAACCCGCGTCCCCTGCATCGGCAGGCGGACTCTCAACCACTGCGCCACCAGGGAAGCCCAACTGAAGTTTTTTAAAACAAAAAGTGTGGGGAAAATGCTCGAAAGTCTTATACGTGCTATAGTATAGGTTCTCCATCCTGCAATCTCTTTGATGTTTATTCATCTCACTTTTTTAGAAGCACTCACTTCTGCTGTAATTTAAGCTCATTTCCTCATTTGTTCTGTTCTCTCCGGAGATAGAGACAGCATCCTCCTTGTAAATCTAGGGCTCAGCTGGCTTGATGATGTGGGAGAACCCCAGGGCTGTTCCCGGATGGAACTTGTATTTATGTGTGTCTTGGGCTACTCTCCTCACTACCCCAGTAAGACCCACTGTTGAGGAACCGCAGTGGATCTCAGCCTGAAGCCGCACTGCGAATACCTGGAGAGCATTTTCAGTATATTCATGTGGGTCCCACTTTCCAGGGGCACTGAGGTTTGCAGTGGGGTGCTGACGTCTGTTGCGTGGATAGGCTTGACTGTTCAGCTTCAGCCACCGTGGTCCCTTTCAGCCTTGGCCCGTCTCCTCTACCATCACCACGTGGAGAGTGAACCCCTTTCACCTGAGGGATTTGCCTTGGCCCTTCTTTCCTGCTCTGACCACTGTCTGCTTGGGTTGGGCTATTGTAGCCTGCCAGGATGCAAGCTGGTGCCCTGGCAGTGGCAGAACTAAACTTGTCCTGCACCATTCCTCACTCTTGGCTTGTTGTGGAGTTGTGGGCACTTAGGAGGAAGCGTCTGTGGACCCCCATGCAGGGTGACTTGTGTATCCTGACAAGGATCCTCCGGAGAAGGAGGGGACCAAGGCACAAAGGAGGAGAGGGGCTGCAGCTGTATCCATAATGTTTATTTTTTGGACGAATTTCAACAGCATTATGCTGAGTAAAAAAAGTCAATCTCCAAAGGCTACGTACTGTAGGATCCCATTTATATAACAACTGTTTTGATATGACAGAATTACAGAAGTGGAGGACAGATTAGTGGGTGCCAGTGGTTGGGGGGTTGCTACAAAAGGGTACCACGAGGAGCTCGGGTGGTGATGGAAATGCTCTGTATCTAGGCTGAATCAATGTCCATTTCCTGGTTGTGATATTGTAATATAGTTTTGAAAGATGCTGCCGTGGGGGAAACTGGGTAGAGGGTACACAGGATCTATGTTATTTCTCACAGTTTCACGCGAATCCTCAGTTATCTCAAAATAAAATGCTTAATTAGAGAAAAAAAGAGGTTATAAGGCAAACACGGCAAAAGACTAACATCTATTCTATATGGGTTGTGGAAATCTGTTATATTTGTTCTATCATTTTCATTATTTTCAGAATGTTTGAAATATCTAGTAAAATAAATAAACCCTCTGGAGTTCTCTAGGTAGCTTTTGACGTGTGCATCCTTCCTCAGGACCCACTCCTGGTCCCCTCAGGCTGGTGTGATAGAAGGACAGGCCTGAGGAGTTTCGCAGGGGGCAGCGCTGACCCAACTGATAACTGCCCTCTTGACTTCTTACCGCCCTCGTTTAAGCTGGGAAAGCACCTATAACTCCTTGAGGGCTGGGACGCCCTGCTTCCCTCCTAGCCCCACTCTGCTCCACTGAAACTCCCTGGCATGTCAGTGAAATGGGCAGAATCACACTTATTCTAATTCTTGGTGGCCATTACTTCTAGACGAAAAGAACTGTCTCAAGGAAGGCTGTCTTCTCACTAGAATTCTTTGGTTTTGTGTATCGTAAAAAAATGAGGCATACATACCAGAATTTATTTATTATCTAGCTAAATCACAAATTTACAATACATTCGAAACGGACTAAATGAGACATGTAGAAGAGTTTAAATGTAAAAATAGAAAGGAATATCCAAAAGATCATTTAGATTGGATTATAATTTTAGGAATCTTTAAAGAGTGAAGTGTTTCAGCCTGGAGTCCCAGGACAGAACTTGGCCGTTGCAGGTCTATTCACATGGATTCTGAATGGCAATCAGAAGATATTCCTTATCTGTGGAGAGATATGGACAAAGTTAATCCACCCTAAACATTAAATTTAATAAATGAATACTTCAGCTAATCTGCTTTTCTCTTCAACACATCACTTGGACCTTGTGTAGACCAGTGGGCTCCCAGCCTGGCTGCACACCAGAATCACCTGTTGAGCTTTCAGAAAATACCATTACCTGGGGCCAAGCCCCAGAGGTTCTGTCTTTATTGGTCTGGGGTGGAGTCCCAGGTATCAGTCTTTTTTTTTTAAGCTCTCCAAGTGATTCCAATGTGCAGCTTGGGTGAGAACACAGGTGTAGGGAAAGCTTTATTTAGTTTGGGGGTAACTCTGATTTTACAGTTGTACTACAGCGAAGTTTGTTCTAGACTAGATTTAGGAACGTGAGTCCTGTTTTACACTGACGTCCACTAAAACTGTGAATGTACCTCCTTCAAGGAAAGAAATATTTCTGTGGCTGCTGTCTTTTGATAGCCCCAGTGAATGTGCTCTACTCCAGGGAAGGTTTAAGACCCTACAGACCTTTGATCTGCCCTCGACGTTATCCCCTGGACAGGAGACATTTCTCCCACTCTTCAGAAAGTCTGTGTGGTAAGTTCACATAACAGGAAACCTACACCTCCTAAATGGTTTGATTACTAACAACAAAAACAAATGGGCAAAATTCAACGTCTTTACTAATTTCACGGAATTTTCACATTCAAACTTCTTCATTTTGTAATTGAAGAGCATTATGTGTCATATTGCATGTTAAAATCCACACTCCCCGTCTTTGAGACAAAGCTTTTATCCAGTAAAGTAGAAAGATGCCTTAAATAATGAAAAGAAATGCCAAATTACCTGGAGCTACCATGATTTCATGTTTCTTTGATCTGATTCTAAGAAAAGTTAGGTCGTTCTGAGGATCAATGTCACGGACTGTGCTCTTGGCTTTCATGGTCAGCTGATGAAGAAGACCTGCATATTGAACTGTTGTCGAGTTGTCCAAGGTCGTTCGGATGGGAATGCCTGGTACGAGATTTAATTTGGGGTTAAACATTTTTTATTTTGATTATAAAAGTAATATGTGCATCGTAGAAATACTGGAAAATACTGTAATTGTAAAAAGGAAGAAAAAGTGATGGCTCATATCACTCAAAGGTAACAATTTTATTTCCTTCCAATCGTTTTGCCATTACGTGGATTTTAAAATTTAGTTGCATCAAACTATAATTACATATTTGACTGTTGCTTTTTTTCTTCATTTAAATTATAGCATACAAGCTGTCCTTGTTGACGATGCCATCAACATTATTTTTAATGGCTGTAGACTTAGTATTTTTTGGGATATATCATAATCAACCCCCCACTGTTGGATTGTTAGGTAGTGTGTTTTTGTTTTTGTAGCTAATGGTGATGAACATTTTTGTACACAAGTCTTCTGAAAGTTGTTAATTATTTCAGTACTAAGTTAACATATTACTATACAAAATGCATTCCCCTAAGCAAGTGAGTCCACTGTGAAATGCTTCGTCTGTGACATGGTGCTAGTTTCTCCCCTGAGGCCAGAAATAGAAAGGGGATATCACTGCACATGCTAGAGGGTGTATCAAAAGGGATTTTCAGAATTTCTTTGTAACTTCCTCATATGGTATTTTGCAAACCTTAATTTTTATGCTAGAAAATACAGCAGCAAAGACTCTGCAGTTCAGCTGGGCATTCCCTGGTTTGCACTCACTCTTGGTTTAAGCATGATTAAATTTGGCTACTTGTGTGCGCTATTGTTTCATTATATGAGTTTAAAACAGAAGCTATTAATTTAACTGGAAAAATCTAGCCAGACGAATATGCAAGTATAATTCAATTCAGTTCATATCAATCCAGCTCCATTCAGGTCACTGAGCGCTTATTATGGAACAGGTGCTGTGCTAGGTATTTTACATATACTATGTCTAATCAGAACTGGCCTTCATATTATTTTGAAAACTACCAGATCAACCAGGGAATTCCAGGGATCTGATTTGCAGATGTGCCTTGCGTTTAGGGAGACATATGAAGGTGAATTTGGGATCACTGTCAAGTTCCTCAAGAACCTGAATTAAGGCCAATCAATAAAAAAGGTTGACGTGGCTCTCTTGGGTTTTCCCTCAGAGAATGTAGCTCCAGAAACTGGTAAGCAAGATGAGTGCTTCTAACTTGGGACTTTACCTGTTTTTCATGAAACTTTTTGAGAGCCTCAACTCTGACTTTGAAACAGACTAATTTCTTTTTAAGAAAGCCATTCTCTCCAGAGTAGGTCTTGCCAAAGAAGGCAAGGACAGTATTTACAGGAAAACCTAATTAAGTAAGGTTTTACAGAAAACTTGTTAATTTCTGTATTATTGTTTCTTGGCCACTTTTTCTCCAGAAGTCAGTTCTGTCTTTCACAACTGATGAACCATCACAAGGCATGTGTCTTTAACAAGCAGGAAACTGAAGTATAGCAAGCACTCAACCTTTCAAGGGCACTTTTTGACCAAACAGTTTTATTTTGCATCATGAAGAGCAACTACCTACAAAGTCTGCATTGCTCAGTGTCAAAAAAGAAATACAACCAGAATAAATTATTCAAACTGTAGATGACAGGATTATGAATCAGATACTCAGGCCTACTTAGTCAGTCTATTCATGATCCAAGTCAATAAATAAAAGGGCTAGCCTTTCTGAATGATAAGTGCACACCGTGGAAACTCTTGGAGTTTTTCATATCCACTGTAGACCCTTGGAAAAAAAAATCAATCAACAAATATTTATTGAGTTCTTGCTTGAGACTATGTGAGGTAATTAAAAAATAATTTATTAGGAAGTAATTTTAGCACATAGTATAAAATTCACCCACCTCCCCTTCTGAGAGGTAACCACTGTTCTCAGTTTCTTTGGTGTCCTTGAAGAGATATTCTAAGTCTCTTCCAGTATGTTTGTGTTTGTATTCTTTAACGGTATCATTTTCTATTCTGTACCTTAACTTTTTTCATTTAATACACTCGGGAAGTTGTTCCATTCAGTCCGCATAAGGCTAGGTCATTCGTGTTAATGTCTGTGTAATGTGACTGTTGAATGGATGCTTTGTAATACATGTAACTAATATATCTTCCTGACAGGCATTTGGGCTGTTCCCAATTTTTGACTTTTATAAACAAGGCTACAGAATATGTCTGTGTGCATGCCATTTCACATTTGTATACATGTGTAGGATAAATTCCTAAAATGTACCTTCTAGAACAAAGAGTATATATTCTATCTTCCTGAACTTATGACACTGCTTTACAATATGACTCATCATGATCCCAGTAAGCTGGTATTCTTCAACTGTACATTTGGTTGATAGATTATATTTCAAAAATAAAAGGAATTGGCTGGATGGCTGATAAAACCTAATGAAACTCAAATGACGGATTGTTAGAAATGTCAAGAATATTTAAAATTAAGAGTCTGCAGAAATCAGGCTTATATACATAAGAATATATGACAGATATGACTGTCTGGGAAACAAATATACATGTTCACCAGTATCTAGTTCTGTGATCAGAACTGCAATACTGTAAACAATGAATTATTTTGTAAATGGGAAACCAGTGTTAACAAAGAATCTAACAAAGACCTATACTCCTCAGCATTGGGCTAAATTGATAAGTCCACTTTATTGTCATGAATAAGAAGTCTATGTTTCAATAATAGTGAAACCAAAGGACACTATTTAACATGGCAGAGGATGAGATCTAAATGGATAAACGTGGGGTAGAAGGCCTACCTAGCCACAATTAAAACCTAAAAATTTGTTAAAATGATTTGCCTAGAACTAGTGGACTAAAGCCATGGGTACAGAACAAGAACACATGAACACTAGCTTAGTTAAATATTGTCAGTGTTACATTTCATGGGACTTCTGAGAGCTGCAAAGCTGCACCGTAATAAATGGTACTTTCATCTAAAATTGACTGGGCTGTTGAGATGGAGTATTTCATTTCATTCTGGTCACACACACTTATACCATATGCTGTTAGTAAACATCCTTGTCATATCCTCTGGTTGTTAATAATCCGACCATAAAAATAAGCCCCTCATTTATATTTTTGGGAAGAAGGTTAATTTGGCTTTCAGAAAAGTGCCCTGAATCCTAACACAACCTTATCCTAGTAGAGGTTAATTAGAAGTTAATGGGTATTAAAAGTAGTATTTTGTTGCCTTTGGATGAGAAGAGTGTTAATTGAGAGACCTCAGGAAAACAAAAGTCATTTTTAATTCTACCACTCAGAGATCATCACCGTAACACAGCCCTGCCTTTTCTTCCATATTTCAGAGTGTATGTCTGCCTGGCCATATTTAGGATTAGAAGATGCTGGCTACTGCTTCGTCTCCTGCTTTTTTTCATCTAATATTGTGAGTAGTTTTTCATGACTCTAAATATTCTTCAACACTTTAAATAGAGTAATGGTTCACTGAGTAAATATTATATAATAAGTTTAAAAATTTCCCTACTGTTGGGCTTTATGTACTTGTCTGTTTATTTACTGCTATTATATGTGGCGCCTCCATAATATCCTTTGCACCTACATCTTTTCTTCCTCACCTCTTAACCAGATTTCTAGGGGTGGAATTACAGATCATAAGGTATGGATATTCTTCAGCCATTTGAAGCATATTGCCAGGATTATGTACTTTAGACTAAGTCTTCCAAAGTAACACATTAGATACATTGTCCAGGGTGTCACAGGTGAATGCATCTGGACTGGGTTGAAGAGTGTCCCCTCCAAAATTCAAGCCCACCCTAAACCTCAGAATGTGACATTATTTGGAAATAGAGGCTTTGAAGATGAATTAGTTAAAATGAGGTCATACTGGATCAGTGTGGGACATAATCCAACGACGGGTCCTTATAAGAAGAGAAAACAGAGCACAGAGAGGAGAACGTACACGATGATGGAGGCAGAGACTGGAGTGATGCACCTACAGGCCAGTCAACAGCAAGGATCTCTGGAAATCACCAGAAGCTGGGCGGAGGCGAGGAAGGATCCTCCTGTGGAGCCTCTGAAGAGAGCCTGGACCCACAGACACTTTGATTTCAATTTCTAGCCTTCCAGAACTGAGAGAAAATAAATGTCTAATCTTTTTTAAGCCACTAAGTGTGTGGTGCTTTGTTATGGCAGCCAAAGAAAACAAATAAAGCATCTCTGTGAAGTCACGCAAGTAACCTATCTTAGGGGGTGTGGCAGAGTTTATGCAAATGCCTGAAACTAAAATCAGTTCAACCAGAACCATGGACTTGGGCTGGACCGCTTCCTGGAAATATGAGGCATAGCTCTTGACTTTCCTGTAGGCTGATGTTAAGTCCTCTCCCTCCTGATCACTCAAGCTGGGTGAATTTATTATATTCATTTGACACTGAGTTTATTAAAATTTTATTTTATTATTTTGTAAAACACATCAAATGTTTTATCTGTACAAATAAATTAAAAATTCCCACATTCACAGAACTATTTAATTACAATTCTGTTAAGTGTTAGGTATTGTGCCAGGCACTTGACAATTATTATTTCACTTAATTGTCACAGTCACCAGTAAAGTAGGTTATTTTGCATTTTTAATGATAAGGGATTGAAGTTTAGAGATTAAACAGACTTTCAGTGGGTAGTTGCTCACTAAATATTTATTGATGGATTTGCTCCAGAATAATGATTAGCTATGAGAGTCTGTTGCCAAGCACTGAGCTGGCGATGTACCAGATCCATGGTTGTACCATGGACTGTGTGAAGTAGCTACTCTTATTTCAACTAGTGCTCTGGGGTTTGTGGCACCTCTTGCCCTTGCAAATGCCTCAATCAGCAATGAAGCCAGCAGAAGCCTTTAAGAGGCTGCCACCATGGCTGAGCATGGAACAGTGTGCCAGAGAAAAGGCTTTGGGGATTGTTAATAGGCAAGTCTCTGGTATAAGTCTACAGATTTCATAGGTGGAAACGTATTGGCCCTTCTTAAACTATAACCACAAAGACTGTACTATAAATTACATTAAAATTAATTCTCAAAGATTTCATTAACTACAGTAAAGGAACAATTTCTTTTAAAAATGAAGACTGAAACTCTGTACGCTTTACAATGTTAAAACGAAAGCAAACTGCCAACAATGGTATTCTTCCTATCTTCAATATAATAGTTTTATTGATACTCCTGAAATGTTAGAAGAGAGTTACCAAAGCTTTAAAAATTAGACAATGTGCAGCATTTCTTAGGAATATATAGGCGTTTTTAGGCATGTCTTATTAATGTTTATCTCCCTACCTCTTAGCAGAGTTCTTGACATGTAATTAATAGATACTCAATAGATGTATGATGAGTAAATGCTCTGGCTAAAATATACAAGATATACTTTTGATTTAAAATTCCAAGATGTTTGCCTAAGGCTTCACACAACAAACAGGCTCTTGGTCGGCTTCTGCCTGTCAAGAAGGCAGCCTGTGAGGTGTTTACCTTCTGCATTTACAACCATCGTTCCTATAACCCCTTTGTGGCTCTGGATCCTCTTGAGGGTTTCCTCCACCTCTGCCTGGAAGAGATCAGGAAGAAAATTAACCAAAGAGTCTTTGTGGTGACCCCAGTCTTAATTAGAGTAATGTTCTGAAAGACCCCTATTCTCCAATCTCCTTAAACTAAGATTTAGAAGCTCAGATTTTTGGAAGAGAGCTCTGAAATTGTCAAGTCCCATATGCAAGCCTATGTAAGACCCTCTGCGTACAACCCTGACAAATATCTTGGCTTGAACTCTTGTTGAGACAGAAAGCTTCTTGCCTCACAAGAGCTCACTCCATTTTTATCTGTCTCTATTTACTGGAAAAGTATCCTATGTTGTTGAACAGAAATCTGCTCCTGGTCATCTTTCATTCATTGATCTTTCTGTATTCAAGTGAAAAATCTCTTTTCTACATTATAGATTTAAAAAATATTTATAGAGCTGTATCACTGCCTCCTTCTGTCTAAAAGCATCACTTAATGAGAAATCATATTCTCAGTCCTAAATGCCACCTAATTGGGAGTTCAGATGGTTAAATTCAAAATATTCTGTAAAAACAGTGTATTCCAGGATTCTACTGGTAACCACAGCCTGGATCTCAGTGCAAGATGTACGTTCAACCATGAATGATTATGTTGGAACCCCACTACTGGGTTTTAAACTCAGCTTTCTGAATCACATGCATAGACTATATATATTGTACCAGTTTCTTGCCTTCTCCAAATGCTAAAATCAAGAATAATTTTTCCCAGCCTGCATATTTTCCAGAACTGAGTAATCACTGGATATTCTGAATTCAAACAGTATTCTGCAGAGTCTCTTGATGAGGATTTATGATATATTTTTCTTTCCAGCATTGTACAGGTGAACGTTATATTGCTTTAGTCAAAAGACAGTTTTCTTTTGTCCCTAATATGGGTGGGAGCACTTATTTCCTCTTTCCACCACTACAGCAGGTGTTTTCTAAATTTCAGGCATTCATGTACTAGATTTATAATTTTTGCCATTATGAATACCATCTATATTATTTACCCAGCACATTCTTAAAATTATTTCACTGCTGAAAGCTTAAATGCATTTTAAAAGGAAATTATACATCATTACCACAAATGTAAATCTGGTATCATTTGTCATAGGCAGAAATAACCATAAAAACAAACAAAACAAAGAGAGAACATATTGTTAAATTTTACCCCAATGAAAGCTCTGAGCCTGAGGTCTGCCCTTCAGGTGAAAAATCAAAACTACCAAAGGATAGTGGTATTAACGACCTAACAGTGCCAGAAACTCTCTCCTGGATATAGTCTAAAGGCTGAAAAAAAAAAAAAAGAGGAATAACTTTCTCTGATGTGATTCACTCTGTGGTTTTTGGTTTTCTGAGCCATCTTAAAGTAGCAACTAACGTCTGCATCTCACGCTGGGAAACACTGAACTTAAAGCGTAATAGCTGTACAGGGATCAATGACTTACTACAGTTTTCTGCCATCTGTAAGACAACGTCCACAGGTCCTTACAACCGCTGCCCTCGTTTTATCTTTTTCTGTTTTACTTCTCTCCCAAACGCCTCTCGCTGATCTTCCCGGCCTTTCCCTCTCTTTTCCCAGGTGTTTTCTCCTTTGGTGATTTTTGAGCCCCCCAATACAGTCTCTTAATTCCCATCGCTTTTCATTCCTTTCTTAAAAAGAAACTCTGCTTTCACTTTGTTCTTTTTCAAACCTTCCTGTCTCCATTTTCCTTTTCTTCTCCTCCCCCTCCCATTCCTGCTGCCTCTTTATTTTCCTTTCTTCTCTCTCAATAACTCCTTCTCCCCTCTCTCCATTTCCTTGCGTTCCTTGTCCCCTCTCTTTCTTCCCTCTCAGGGTGATTTTTCTCCTCTCCCTCCCGCCGCTCCCCTTTTCAAACTTGCCTCGCCGTCATGGAGATTTCCCCTTCCCCTTTCATCTTTCATCCCCTCCGTATCTCTCTTCTCTTTCTCGATACCCTCCCTCCACAAGTATCACCCCTCAGAAGTCACCCCCCCACCCCAGATATCTATGCCCCAAGATAGCTTCCCCCATCTAGACATCTTCTTCCCTCCCTCCACGGTCGCCCTCTGGTCCCTCCAGGGTCTCCGTGTCACTCCTCCAAGAAGCTTCTGGAGACCCCAGCCTTCGCCCCGGCCCCGGGAGCGGGACAGCGCAGGTCCCCTGCCGGTCGCTGCCCTTGGAGCGGCGGGTCGCGGACAGAGCCCCCGGATTTACCATCGCGCGGGCGGTGAGACTCTGAGCTCAGTTCGGTGCCACCGCTGCCCGGAATGTCAGCAACGCTGCCAGCCGTTGCTACGAGACAGGGGAGGAAGTGACCTGCCGGAAGCGTGGGTGCCCGCGCCTGCGTGCGCGCGAGTCGGGCCCCTCCGGGCAGGCTCTTCCGCCCCGAAGTGGCTTGACGCCTCCCGGCCGCCGTAGGCGGAGGCTGGGGACCGTGGCTCCGAGCGCTCACCTGGGGCGCGCCCGGCCCGCGGGCCGCTGGGCATGAGGAGAGCTGAGGGGCTTAGGCCAGGCTCCGGGTCATTCGTTCGTCCTTTCACTCATTCATTCCTTGAGGTACGCGTTCGTGTAACCGCCACTTCCCCGTTCAAGAACGATATATTGACCACCTACCCCGTCCCGTCCCCTGGGCCTGAGGTACATTCTAGCGGGGGAGACAGACGAAATGCGACAAACGAAGCAATACTGTCCAAGTGTGATACGTGCTGTGGAGCAGATAAACCGGGGTGGGTCCTTGTGACTCTGGGGTGATACTGGGTATAGCCTTAGCTGCCCAGTGACCCTCGGAGTATTTCCTGTGGCGCTGCCTTGTGCAGGGGTTTGTTCCCCCCGCCCACCAGGGGCAGTTGTTTTTTTTAATTAAAGAAGAACTATACCGCAGTATGGAATAGTACAATCATGTATATATCCATCCGTTCACATGTCCCCACCTCCCAAACCGTAGGTGCAGCGCCATCTTACGTCTTAGGTTCTCATGTGTTGTAGCACCCCCAAGCCGCTCTTCTCTCAGTTGGAGGGTTGCTGCTTCCTAGCGATTTTGTTTAATCCATCAGGAGCTTTATTTATTTATTTTTTATAAAGTTATTTGCCCACCCTTCTGAGTTGCTGAAAAATTGCAGGCGGTAGTGCTGGAGGTTCTACAAATCGCCGTAGAAGAGCGGTCCACCGGGTGTTTAAGGAACTGATGGAGGAGACAAGTTAAAGATCAATTAGGGATGGTTAGAAGTCCCTTGATCTTTTGAAGGGCATTGGATATATCTTTGTAGCCTGGGAAGAAGAAACCAACTGCGTGTGAGGGACAGTAGGAAAATTTTGTGGTTGGGGTCGTCCTGAAGACCTGGGGTTTGAAGAGGGCTTTGATGACTAAACTCTAAGTACTAAATGCAAGTGGTGAGGGGGGGATGCATCTCCGTAGGGGCGATGCTATAGCGACCCCCTATAATACTGATTCAGTTTGTGCTTCTATTTCCAGTAAGCAGCCTCACACCAAACAAGGCATGCTTATTGCTAGGAACGTCAGCTAGAATCTGAATAGGTCCTTGTCAGGGATGCTCTAAAAGAATTTCAGACTTGGTCGTTTGGGCCTAGATGATCCATTTCAACTTGGAGTTTTATCATTTTATGATGTTATGTGCAGAAACACTCTCAGAAGCTCTAGTTCTGCTGAATTTTTTTTTCTTTTTTTTTGGTGGAGGAGGTGATCCTGGTCACTGTCATTTCCCCCCCTCTTTTTTCTTTCAGAAACTTATGCTTCTCAAAAAGACAAGTCACAATAGCTAACTCATGCCCATTGTCACTCAACACTTGGAACTCCAACCGAGATGATTAGGAATGGGCAACTAAGATTCTGGGGGAGGAGTCTGGTGTGTGTGTGTGTGTGCGTGTGTGTGCGTGTGTGTGTGTGTGTGTGAGTGATCCAGCTCTGCACTGATTGCTTATACCGCTTTTCAGTGATAAAAGTGTAGGCATTTACAGCAATACTGGCTGAATTGTATAAATACAGATTCTTGGGCTCTCTGGGTGTATCAGATCCAGGAGATTCCTACTTGATTGTGCAGCCATTTGTTTTGCTTCTAAAAATTAGTGGCAGTGCACCGTGTTATCTCTGATGTCAGTCAGCTCTAATGAAGGAACTGACTGCATATGCATGGGGTGTGAATCCCCTCGTTTCTGGAGTCAGGATGTCAAACTCATTCAATAGCTGACAGCTGTGATTAGAGCAAAGAAAGACTCGAGCATGAAAGGCACTGACAGGAGTAGCCAACTGCAGAAAAAGTAATAAGGAGTACCCAAAATGACTTGCAATCAACAGTCAAGTTTGACTCGCTGTGCACAGGAAATCAATGAGGAGAATATGAGCCATTTTCTCTTTATCAATTTTCACTTCTAATTATTCCTTGGAGGTAGCTTGGTTTAGCTTTTATACATTTTGGGGGACTATAGTGAATATCCGGAGCTGTGCTGTATAAAGTATCTTGGCAGCAGCGTCTGTCATGTTTCCTACCCCATCCTCAGTACGTGGGAACCCCTCTTTCCCTTTTCTCTTCTCCCATCCATCCCCTCACCACTTCTTTTGACCCACAGTAAGTGCTAAGTAACTTTGAAATAAAGAGAAAGAATTAGTGAATAATACTTTTTGCAAATACTCTGAAGTGACCCCCAAACTTGTGGTCCATGTGAAGATAGTCTACTATTCTTCACATATAATTTTGTCAAAGAGAGATGATTGTCTTCTGGGGTCTATCTCTTTGATAATTTGTTTCTGTTCTCTGCTTAATCTGAAGAAATCCAGGTGACTTCATGAGCTAGAGTTTTCTCTTGGGGTTTTCTGTACCACTCCATATAGAAAGTGGCATTCCTGCTAGTTGGCAAATACTAATACTGAGCCATGGAATATATTTTGTGCCCATTTTCTCATAAGATAAGGCATCAT
This sequence comes from Orcinus orca, assembly GCF_937001465.1. NCBI lineage: Eukaryota > Metazoa > Chordata > Mammalia > Artiodactyla > Delphinidae > Orcinus > Orcinus orca. Next base: position 7,767,570 of record NC_064578.1, read on the forward strand.
TTGTCAACTTAAACAGAACTTCTAGTGTTCTACTGGTTTTGCTTAAAAAAGTGTACACTAGATTCTTTGAAAATATCTCTTAATACTGAGGCAGAATCAGAACATGTCAGTGATGTCAGTATTACACACAACTGACCCAGTACCATAGAGTTACAGAACTGCATATTTAGGGTTTCAGAAGATCAACCATTTTCTACTTCTTATTAGGACAAAGGCATCCTCTAGGGTAATTGTTTCCAGGACTGAAGTGTAACATAAGCATTTACTTCCCATAAGGGAATCTTTGTTGAGCACAGAATTTGGATTTACATGCAGGTAGAGTTGATGTTTCTAGGTGTGTCTGTGTGAGTAAAGTAAGTTCTCAGGGCTTCTCTTTCCTCGTTTATAAAATAGGAAAGACAGTATCTACCTTACAGAGTTGATGTGAGGTGTCAAAATGCTTGGTTTGTGTCAGGTGCCCAATATGGATCATTTAACCACATTTCTTTCTTGTGTCATTTCTTTCTATTGTATGTCCTTCTCTTTTCCTCCTTACTTCCTTCCCATTTCTTTCCTCTCTTCTTTCTTGACTACCTTCTCTTCAACCTCCGTTTCCTTCATGCGCTCCCTACGAAAAAATCCTGAATTTGTATTATTGACTTTCCCCCTGAAGAACATCTTTCCCTTTGTTTTCTTATTCCCCTTCCCAAGTTCTTCAATTAGAATGTTCATCTAATGTAATCCATCTACCTCTCATCTCATTTTTTCACAATTCCCAGTTTTAAACTTCTAGCTCCAGCAATCAGTTCCCATCTCTGTACATTGCACTCAGTAGATATTCTCAGTGTCCTGGGGTTGAGGGAACACTGTTTTATTTCCTGGTCTATTAGTTTTGTTCAAAGAAGAAAGGACTGAAGGGAGCAATAAGGAAGCCATGCTCTTTATTCCTGATAATTCAGTCCCAAGGTCTCTGATATACTCATGTATATATTTTTCAAGCTCTCTGATCTACTTAGTTTCAGAATTACTTTCATTGGTAAGTGTAACACAGAAAACAGTTAGGTGCACAAAAACAAAAGTTAGTTGGTGAGTTACTAACAAAGGCCAGGTGCATAAAAGAAAACATACAGTCAGTGAATTACCACAAAGTGAACTCCCGTGTAACCCCCAACCAGGCCAGTAAATAGAACACTTCCAGAAGCTTCCACATGGCCATTCCCAATCATTACCCCCACGTTGTATGGCCTGAAAAGCCTAAAATATTTACTATCTGGACCTTTACTGAAAAAACTTTCTGATCTCTGTAATAGACTGTTTTTCCTCTCTTGAGTCTTCAAAATATGTTTAATGGTTGAAAACAAAACGTTGTTCAAAGTACGTAAATGTAATGTGTAAAATAACCACAACATAAAGTGGGGAGGCTAAAGGGATGTATTCTTACATTCTACTTGAAGTGTTCAAGTACTGATTCTAAGTAGACTCTGAAATGAGGTGTATAATCCCTAGAGCAACCAATAAAAAAAGGATACAAACAGATATAGTAAAATAGCATAATAGATGAATTACTAAAAATTGTTCAAATAATCTAAAAGAGAAAAGGGCAAACAGTGGAATGGAAAACAAATGGAGCAGTCAGAAAACAAATGATATCATTGTAGAACTAAATTCTGATATATCAACAATTACATACCAGTTAATGGAGAGATTGTCAGAATTCTTCAAAAAATGACCAGTGATTTCTACTTTTGGAAAGATGGAATAGATGTACGTTTCCCTTTTCTTCCCATGGGATATAACTGAAAATCCTGGAAATTATATGTACAAACACAAGAAGACTTTGACAGATGGAGTAAATCAGTCATATTGCCTAGGGACCTTGTGACCCAAGGAATGACATAATTGTAAATTACCTGGGTTTCTTTTTTGCCTCATCTGTTCTAGACTAGGAACTGAAGAAGCTGGTCACCCAGAAATGCCAATAGGCACAGAAATTTTAAAAAGCACCGAGACAAGCCAACTCTGGAGCCAGAGGACCAGGAAAGGGCCAGTCAACAAGATAGAAACACTTAGAAAATAACCACTCTATTCCAGCCAAACACTAGTAAAGGCCAAGTGGAGAGTATAGACTTCCACTCTCACCTTGCTGTAATCCCCCCAGTCACCACTAGGGTATTGTCAGACAAGGCTGAGTAGGTAGTTGGTACTTTTCATCCGTCTGGATAACTGCCCCCTGCAGTTTCAGTGAAGTTCATGTGGAGACCCTGGGCTGCCACCCCATGATAGCATATGAATAATTCCATTAAATATAAACAGTTAAAAGAAACCAATAAAAGGCAGAGATCATGAGCGTGGATTAAAATCATGACCTAACTATATGCTATGTGTAACTGACCTCAAGTATAACATAGGTATGTAGGAAATAAAAGGATGGAAAAAGATATATCATGTAAACATTAATCCAAGTAAAGCAAGAGTGGTTATATTAATCTCAGATTAAGTAGACTTCACAGCACAGAAAATTACCAGATATAGAAAGGAAAATTATATAACGATAAAATGGTCAATCCACAAAGAAGTTATAGCAAATCTAAAAAGGTATGCATCAAACAACAGACCTGCAAACTATGTAAAGCAGAAAGTGACAGAATTAAAAGGATAAGTAGACATATCTTCAATGATAGTTGAAGACTTCAACACCCCTTTCTCAACAATTGATAGAAGAATCACAGAAAGCTCACCAGGGATGAAGAACTTGACGTCACCAACCAACAGAATCTAGTTGACGTTTATAGAACACTCTAACCAACATCAGCAGAATATATATTCTTTTCATGTGCCCACAGAGCATATACCAACATAGAGCACATCCTGGGCCTTAAGACAAACCCCAACAAATTTAAAAGAACTAAAATCAAGCAGAGTATGTTCTCCAATGGCAGTGGAGTCACTCTAGAAATCAGTAACAGAAAGATAATAGTAAAATCTCCAAACACTTGGAAAATAACACTTTTCTAAGTAATGCACGAGTCATGGAGGAGATCTTAAGGTAAGTAAATAAATACAGTGAACTGAATGAAAATGAAAATACAACATATCAAAACTGTGGGACACAACTGAAGCAGTGATGAGAGAGAAATTTATAGCACTAAATTATTACATTAGAAAAGACAAAACATCTTAAATTAATCATGTGAGCTCTCATATCAAGAACCTAGAAAAAGAAGAGGAAAATAATCCCAAAGGAGGCAGAAGAGTGTAAATCATAAAAATAAGAACAGAAATAAAAAAAAAAATTTAGACAGGAAAAAAAATAGAGAAAAATCAGAGTTGGTTCTTTGAAAAGATGAATAAAATTGACAAACATCTAGCAAGATGGACAAAGATAAAATGGGAGAAAACACAAATTAGCAGCATCAAGAATGAAGCTACATACTTTTCAGAGATAAAAAAGTTAGGGAACAGTATTAACAACTTTGCATACATACAGTTGACAACTTAGATGAAATGGACCAATTCCTTAAAATCACCCACCAAAAAATCTCACCCAGTTTGAAATAGATAATTTGAATACCCCTGTACCAATTTAAGACGTTGAAGTTATAATTTGAAAATTCCCCAAAAGAAATTTCCACTGGAGATTCACCAAATAAATCTGCCAAATGTTTGAAGACTAATTAATATGGTTTATATACAGTCTCTTTCAGAAAATAGAAGGGGGAAACCTTCCTAATTCATTTTATGAAGTTAGCATTACCCTGATACCAAAGCCAAATAAAGACAGTACAAAAAAAAAAAGAAAAAAAGGAAGGAAAGAAAACTATGGACCAATATCTTTCATGAATGTATATGCAAAACCCTTAACAAGGTATTAGCTAATAGAATTAGCAATTAAAAAGAATTATATACCATTACCAACTGGAGTTTATTCCAGGGGTGCAAAGTTGGTTCAAAAATCTGTCAAGGTAATCCACTGTATTAACAGGCTAAAGAAGAAAAAAATAATCACATGATTAATCAGTTGATGCAAAAAAAGAATTTGACAGAATTCAGTACCCATTCATGAACCACTCAGCAAACTAGGAATAAAGGGGAACTTCTATAACGTTATAAAGATCATCTACAAAAAAGCTACAGATAATGTTCTTAATGTTGAAAGACGAATGCTTTTCTCCTAAAATTGGGTGTAAGGAAAGGATGTCCTCTCTCACTACTCTTCTTTAACACAGTGCTGGGCCTGTTAGCCAGGCAATAAAGCAAGAAAAGGAAATAAAAGGCAAACAGATTGGAAATGAAGAAATAAAACTGTCCCTATTTGAAGATAACATGATTGAATGTGTAGAAAATGCCAAGGAATCTATGAAAACAACTTCTAGAAATGAAATTTTAAGGTGTAAATCTAGCAAAACTTGCATAGGACTTGTATACTGAAAACTATAAACTGCGAATTGGAGAAAATGAATATCAAAATAAATGGGGAGATGTCAGTTCTCTCCAAATTGATGTATAGGATTAACACAATTCCTGCCAAAATCCCAGCAAGATGTTTTTTGTAGATATACAGAAGATTATTCTAATATTTGTTTTGAAAAGCAAATAAAATATAATAGCTAAAGCAATTTTGGAAAAGAATGAAGTTGGAGGAATCACTACACTTAATTTCAAATACATTAGGTAGCTACAGTAATCAAGACTGTGTGGTGTTGGTGGAGGGATAAACACAGATCAATGCAACAGAATAGAGAACGCTGAAATAATCCCACACAAATATATCCAACTGAGTTTTGACAAAGGTGCAGAAGCAGTCAGTGGAGGAAGGATAGATTTTTCAATAATCTCTGCTGGAGAAATTGAACATCTATAAACAAAGGAACCAAACCAAAACAAAACAAAACAAAAAAATCCTTGACTTAAGTCTCACACCTTATATACAGATGCACTCAAAATGGATCACAGACTTAAATGTAATGTAAAACTAACAAACTTTAAGAAAAAAACATAACAGAATATCTTTATACTCTAGGGATAGACAAAGAATCCATAAAAGGAAAAATTGATACATTAGACTTCATCAAAGTGAAAAACTTGGCTCTTTGAAGACACTGTTAAGAGAATGAAAGACAAGCTACAGACTGGGAGCAAATATTTGCCCAGCATGTATCTGATGAAGGACTAATATCTAAAATAATTAATTCTCAAAACTGAGCAGTAAAAAACCCCAAATGATCCAGTTAGAAAAAGGGCAAAAGACATTCCACTAAAAAGGATATACAGATAGCAACTAAGCACATAAAAAGATATTCAACATCATCAGCCATTAGGGAAGTGCAAATTAAAGCCACAATGAGATAGTATTACACACCTATTGGAATGACTGAAATAAAAAATAGTGACAACACCAAATGCTGGTGAGGATGTAGAGAAACTGGATCACTCATCCATCGTGGTTTGATTTTGTGTGGTTTTCCTTGTATTTATCCATATCTTTTGTCCATTTTGGGAAATTCTTATCCTATGTTTTGTTTCCAGTAATTAAAAAAACGTTTTTTTAATGAACGAATAAAGACTATGAGCTTTGTCTAAGGTAATTGACTGAAAAATGTTTCCTCCTCATGCTCTGCATGTGTATTTCCATCTAGACAATTATAAACATGGAAACAAAACAGCACAACTATATATGGTGTTTCCCCATTGTTGCGCCCTAAGTGATATCTACTTTGTTCTTACTCTCAGAATCAACTGATTGTCATATAGGATATGTTAGGCTAATTTTGCTGTAAGTTTTATTTTTTAATTAAACCTGTGTGAGGATGTAAGCAGTGAAATATTCTCTCCAGACCTTTAAAAACTAAGGATAATGGGTATTGGGTGATGGAGAAGTCTGTGGCCCTTCTATTAACACTTAATAATTTCTCACCTCTCATTTTTCATTAGCTGGGCATAGTTTTCCAAGCACTTTGATATTCCCTTTCTCAGTTGCCCTCACAACAACTCCTTGAGCTTGGCAAGCTTGCAGAGATAGTCTCTGAGGCAAAGAAGCCTATTGACAGATAAGGGTCCAGAGTGGTAAATCTCATTTCAGAGTGGTCTGGAGCTTCCCAGGATGGTTCTGAGTCTGTATTTGAGTGCCTGTTTTATACTCATCAGGTTACCTAGCTCCAAAATATCATAGTCCTTCCATGGACACAATAAGTGGTCCAGCCAGAAACAAAGTTGTCTTCCTTGTCTTCCTTTTATGCTGTTACGCCAACTGCATACAAGAGAGAAGACTTTGTTATCTGCTTGGAAAGAGGGAGGGTTCTCATCTCCCTCCCAGTTGACTGATGCTTCCTAACAGCCCACCAACCATCTCAGAAAGAGCCCTCCTGTAAATATTTTGGTCGACCACTTCTCTTGCAGCTGACTCAGGAATTGAGATGGGTAGTCTGCGGATCCTAGAATCAGTCTGGAGATGGTGATGAGATTGCCAAGTGGAATTGCCGTAAGCCTTGACTAGCAAGAAGCAGCTTACCTTGTGGAATCTCGGGCCTTTCTTCTGACCACTGTAGGGACTAAGAGGACAAGGTAAGCGAGGAAGCACAATGGTGGGGACTGAGGCACATGTTTGGAAGGCAAAACGATGGAGACAATGTATGAAGCTTCAGAGTCCTTCTTGAGATAAATCATACTCATGTGGGGCAATTGTTCCTTCAAAAATATCGCTGGAGTAGTTGAACCAGAACCATGGGAATTGCAGGGAATGCATGGGAATGCAGTAAATAAAATAGGAATATCCCCTGCTTTCATAGCACCTACTGCCTAGCGGGGATGTACTTCATAAACAAGTAATTACACAACTGTACATCAGGGTTCTTTGTAGGAGAAGAACAGGTTGCAATTGGGGCACATAAGAGGTCATCTTGACCTGGTGTCGGTGGGTCCTGGAAGGATTCTTGGAATTAGGGGTATCTAAGCCGAGTCATAAAGGAAGATCAGACACTTGTTAGGTGAACACATGTGGAGGTAGAGTAGAGGGAAAAGAGTGGGCAAGGAAACGAAGATGTTTCAAAGAACTAAGATTATTGCAGTTTGGTATGATTTTAGCTGTGGCTTTAGCATACAGAATGGGGAAAAGAGGTCTCTAGGCAAAACCTAGTATTACTTTGAAAAACTGGGTCGAAGTGCTTAACTTGAAATGTAGAGAATCGCCATGAATGAGCCACTGGCTCCCCACTGTCTACTAGTGTGTTTATGTAGGAACACTGACTTCATATATGCAGGCAAGATGGTGCAGGTTAACTCAAGATTTCTATGAGTACGTTTTGCCTTGCCTGGCAAGTTGTGAAATCTGTCCCCTCACTGAGGCAGACAGCGCCCTCCAGTGGCGGTGAAGGTGAGAGCTCCATCTGCTATAAGGACGGTGCATTTTTGCCCATTCCCCCCTGAGGTCACAGTCAGTTGAGAGTCAGTAGAGTCTGCTGAAATTCTGAAACCAAGTAAGACAAAGAGAGTGCTAGTTCTTATGGAGAGCTGACTTATTATCTAAATGTTAATCCTTTTAATATACCTCCAAAGCAGTCTCCTGGTTGAGAAAAATTACCAAAAAATAATGGAGGAGAGAATGAGGACTATAAAAAATGGGAAATGTTCTGTCATTTCCCTTTCAACTCCCCCCCGCCGCCCCCAGAACACTGATTTAGCTTTGGATGGTGGAAGGGAATTAGTAAGTGGATCTACTGGTGTAAACAATTTTAACAATAGAAAGTTAATTTCTTCTCAACTCTTCTAAACGTTGGAATAAGACTTTGACGTGTTACCAAATAGCCAGTCTGTTTAGGTGCTTACCTGTCTGGGATCAAGACAGAATAAAAAGAGGTGTGTGTCTGGGGGAGGGGACAGCTGTGGTTCATGTCATAATGTCCCAGGACACAACTAATTCCCCTTCCCCCTACAGGGGGAAAATTGGGATCCCACTCTACCCAAACGTGTTGTGATTTTGAGCATATTAAATTTTATTTAGTTATTCTACAGAAACCTCAAGATTTAAGAAGGTGCCCAATGGTGTGGATAGAATTGCTTTAAATGACATAAGAGCTGGAACGCAGTAGTTACTTTTCTTTCTGCCTAAATAGGAAGAACGGCTGAGTCGGGGGAAGTGACCCTGTGGTGCTTTTCAGAATCCTCTAGGTGGCGCTGCTGCAATAGCTATTGGCCAGAAAATTTTTAAGCACTTACGTAGCAAACCAAAACTTAACTTATTGAATGTCTTATATTCATGGTTAATTGCTAATATGATCCTGCTGATAATTTATACCATCACATTTACATAATAGTCTCCTAAGAGTGAGCCTATACACATAAATTCCACAACCGAGTAATTTCAAGGGTTGGAATACATGTACTTCTCTTGTTATTATTTCATAAAATTACAGACTTTCGCGTGTGGCTGAATTCTTCCACACACGTTAAAACCGGCTGCAGGATTAGCTCTTGTGACCTCTACTTGTGTTGGACAGTGTAGGACAGTGCCTTGTACACAGTAGGTGCTAAATTAACATTTACCAGAGGAATTGATTCTATTTTGTTTTTCCCCTTTCACTACAAATTGGAGATGAGGTGACTACCTGAATTAAGTTTTGTGCAGCCCTGGTCAGACATTGCTGCTCATCTTTGCTAATAAAAAGACTGGGAAGCCATTTTTCCTTTATTTCTGAAAATGGCCTGAGGTGGAGATATATATATATATATATATATATATATATATATATATAAAAGAAATCACTTCTTCATTTTAAAAGTAAATTCGTTTTCAGGTTGGTTCCATTGAAATGCAGGAATGGTATGAAAAATTGTGTTTGATAATTGCTCGAATCTTAATCAAGATTTTATTAAAATCAATATTTGATATGCTGCTCAACTTAATTAAACTAAACCATAGAGAAATGAGTGATAAATGGGCTTGAAAATCAATCATGGGATAAGGTATGTTTCTTTTACTTAGTTTAACCTATGAAATGTTGGGTTACGCAATCGCTGTGACGACAAAAGGAACAACAACAAAAATCTCCGCTTTTATTTATACAATATGGACAACTAATATGAATGAGCAGGTACTCTGTGCCAGGCACTGTGCTAAACCTTGTGTATTAAGTTTCTTATTTTGGAACAAAATCCTACGAGGTCTGTCTCCTCAGTTGAGCCAGCGTGCGTGTCCCAGGTCATTCAGCCGGTAAAATGACAGAGGTGGATTTTAACACAGTGATCCAGCTTTTCCCACTCCCTTAAACTGCTCACAAGGAGGAAGAAAAAATATAATTTGACTGTGGTTAATTTTAGAGAAGGTCAGTGGTGGTCATTTTCTTCCTAGAAGAAGTGTTGCTTTTAAGGCTAGTGATAGAAGAGAAGTGGGGGGGCAAAAAGCCGAATCAGAAGGTCTCAGCGTTGATTTAGTAGCTCTGAGTCCCATGGACTGGAGGAAAGAAAAAAGGTTTTTCTTTTTCTGGACAGACACAGAATATGGTTATTTACTATATAATTTATGCTTATTGAGAGTGGCAGAGATTTACGGCTTTAGTAAAAATGTGTTCTAACTGGGATTAGCTAATGAAAAAGTGGTGGCACTGCAGAGGCAAAGTTGGAAAATGGGATTTCAGTGGAGGTGCTTCTTCTCTCATGGGAGGCCAACAAAAGGGCTAGTGTCACGCACTGGGGTGAGAATCATACTTTTAATTAGGCCTTCAGAGTTTGTGCCTGCACTCTTGGCTCTAAGTGTTCTTAGTCGTCCAAAGAATCGGCTCGAGGAAACTAAAGATAGTCTTGTTAAATACCATCGGCAAAGAGGACGAAACTGCAGCTTCCTGAAAAACCTCCCTCATTTTTATTCAGTGCTTGTTCGATGGGATGGAAATTAAAAATCAACAATAGTCACAACCACACAACTGTTACGACTTCCCTGCTCTAGGCTGAGGATAATTTTTCTTTCAAGTCACGCTTCCCAAACGACGGTCATTCATGTATCACATGCACAGTTTTTGACATCTCCCTGTACCTCTCGTGTTACTTAATATTTTCAGTGAAAATAGTTTGTTTTTAAAAACTGAAATCAAATACACTTACTTTAGAAGGAAGCTTTGTGTCACGACCGCGAGTGGGAAACCAGTGTTACGTTTTCTAAGAAGGATAAGAGTGAAAAGAAATACAGTTAAGTCAAAACACTGTTATCAAATTTTAACTCCTGGGGAGTATCCAGAGGTCATAAAGACATACTTGTACCAAACTGAGACTTCCTCTTTTATTATATCTGAGGAATAAGAAAAGATTTGAAAAGGGAATGATTTTTTCATTATGTGAATCAATTTTAAACAACAAAGTGTCTATGTAACACCTAAAATCAAGTTTCCCACCAGAGGTGCGTCCTCCAACCTTTGTGACCAACAGCCCATGAAGCTTTGTCTGCTGCTCACGTGAGCCTTTGACCCCCTTTCTTTACTTCCCGTCTTCCTCCCAATAGTATTTGAACCTTGCTCCCCACCCATCTAATTCCACTTACCTTATCTCTAAACATTTAGAGAATCCTGTCAAGTGAACAGACTCGGAATGGGAGGCAGATTACAAAATGAATGGTTCCCATTGTTGGTTAACACTTCTTTTCTCCATATATGACGTTTGAGATAATTTTTCTCTAACCGGAAGTGGCAAGTTTCCAATAACAGTAAAGTAAATGTAACGAAAAATATGTCTCGTTACCACTCCTGACTTCATGTACCCAGTTCCCTCTTCCACTGATGACAGAGGCAATCACTGTCATCATGTTTTCTGTGTTCTTCCAGAGGTATCCTGCATCCATGCAAGTTTACTTGAACCTGTATTCCTCTCCTTAGATGTCACACAGATGGAAGCACACTCTACATGTAAATGTAGAATGCTACATTTTATTTATAAACCCAACAATGTGTTTTGGATGTAGTTTCATATTAGTATGTATAGCCCTAGCGCAGTCTTTTGAATACTGCATAGAAGGACTCTATGCACGTAACTAATCCCCTTTCTATGGGCACTTGGATCACTACTTTTTCTTCTGCAAACAATACTGTAATATCCTTGCATAATTCTTTTTGGGCCCATGATGACCATTAAGAAATAAATCTAATGCTGGGCAGTATTCATTCAAATGGATGGAGTTCTAATTATAATAATTAGAGAGGGCAAACATAGTCATATTTCTTTCATGAGGATTGGCTTTCTCTTCTCTTTCCTTACCCATAATATATCAATAAATTTGTCTCTGCTCTGGTGTCCTGCACAGCATGAAGCATCCTGATTTGCAGATGCAATTGTGGTTTCTACGTTATGTTTGTTGCATTTGTCTAATACTATTTAATTCTTCCTTGTCATGATCACATTTGAAATTAGTCCTGTAGTTTTGTGCTCAACGGCTGTCTCTCAGGGGATGACAAACTCCGTGAAGCCAGGGGATGTTGAAAAATCCTAAACTTCTGACCTTAGGGAAAATAACTACCACATAATTTTAATAGCAAATAGATACACATTCCTAGTGCAGCCTGAATGGGAAATAGGAAGGAAAACAAAAAGAAAGGGAAAACAACCCATGAGAGTTGGGGTTGCTATTTCTGATGAAGCTGGAATTGGGAAATACCAGGAGTCTCATAGGAAATCTTATCTCACCGGAAGACGATCCTGTCCTCTCGCCAAAGAGCGGGTATGTATTTCTGTGTATATAATACTTGCAGACCCTAGACAGGGGGCCGGTCTTCCTTCTGGCTTAGCCTGCCATTTATCATCATTCACAAGGTGGTGTTAGATGCTCAGCTTTTAAAAGAAGTGGCTTTTCAGCAGTAGTTTTACCCTTGAGAGTGTATAGAGAGAGCTCTGTGTTGTATGTTAATCAGAGCTTTCACAACTCGCTTTGAATGGTATTCGAAATGTGTCTGGGAGTATGGTGAGTGAAATATGCCCAAAGTGTGCTCTATTATTTATTACTCAGGAGTCTTTCCATCTGAGACATAGGCTGAAATTAAAGGAACCAAATACCTACCTTTAATAGTGCTCCCTATGTACCCTTCACCCCCAAAAGGGTTCCAGGATTTGATACCTCTTAAGAGTCAGTTTGTATCTAAAGTTGTACTAAAATTTGTATTTTTAAATTCCCCAGTCTTTCTGTACATGTGTAGACCTCAGAGCATACAGTGCTATGCAAACATTTAGCAACCATGCCTGGGAGCTGTTCCTTCTAGAACCACTTCCCTCCCTTTTCCCAGATGGCAATTCTTACTCATCCTACAAAACCTGGTTCAAATGTCACTTCCTCCTCTGCCCTCCCTGATGGTTCCAGGCAGTGAGTCACCCCTTTCTCTGCTCTCCCACCATCCTTTTTATATACCTCGATCACATGCCTTCTCAGTGGGGCCGATATTGTCCCCAAGGAGGCAAAAATTCATTCTTTATTCTTTTAATGTATAAAGCACAGATATGCATACAATAAATAAAAAATGTACTGTATATAAAATTTCGTGGTGGGAGAAGATTAGGAAAAAGCTATCTAAAAATACTTGACTTGGGACTTTGCTGGCGGCCCAGTGGTTAGGACTCCACGCCTCCACTGTAGGGGGCTCGGGTTCCATCCCTGGTTGGGGAACTAAGATCCTGCGTGCTGCAAGTCGCAGCCAAAAAAACAAACGAAAGAAAAATCTTGACCTTAGAGTGGAGATCACGGAAAAAGGTTGAGAAACTGCTTTCTCATAACACTTGCTTCTTCTGAGACAGTCATTAGTTTGTATTGTACTGGGTATCTCTTACGAGTTAGAAAACCCTGGCTCTGAAACCCAGCCTCTAGCATGGTCCTTGCACTTATTGGCATTCACTATTTATTTACCTGAAGAAATAGATGATGATTGAGATGCTTGCTTCTAAACATGGCTGCTCCACACCAGAAACTCCTGTAAAAATCATTCTTAATGCCAATATCTAGGACCTACCTCCAGATCTAGAGTAGGACCTGGTGGCTCTGGAGTAGGACTTGGGAATATGTATTTTAAAATGCTACTCCGGTGATTGAATTTGCAAACTATCGCTCCAGCCCAAGAATCACGTTCCTTTTCTTTCGCAAAGGTCTCCATTTATAAAAAGAAAAACCAGAATAGATGTGGGTGAGATTTTAGACTGCAGGATTCTGTGAATGTGGCAGACATTGTGGGCTGGCTCAACACCAGGGGAGCCCCGGGCAGGGTTTCTTTTGGTAGCCTCTGAACAACATGGACAGATATGAAAAGTTAAATGGTTTGGGCACTGGATGAATGTCCAGAGTGCTGGTTGATGGAAGTGCTGGTGATTTTTAGTGGCATGACCTGAACTCTTTCTCTACTCCTGTCCTGGGAAAGAATGTTTCCTGGAAAAAAAAAAATCAATAATTTGAATGACACAATGGGAGACACACTTATCAGATCCATGGATGACACCCACTAAAGAGGAATAACAAATGCATAGACCAACGGATCTTTAACAACCTCCCAGTAGGTTAGAACCAAGGTTCTCAATCCTCTCAGGCCCAATGCCCTCTTTAGAGAAAAGATTTTGTAATGCCACTTTTGTTACTGTGAAAGGAATGTCATAGATGACATAAGCTACCTACATATGTAATTCCCAAACATCACTGTGATGCCATGAGCGTAATATCAAGAGAGATAAAAGGGCAGTAATTTTAGAATAAAACAATACTAGGAGACAAAATGTACTACAATCAGCTCTGCCATCACACTTGTTTTGAAAACGTGAATGTGTTCCAGTGTGACTGCGATATGAGGGGGCGATTTGAACACTTCTGTTTGCTTATGCGTGGTTTCATCCATGAGAAACACAAGGGGAACACAGAAAACCGCACCCTAGTGAGTTCATCCCATAGCATACACAAAACTCGAGGATGCACACGACCCAGACATCAACCAGCACCTCAGTTCACCTCGAGTTGGAAGCCACATCGACCCAAATCTGGTGTTAACATCTCACCTTCCCATCCAGACAACCCTCCCTCCTCCACAGTAACACAAGCTGCAGCTCTTCCACTGCCCAGACTCACACGAGCAAAGCTCAGGTCTCTTCCAAGGTGACATGCCACTTCTATGGTAGTACTTATGTATCCCTTGACCATTTAACACGTGTAAAACTGCCGCCATATTTATTAGGTTCTTTTATTTAATGTGTTGCTATTGAAGTATCTGACCGTTGTGGTCCTCATTACCCCCCACCCCGTAGGCCCTGTGGTTTTTATCATGCAAATTTGTGTAGTGAGGTGACTTTTTAGGAATGCATATATTGTGTTGTGTCAGAACTGACTGGACTCAGATGCTTGCCTCTGATATAATGAATTAGTTTGGATTTAACAGATGTGAGACACTCTTCAACTGAATAGTGTTGATACTTTTTTTTTCTATTGGACATTTTGAAATCAGGGTGAAATAAGTATATTAGCACACATGCATAGAATTGCCTTACTGTAGCAGCTCAGGTGCAGTCGAACTATGCTGGTGACTCAGATACCAGTAGTGGCATTGTTATAAAAGACGTGATTTTCTAAAATAGTGAGTAAATTATAAAGTTCCGAACAAAACAAAGCATATCTCTCCCTTGATTTACACAGTAGTTACTTTCCTGGAAAATTAACTTACATGAAACCCATGCAAAAAACCCCACTGTATTTATAACTGAAACGGAATTTGATTCTGTCCAGATTTGTATAAGCGTATTTTTTCATCTGTAGGAATGGCATGGGAGAAGTGAGACAGTTCTCTTATCCTCTATGAGACGTACAAGCCCCTGCCCAGTAAATAACTGTAGTGCCCCTCCCCATCATGTGACAACCCAAACTGTCCCCGCAAATTTCCAACATGCCCTCTGGTGAACCACTGGGCTATTGCAGTGGACTTAGGATAAGCTATAATTAGGATCAATGTAAATTCTTCAGTTAGGCTGAGAAAATAACTGTACAGAAAACAGAATGGAGAAAAATGACTTAGCCCAAGAAGGGATAAGAAAAGTGCAGAGATGTTTGTTGACAGTAAGTGAAATGTGAGTAAATAGTTTCATGTGACCTAATATATTTAGGCACAATAACTAGACCAGTGCTGTTCAGTAGAAACACAACATGAATACATATGTAATGTCAAATTTTCTAGTAGCCACATTTAAAAAAAGGGTAAGAAACAGATGAAATTAACTTTATGAATATATTTTATTTAACCCAACATACCCTCCAAAATATTTTTCAAGGTGTAATCAATCGATATAGAAAGTATATTAATGAGATATTTTATATATTTTTAATACTAAGTCTTTAATACTGTATTTTACACTTAGAGCACGTCTCACATTCCAAGTGTTCGAAGGTTCTGTACCACTACCAGCTAAGTCTTATTTGGTTGTCACAATGCTTAAATGTTAAAACTTGATTTCTGTATTTTCTAGGATGCTATTGAGGGCAAGTTGAAAATCCCCAACACAAACTACCTTAAACAATGAGAACATTTATTCTCTTACTTAAGAGTTAGGGTGCGCCTAGGATTGGTTGATTCAGCAGTTCATGACGTCATCCAGGATGTGGGTTCTTTCTGTCTTCCAGTTCCAACTTTCTTGGGCTGGCACTCCTCTCACGGTTGTAAAATGCCATCCAGGAGCAAGATGGCGGTTCACACTTCCTTGTTTGTGTCCAAGAGGAGGGATGAAGACACTTCTCCCTCAGACTTGAAATATTCATTCTTTCCTTCAGTCTTATTGGGCCCAAATGCCATGTCCCAACTGGCTTACACAAATCATCTGGGTCAGACTATTGGATATTCTTTTATCAGATGCAAGGATGCCTTTGGGTATTTCCTCTTCATTTTACTCACCATAAGAGACACCATTTCTTATTGTCTTTACTTGATTTCTTTGCTCATTTACTGTACCTCGGTGTCTCTGGAAGTGGTTGAGTTTGTGACCTCTTCATAAAACCTGGGATCCAATAATTTTGGGCCAAGCCATACATGCAACATTGTGTATAATTTTGATTTAAGAGGATATTAAAAAATGGAGTAGGTTTAAAAGAGACAGCTAAGGTGACAAAGAGAATTGAAATCATATTTTATGAGGAATTTTGAAGGGAATGGAGGTGTAAACCCATGAGAAATAGAGAGCTGGTGGGCGGGAATACAGCATCTTAACATGTCTTAGGGATGACGGTAGGTCTATTTGTAACAGTTCTGTGCTCCCATCAATTTAGCTGCCTCTAATTTGTTCTGGAACTGCAAGCTAGATAATTAAGCCTGTTAGAATAACATGTACTATGAGAACAAATAGGCTGTGATTGAGAGGCTGAGGTGCTTGCCTAAGAATAAAGCATTTAAGCATCAATCCGTGAACTTGGTTGTCCCTCATCCACCTCTCTCATCTCATTCTTTTTTGATATGCTTGAGGCCTTGATCTGAGTTCTGGCTAGGTAATATGATTTTATCATTTTATGCATGTGCTAATAAATTTAGCACTAGTAATAATACTAATTAATCTTTATTGATGCTCTGAGGTAAGTACTACTTTATCTGCATCATCTTCTTAAATTCTCCCAAACCCTATGAGGTAGGCAGATACTGTTTGTATCTCTATTATACAGGTGAGGAAACTGAGGCTCAGGGAGAGAAATAAACTTGCCTAAAGTCATAGACCCAGTAAGTCACAGAGCTGGGATCCGTACCAGAACTGTCCAGTGTCAGAGCCCATGATTTTAAATATCCCCCAAGGGGTGTTTGGGGAATGCTCTGTCCTTGACATACAAGATATTATTGATAGGAAGAGCAAGGAGTCTTCCCAGTTCCCTACTGATGCCAGTGGGACACACGCAGAGACAGAAGGGTCATGATTTTGACCTGATGTGGCTTTTTTTTTGTTTAATACTTTCGGGGTGGCCTGCCCCTCTCAGGATTGTGCAGAATTCTTCTGCCAGGAAGGAGATTTTCAGTTCATTTTGTTGCTCACACCTTTCTCCACTCTTGCCTGACTCTGCCTCTTGGAGGACTGTGTGCCCCTCACAGAGTCGTGCATATCGTGGAGGCTGGTCCATATTTAGGACATCACACTTTATCTGAGGGCAGTGGGATGCCATTAACACATTTTTGAGAAGGGGAGCACTGAGATCAGCTTTATAGTTTTTAAGGATTGCTCCGACCTCTTTTGGGGAGATGGGGGAGAGGCCGATAGAGTTCAAGAGCCCCTCTTTCCCAGGGAATATTTCTCCATCAACTCCAAGCTTCAGCCCTGCTCCACAACACACTTTAGTCACCTACATCAAATGTCAGGGAGATGGAGGGAACGTGCTCAGATAAGAGGGCATAAATCAACCAGCCAGTGCATTTCCCTGGGGTACTCCTGACCTCTTGTGTCTCTGCCCATAAGCCCTGAAGGACCCAGGCTCTAACAGCTATTTGGACCCTTGATGACCAAATGAATATCCAAATTATATAAAAACTAGGGGGAAATTAGAAATCCTTCTAGGACAAAGGGAGTATAGGCCATTGCCATTTTCTGGAAGAAAGTTCAGGATAGAGGGCTGAAATATTCCTCAACTCCAGAGCAGTTCTAACAGCAAACATTGACCATGCCCTTAGTATGGGCCATGCATTGTACAGAGCATGTTCATGAATTATTATACTTCACTCCTGCCACAAACATCTAGAGTATTCTTATTCCCATTTGGCAGATGAGAACATTGTGGCCTCAAGAGGTCAACTGACATTCTCAAGGCCACTTGATAGTAAATGGTGGTGTCTAATTCAATCCCAAGCTGTCTGTCTCCAGAGCCAACAGTTTACACCCTAATGACTCTGGAGTCCCTGATGTTTAATTCAAGAAAGCTGAGATTGTCCCCTTCCACAAAACAATTGATGCCATACCGTGAAACGCATAACAAGGCTGAGTCCTGCCTAACTGCTCTGTAGCACTGCCCAAGTGTCACGTGATCCTCATCACATACAACATAGATATACCTATCAATATATAATCTCAACATTCCAATGTGAGGTGTGCCATCAGGCAGTACACAGTCAATTGTCAAGCAGATGGCCCTAGCAATTGAGTGTTAAACCATCTCTACAAGGTATAAATAAATAACAACATGGAAAGAAAGAAATTTGCTCGATGCAAGATGCCAGCTGTAATTTCAAGAAAATGTTGATTGCATGCTTCAGGAACTATTTCACAAAGCCTTGCTCCAGTACAGATTTTCCTTGTAAGGTAGCATGAAAAAAAAAGAGAAATTTTTATTTTTACTTGATGTTTATTGTTTCTTCGTCAGCAGCTGTGCCAACTTGGTGTTGATTATGCAGAGAAGAATTATTTTGATTATTGACAGTTGGCATTCTTCTCATAATTTGGAGTTCTTCATCTCAGAATTGTTTCCTCACCTCCTCTCCTGTCTGCACATGAATAAAAATCTAAAAGCACTTTCCAGGATCCTTACCCAAAGCAGCTGTTAGGAGGAACGTAGTTGAAAGTTCAGATGCAATTTGATGTTAAACTCTCTGTGCCGTTTATTCCTTTCTCTGAGCATCAGTTCAGAGCAGTGGAGCCTGTGGGGTTCATCACAAGTGTCTGAAAGGCCTCTCACAAGGAAGCCACACTCTTGTGGATTGCCTTTCCCCTGCGCTTTTGTCTGCTAGCTGGATGCCCCATCTTTCTTAGCCATGTCCATTCAAAACTCTATGCCAGCCGATTACTGGTTAGGATTGGCTGAAATGAATAGTCTCTGCTACTTTCCATATTTTTTCTTAGAGAAACACTGCTTGGGGCTTCCCTGGTGGCGCAGTGGTTGAGAGTCCGCCTGCCGATGCAGGGGACACGGGTTCGTGCCCCGGTCCGGGAGGATCCCACATGCCGCGGAGTGGCTGGGCCCGTGAGCCATGGCCGCTGATCCTGCGCGTCCGGAGCCTGTGCTCCGCAACGGGAGAGGCCACAACAGTGAGAGGCCCACGTACCGCAAAAAAAAAAAAAAAAAAAAAAAAGAATCTACCTGCCAATGCAGGGGACATGGGTTCAAGCCCTGGTCCGGGAAGATTCTACATGCCGCGGAGTAACTAAGCCTGGGTGCCACAACTACGGAGCCTGCGCTCTAGAGCCCGCGCGTCACAACTACTGAAGCCTGTGCACCTAGAGCCCATGCTCCGCAACAAGAGAAGCCACCGCAATGAGAAGCCCGTGCACCACAATGAAGAATAGACCCCACTCACCACAACTAGAGAAAGCCCACGCGCAGCAATGAAGAACCAATGCAGCCAAAAATAAATAAATAAATAAATTTATTGAGAAAAAGACTGCTTGAAAAACAAAAATGATCTAAAGAACCCCCTTCCAGATAATTTTCATATGGTACTTGTAACAGATTCCTTTGGTGTCCTGTGTCACACCCCCTGGCCTACCTCTATTTCAGGCTGAAGTAAGACACACCTCAAACGGCCGAATCCCACCTCCTGCTCTCTCTTCCTGGGGGGAGTTAACACCCCAGAGGATAATGACCCCTCCTATAAAGGGGTCAGAAGCCAGTGGAAAATGACCCAGCTTCTCCTCCTGCAGGTTGGCAGATCTGAGAGGCATTTTATCTGCTTCTCAGACATCCTGGCAGAATTAAACATGTTGTCTGCAGCAGTAACCAATGTACTTACTTATGTTGGCTTTTCCTATTTCCCTGGATCACCTCCCACGTAGGCACATGCATCCAAATCCTTGTCTCAGGCTCTCCTTTTGGGGAAACACAAAATAAAACATTTTTGTAAAAAAAAGGTTTTTCCCACTGAATTTGTTTCACTTTTCTCCTCTCCCTGTTCTTATCCATTTCTTTTGTTTTGGAGTAATAGAGTCTATTCTTTTAAAAAATGTAGGAGTTATGTAGATACATTAAAAATCTCTCTCTATATATATGTATTTTAATATATGTGTAAATGTATGTGTATATTTTTAATTTTTTATTCATCCATATCTATATCTATATATCTCTATCTCTATCTATCTATCATCTATCTATCTAGATATATAATGTGAAAGTCATCTCTTTGTGGAGAAAGTACATCATGGACAGAAGTCAGTCTTGGGTCAGTCAGACCTGTGGTTGAATTGTGGCCCAGCAGCATTCAAGTCTTGTGAACTCGGGATAGTGATTTACCCTCCCTAGGCCTTAGTTCCAGCTCCCATAAACTAGAGGGAGCATATTTACAGGGTTGTTACGAATATTAATTGACATTGTGTATGTGTAACACACTAGCATGGTTCTGAACATTTAGCAGGCACTTAGCATAGTTCAGTGATCATTATAAAAACCAAAACAAAGCAAATTTCTCCGCCAAACTGACATGCTCCCCCTGCTTCCTGGGGAGGGATGGGAAGGGGCCAGGGAGGAAACCATTGTATCTGCTGTGCATCTTTCCAAAACTTTTTCTGTGTTTGTACAAACTTTAAAAAAAATGCCTATGTATATGCACCTTTGTATAGCTTACTTTCTTTCTCTTTTATGCATGTGGGACCATAGTGTACATGCTCTTCTGCAATTTGCTGTTTTAAAATTTAATACCATACCATGGACACTCTCCTGTGTTAGAATATTTACATCTATTGCATCAAAAAGTGGCTACGTGGCATTCTTCTGCATGAATGAGCCCACTTGTGGCAGTTTATTTTATGTGTCAACTTGACTGGGCCACGGAGTGCTTAGATATTTGGTCAAACATTATTTTGGATGTTTCTGTGAGGGTGTTTTTGCCTGAGTTTAACATTTAAATAGATAGACCGAGTAAAGCAGATTGCCCTCCCTCATGTGGGTGGGCCTCATCCAGTCTGTTGAAGGCCTGAATAGAACAAAAGGTTGACCGTCTCCTGAGGAGGGGAGAATTTCCTCCTGCCTGACTGCCTTCAAGATGAGACATCAATTGTTTTTCCTGCCTCTGAACTCAAACTCAAACATTTTTCCTGGGTCTTGAGCCTGCTGGCCTTTGGGCTGGAGCCACACCATCAGCTCTGTTGGGCCTCCAGCTTGCTGACTGCAGATCTTGGGACTTGTCCTTCATAACTGCATGAGCCAATTCCTTATAATCCCACCATCTAGGTATCTATATCCATATCTATACCTAGACACGAATTAATACGGGAAACATTCATACATTATATAATTAATTAACAGGGGAAAGGGCAAAGCAATGGTATATTAGTCAGGCTTCTCCAGAGAAACAGAACCAGTATGTGCATATATGTATGAGGGAGGCTGGTGAGATGAACACGGTCCTGTCATGGAGACTCTTTGACTTTCTTAATTCTCCAGAGACTTCCCCATTCCCACCAGCACCTTTAAATAGATCAGCTTTCTTGAGCTCAGTCTTCCTTCTTGATTTCCAGGCTCACAGCCTACTGTTTAAGGATACAGTCCCCAAGGATGTTGTGATGATACGGGGTAGAGTTGCTCTCAGGAGGATAACAGTCCTGGTTCCAAGGCTGACCCAGGGGAGCTGTTAGAATAGTGCTCTCTGGAAGTTCCTGTGCCTTCTCTGAAGATATTAGACAGCTAAGAGTCAGATAAATTTGCATAATCTCTTAGCAATATCCAAGTCCTTCAGCATAGTGTTTCTGAAGGCTGTAGGCAGACTACCCAAAGCCAGAATTCTGTCTGTGATTTTACCTCAGAAGCACTTTGTCCTGGATGTATTTCATGTCCAGCCTCAGCAATAGCCCTGAGCATGGAGCTCTCCAGCTCCAAGGAAGGCAGAGCTTAAAAGGGGACCATGTGTAGTTTAGGATTTCCCAGCTCCTCTCCTACCTGGAAGTAAAAGAAGATTCCTCATGTTGGATGCTCTGAACTGAGGGTCTCCAGGATGGAGCAGACTCTCCTCTGTTGAGTGGCCCTATTTTGATCTACAAAGCCCAGCATGAGCTGCTATGGTTCTCAGGAACCAGCTATTCACACAAGCCCTTCCTCTTGAAGGCCACAAGAATAAAGAAAGGATAATACTGAAAGAGTCAGTTGTCAGGTGTCAGGCATCTATTCTATTCCATTCTCCTCTCTTCCATACTCTTCCACTCCATTCTATGCTGTTATATTTAATTACTAGACATTTTAGTCTATGTGGTCCCATTCCCTTTGAACTTGGGACTTTTTATTCTATGTTATTCTGCTTCATTCTATCCTGTCCCATCCCATCCCATCCCATCCCATCTGATTCCATTCCATTCCAATTCTGTGTAGAACAAGTTCTTGCCTAGTTCAAGGGATTTTGCTAGATGTTACAAAGAAAGCTCGTGTGTGTGTGTGTGTGTGTGTGTGTTTTGAAGAGTAGTGTTCAAACACACGTGTGTTTTGAAGAGTAGTTTTCAGGATATCATTATAATAGACAAAAATTCCATATTTCTCACACCTCTCTCTAGGAATATTCAGGAGGAAGTCTTGAGTGACTTTGAAATATTACAAAATAAAGACTTACCTAGAGAGCATTGGTACTAGCAGTGAGTTAAGGAGAATTCAAGGTTTTAAACCTTTGTGTTTCTTTTCCAGTGATCTGTTAGAGACCATGTTTACTAACAGTGCAAATCCTATGGTAACTTAAGATAAATTGCAGTCTGTATTTGAAAGTTTGAGAAGTGGAAGACACCAAATAACAAAAAAGACTAAGGTGAATAGAGAAGGTATATGCTTTCAGATTTATTTCCCAACCATCCTTCTTCAATGTTGGCTGCAATGTGGACTTTGACATCCTTTTGGTTGTTTTTTCTTGGAGAGTCAGTTATTCTGGAAATAAAATGTCTTCTCAAGAGGTAGTCTAGTGTCATCATTAAGGTCGTGGGCTTTATAAAGACCTGAGTTAGAATGTCAGTTCTACTAATTCCAGCCATATGAACTAGGGAGTATTCCTTAAGCACTTGGATAGTAGTAGTGTCTCCTTCAGGATGTTCTTGAAAAAATTAAATGAGATAATGCATATAAAGTGCTTAGGGTCGTATTACCAATATTAAATGGTCAATAAATGTTAGTTGAGAAATAGGGTCAGTATAATGCTCTTAGGGATGTTTCTGAGGATAAACTGAGATGCTTGTAAAACATTTAGGTCACTACCTGACACATAGTAAGCAGTCAATGAATGTTGGTCATTGACACCATTGTTTTTGTTATTACATCTTATCTGTACAATGTGGATAATGTAATTAACTTAGTATAGTTGTAAAGACTAATTGAGATAACATGTATGAAGTATTTAGTGCTGTGCCTGGCAGAGTGAGAACCAAATAAATGTTAAACTGCTAGAGGACAGGAATTGTGTTATTTACACTAACTAAGCACCCCAGCCTTATGCTTGACACATAGAAGGTCTCCAATAAGTATTTTGTAAATAAATGAGTGAATGAATGGATTATAAATTAGGTTCTATTCTACCCCAGATGTAAAAGGAGATCTTGGAAAAACGTTCTGGTCTCCTTTAGAATCTGATGACCCCTGAAAAATGAGGAATAAAATAAACCCAAGGAGACAGGATGTTCCCAAACTCTGAGATCATTGTTCTAATCCCCTACATTAGAAAGGTCTTTATGGTTCACAAAGAACTTTCACATCCATTATGTCATTCAATATAAAAAAAATTAAAATAAAACAGGCAAGAAATGTCCTTAGGGTCGGCCTGGACAAGGAGCTCAATCTCTTACAAATGATTTAAAGCCCCCTCTGTCTTGCTACATATATTGCTTATAGAAAACTGCAGGCACAGAAATGCTACGCGGCTTGATTTAGCTTAAAGAAACCTTTTGTGACCTTATAAACAAACACAGCCCAGTGGGAGCCCAAGGGGAATTTCAGAATTTTGAAGATGAGCTGAGAGAATTTGCTCAGAAATGGGACTTATTAAAACAATCTCTACCAAAGGAGTGAAACAATAAAGACATTGACTCAGAAGAGAACAAAAAGGCCAGTCCTGCTTATTGGTGAGCAGTGAGCTCCTGACTCATTAGAACTGTTGACTGTATAGCAATAATGTTTGGGAACATTGCAGTCTCACGAGCAGGCTTATAATGATGTTCATCTGCTCGTGTGGATGGACAGCCTTACATAAACTCTGACTGCTCATGGAAAGAGTTTCTTATCCTTAAGCTATGCTATGAGAATGGGACTGGGCAAGGCTGATTAAAAGACATTTTTATGTAGGTAAACGTCAGCTTTGAAATGCCTGTCCTCTGATACAATGCCATGTGTTCATGCATGCATTGGGTGAATATGTTTCGACCTTATGTCCTGAGTGAGTGGGTTAGGCCAGTTGATTAACTAAGTGGGTTATTGAAAGAGAGACAAGTGCTGTATTGGTCCAGGTCCCAGTAAGAAACAGATGGTTCGAATGGAGTTTCAAATGGAGGGCCTTTATTGACCAAGATATAAGCAGGGCTGCTCCCAGAGGAGTCAAAAGGACTGAAATATGGGCAGGGTTACAAAAATGGACAAGGGATTGTGAATGAGGTCCCTAGAGACTAGCGATAAGAAGAAGCTGCGTCAACCCCTTGGGTGTTCATAGCATTAGGGGAACCCAGTGAGGACTGGCAGTATGGAGGAGGTGCCGTCTGGCAGGATCTGTGATCCTGGAGAGACACAGATACCATCACAGACGTGGGGAAGCAGAGAAGAGGCTCTGGCCTCTCCTCTCACTCTCTGGTTCCTTGCAGGTATTTCCCATTGGTCAAACCTAACTGGTGGCTAGCAGGTGAGGAAGCCTGGGAAACACAGTCTGCCAGGGTTCCCAGGTACAGAACAGGACAGAAAAGGATGGATCTGGGTGTGGGCCATATCATCTTTGTCACAGCTACTCACTGTGCCATTGTAGGGTAAAAGCAGACATAGATAATAAGGAGATGAATGGGTGTGGCTGTGTGTCAATAAAACTTTATTTACAAAACAGCCAGTGAGCCAAATCTCCAGTTATAGTTTGCTGGCCTTTGGTCTTAGCCTCAAACTTATCAGAAAATGGTTTATATATTGAGTCCAGCATAAGCACAGTCATTCAGTTTCTGAGTAGCATCAGACAACAGCAGCAACGTCCTCATTAAATCTTTTTTGGTAAGTGCCTGTCTCCACTTGGTTTCTGCCTTGGGTGTCATATAGGTTGAAGCAATTGCCCCACACAGGCTTAATGCACACCAGAGTAGACTCCGATGGAAGCCTTTAGTGCACTTGAAATGAGGACATAAATAGTTCAGTCGAATACATAAATGATTCAAGGCCATTCCAGTAGTGTGTGCACGGGCACAGGTGTGTGATGTGTTCTATGTCACGAGTGAAAGAGCAACGTGAGACTCACATGTGGATCAATCGGCACAGCTCAAAGGCACATAATCTGCCTCCTAGTTAAGCTGGCACACTTTGGGGTGGATGTGAGCCCCAGTCAAAATCTTAGGCAATTTCAGATGGGAGTGGAAATAAACAATGGCTGCCTCAATGAGAACACACAGAAGCCTTTTATGAAGGGCTTTGTTATCGCAGGAGAGTCAGCCGCCATCACTGGTGTTTGGCAGAGGTGGAGGGGCAGGCAGGGGAGAGGGCAAGTTTCCTAGTGAGAAGAGGGAAGGCTTCAGTGTGTTCTGACTGGAGGCTGTCGGCCCGGGGCAGCTGAAGGCAGGCCAGCTAGAAGCTACTTGTCTTGGGAGCATATTTGGCTTTCTCCAGTTGGTCCCGAGATGGAAGAGAAGGCAAAAATGAGAGAAGCTGGCATTACTGACCAAGTCCTGCCTGTTCTGGATTGATTGCTACCGGGTCTGTGGTTTGGCTTCCCAGGCTGGCTGCTGCAGAAATTGTGGGTCAGAGTTCTATTGTCATAGATGGTCTGGCCATTGGCCATTTATATATTCAGTCTGTCACGTTATACAGGTTACTGTTGACTCTCCGTCCTGGCTCTGTCACCTCCAGGATGTCGTTAAGACAGGAAGAGCATCTCAGCAACCAGCTGCTCTGCTCTGTACCCACTCATACTGGCCGCCATGGCCATGAGTGGTTCCCTCCCTGTGACTCATAATGGATGCAGGTGACTCAAAATAGATCTCTAGCTACCCGATTATCACCACACTGCCATAATCAGTGTTACCAGGAGAAGCTATGGCCTAATTCTCTGAATTCGTCTCTAAAACTCAGTCTTAAGTCAATCCTTTAATAAAAATCTCAAGTTCTTCCCGTAATGACCTCATCCTCAGCAGCATAATGGCCTCCTAATTCCTTTTCTGATCTCTCCATGAGATGGAACCAACTATCAATGGCTCATGTACGTATTCTTCTCTAGTTATCCCTTGCCTCATTTGCATAGAGTTTGCTCCTAATTTTATTACCCCAAGAAGCATCCTTGAGCCAGGATGACCCAGTGTGGAGTGTACCTAGTAAAATCTCCATTCAGGCCCAAACAGCTGTGGTCAGGTTCCTTCTGTGTCCAGGTTTCTCTGTCGTGTGTAGTGTGGGTAAAAGATTGCCCACCCTTTCACAGGTCTGTGTATTTTCTCTTCATGCCTTAGTTCTTCCTTCCTACAAGGTTTACCTCTCTCTAAACTACTGGATGCCTTTCTTTCCCTCTAAAATAAAATGTATAACCGTCTGAATTTCATTTCTGATCAGCACTTCTCTCTCAACAGACGCTACCCTCTCTGCTCTGAAGCAGACAAGCCCTGTAGGCAGTTTCTTTTTGTGTGTGTGCATTTGCTCACCTGAGTCAAATGACAGCATTCTTTTTCATAGACTTGCAAATCCCTGGAGCAGGAAGGGGTCTCAGAGGTCAGGGAGGTTAATATTCTCCGAATGGGATGCATAACCCAGGGTGGGTGTGCAGGGTGATGTTGGCTAAACATTTAATGTAATTTTAGTTGTTGAATATTTGCTTTAATTCTATTAGAAAAAAATATATAACTGGTACATTAAACTACATGAGTTCATAGATATTACTGTCTAGGCTGAGACAGTTGGTACTTTAGAAACCTATTGTCCTGAGTGTATATGAACTGTAGGTGCTGACAGGTAATACCTAGATATGACTAAGATCATGAAAGTAGAATTTTTGGAAGCACTGATAGGCTCCAACCTCCGCAGGGCTACACAAGAGTAAACTGAGGCTTTGAAAAGAGATGAGGTTTATTGAAGGCCACTCAGCTCAATAGAAGCAGAAGTAGGGTTAGATCATGCCCAGATTCCCAGTGTTCTTTCATTCAGTTTCCAAAGACTCCTCCTTGGCAACTGTGAGTTCAGCTGAAGAACGAAGACCATGATCTATAACGGCTCCTAGGGGATGGATTTTCAAAAGCACAAGGAGCTGGACAAAAGCCTATTCTAAGTACATGGCGGATTACCCGAACAAGTCCAAGAGCCTCATTTTCAAAGACAAAAACTGCTCGTTTATTGGATCTAGAACAACTGAAATTTTACTGGATTACAAGGTAAATGAATGCATTGCACCATTCACTGCCGCGGAGGCCCACAAGCTGCTGGTTGCTGTGCGTAATGGGAGATTTGGAATGCAGTTAATGGGTTAGTGTAGTTTTTATTGTAAAAGCAAACTAAATTAAACTGATAGTTTTAATTAAATTTGAATTGGCTGTGATTTTACTCAGTTTTAAAGGCCACTTGAGACACTAGCGTTGCACTTAAAATCTAGTGTTGTAATTAGTGACATCTACATTTATTATAATGGTTACTGTACTTTATTGAATTTATTCAAGAGTAAACAAAAGCTCAGCATCTGAAGAGCGTGGATCCTGGCTAGGTTGGCTTTGGGAGCCTGTTTTGTTTCGGTTAGAATGTCAGGTGATGATGCTGATCTTGGAAAGGGAGGCCTGGGCTTTAGCCATCCAGCCACGAGCTTAAGACCATGGGCTACCTCAGGCCAGAACTGTCCCAAAATGTTGTAATTAAGTTTTTACTGTATTTTTTTATCTGGAAAATCCAAATTATGTGTGTGTTTGAATATTGCTCAGTCCCCCAGTTCTTCTAGAATTAAGGGTCCATGAATCTCGATTTGGAGACACTGTCAAGCAACCATTAATTTCATCTGGAAATCTCAAGAGCTGTGTGGCGGCTCCAGGAAACGTCAGTGAGGGAGGCTGCTGGCTTCCTGAGGAGGACCGTGCCTGGGCGGCTCAATATCATCCGTTGTCCCAGACAAAGCTGGACTCTAAAATGGCGTTTCTCATAACTTGGGTGTGCGCAGAATCACTTGAGAGCCTTGTTGTAATGCAGTCTCAGGGCCTCATCTGTGGAAATTCTCATTTAGTAAATGCATGGGGAAAACCTCATGCTGAGAAAGTCTGCTCTAAAGCATTAATTCAGCCTAATGAAATCCTCAAAAAGACAACTGATAAACAGACGTAGGAGTATCTCCTCAGAGGATCACCGTATTATATACTCTGTTGGGAAGTCTGTGTGGCAATGGTCTCTTAAAAATTGTTTGATAAGAGTGAAATTAAATCAAGGATTATATTTTTAATTAAAAATTAGTAAATGCTTATAAAATAATTCAGAAACGTATAACATAAGATATGAATTACCCTTAGTTCATTCAGTCCCTCTCCCCAGGAGCAAACAGCTCACTATCTGGTATGTTTCTTCTAGAGACATATTTGCCTCTTTATTCATAAGCATAGACATAAGTAGATGCTTCCCTACCAGATTTTTCCTACATACCACTTTCTTCTCTGTTCTGAGGAATTTCCTCTACTTTGTCTTTTTATATTCTTCAGTTATTCCTTTTATGTACCGTCCTATTCTTGTTTAATGGTTATAAACACTTTCCCAAGGTTTCTGAAGATAACGTTTAGTTTTTTTGTTTTTTGGGGATACTATCTCAGTTTTCTCTGTTACCACATTTCTCGTTGTTTATCTTGATCTTTTTCTGGCAAGCAGCAGGCATGGTGGTTCCCATTTATCCCTATGTAAGAATGAAGCAATAGGGAACTCTGGGTGTGGAGGGGCTGCCTGACTGTCAGGTTTCTCTTTTGGTACAACAGGCAAGAAACCTGGACTATCTGCTTTGGAACTCCTAACACGTGGAGTGCTATCCACATCCACACTCACCCTGGCTGTCCTCTTTGTCTCTATTTATTCAGTTTTTTTAGAGGAAGAGTTCTTGCTGTTGTTATCGCTGTTGTTTTTTCCTGTGGTTGTTTTTATTGCAGGTAAACACCTGCCTTTAGGACATTCTGAATATTCCACGTGTAGAACTTTAATTAATTCCACTTTCTTCCTTCCTATTCTCATTCATGTCCTGATGTTTATGAGTTCCAAACCCCACTGGAGCTCTCTCCTTTTAAGGTAGCGTAGGCAAAACTCAGAATTTTTCAGGAGGGTGACCCATATGCTTGCTAAACCGTCTAAACTTTGAACAAGTTGACTGTTAACAAACCAGTACTGGGAAACAAACCTGCGTGTTTTAGTAGGGACCAAGACTTGGGGCACTCCCACATTATTCAGATGAATTTTACGTTTGAATCTGTAGGAATTGTGTCTATAAAGAACAGTGAACTTTGATCAAAGATGAAACAAATCTGAATCATTTGCATCTGATTCCTTCATCCCAAACTCATTGACTTGGAATCTATAGGACCTGAGTCTACTTAATGGCAATCAATCAAACAATCAAAAAAACAGCAAAGAAAAATCCCAAACTCAATGAACATGGATGCAACAGGAAAAAATTAGGTGTGATTTCTTTTTAATCAATATAAATTCAATTACTTGTATTCCTTTTGTCAGTGTAACCTCTGGAGCATTGAACACCAATTTCAGAATCCCAGAGTTTGTTCACAAGAGCTATTATAGTCAACAAAATATTTTAGACCTTGATAGGGCCTTATTGTATAGATAAAAAATGAAGGAAGCCATATTGGGAAGAAATTAAATATTGGGCTTTGAACTTAGGTGGGGCTGGGTTCTCATCTGCCTTGGCTTAAAGGTGATACTGTTGCTTTTCATATTCTACTACTGTCAGAACTAATCACATGGCCCGCTCCTAACTGCAGGAGAGTTTGGGAAATATGGGACCACACAGACTATTTGGTGAGCTCTCTTTGGCAGGTTCAGTCATCAGCATTATCATCAAATCTAAAGAGATGAAGTACCTTTTGTTTTGTTTACAGAACCAGTTATTGGTAGAATTAGGGCTTGAAGCAAGATAAGGCGTTTTGAACCACAGTTGAGGACTCTATCCACAAAAGTCTTTTATTTTACATACAGTTAAACTTAGGTTCCCAGAGGTTGAGCAATCTTCTCAAGATGCAGGATGAATTAGGAGTAGAGCTGAATTTTTTATTCTTTCTACTTAACCACCCTGCCTGTCTTCTCCTGGAGATTTCCGTAGTATCTTTTCATAATTATTTCTGTGACATTCTTCCTCCAAATTACCGGATTGTTTATTATCACCTAGAAAGAATAAGTCTTTCAGTGGAATGTATGAGCATGTAAATTTCATGATAATGAGAAACACTTCCTCCTAAAACTAGGATAGAGCATCTGGAAACATAGAACGCATATTAAAATGACTGGAGAGACCCCCTTCTCCCAATCAAAATAGTTAAAATTTGGTTGCAAAGATTTGTGTTAAGATTAGGAAATGCTTATGTAGGTTCTGTCACAGTGAAGTCTTGTCACAACAGCACAGCAGTCTTCTAATGTGTGGACGAGCTCGGCATTTCATTGTTGAAGAGCGTTCTTCCAGCGCTATGAGTCTGAACATTACGTGTCAATAATATTGTGTGAAGTTAATGGGCACTATCTCCAAACTAGGTTGGACTTCCATATTAGTGGGTGAAAAATGGCCACAGATTCTTTAACACACTTCACAGTGAGAAGTGGCGTTCTCTGGAGAGACCGGGCCCTGCTGCTGCTTAGACCAATGGACCGAAAGAACATGGTGGAAGGGACAGTTTCCAGTGCTAGCTTCCAGGCCCAGGCTAAGGTAGTTTCCCTTTCTTTTCTCCTAAAATACTCGTTCTGGAATCCTTAACCTTCAGGTGGACAGGCAACCCCTGTGGAGAGAGAGGGCTGCAGTCGTGCTCAGCTTTCTAGTCACTCCTGCTAAGGTACCCGACATGGGATAAAGAAGCCATCTTGGATGTAGATCCCACCAGCCCCAGTTGCCACTCCTGAAGCCAAATGGATCAGAGACAAGCTACCTGGCTGAGCTTTCTCTGAATTCCTGGCCAACAAAACTGTGAGCAAATAAAATGGTTGTGGAAGTCATCAACTTTTTAAAAAATATTCTTTTCCATTACGGTTTATCATAGAACATTGAATATAATTCCCTGTGTTATACAGTAGGACCTTGCTGTTTATCCATTCTATAAAAAATAGCTTGCAACTGCTAACCCCAAACTCCCACTCCATCCCTCCTCCAACCCCTGCCCCTTGGCATCCACAAGTCTGTTCCTTATGTCTGTGAGTCTGTTTCTGTTTCATAAAAGTTCATGTGTGTCATATTTTAGATTCCACATAAAAGTGATACCATATGGTATTTGTCTTTAAATACATTAATTCACGTAAGGTACTTAAAGCACTGCTCAATAAGTACTTATTCAACAGTATGTTGAGCACCTACTACGTGGCAAGTACTGTTCTAGGCTCGGGGCATATCAGTGAAAACAATAGGCAAAAAGTCCTGCCTTTTTGTGACATTTACCTTCTAGTTAAATATTATTATTATGCCGTATACATTTAAAATGAACAGATAAACAAAAGCCAGAACACATGGCATCAAGGGCTTTCTTAGACTCAGGATGTATCAGTTAAAAGTGTGCTCCCTTGTCACATTTCTGCACAGCTCCACTTTTTTATGTGGATAATCTTTGATATGGTGATGGTTAAGTCACTATAATAGTAGCTACGGTGAGTTACAGGGATGATCAAGAAGAGCCTTGGAAAGGAAAGCAACTGTGTAACTATCGCCAAACTGAACTCTCTGAGTCAGATTCATTACCTGTAAAATGGACCAGTTATATCGAAGGAAATTTAAGGTCTTCTCCCCTACCTCTGATGATTTGTGTGTCCATAAAAGGAAGTGACAAGAGGTCACCAAGGAAGGTGTGTGGAGAGTGAGGTGAGAGCACTTTCTCTCTTGGCAAAGGTGAGGGGATTAGAGCCATGGGGATGGTGTTTTCTAAACTTCGCATTTGTACACATGGTCTGATATGTCTAAGTGCAGTTTCAGGGACAATAGGAAAGCATATTTAAAACGTGATTTGGAAAAGGTAAGGCACATGGCTGCCATGCTGTGGAGTTATTTGCATGTAGGTGGCCATGAAGAGAATATTTGTGCCAGCAAGAGTCTCCTTCATTCTCACGCTCAGACACTGAGCACACAGCACCCTCTCTCTCTTTCTCAAATTCACGTGCCTTTTACAGCAGGGCAATCACCCTGATTTACTGAAGTTACTGATCCCTCTGCTTGGAGCCTCAGGAGCTGGTCTTTTCATTTATTCATGCGTTTGTTCTATGACTGTGTGCGGTGCAGTTGTTTGATGCTGGATGTACACAGGTGACTATAATGTTTTGCGTTAATTGCGCCAATAGAGGTTTGCCCAGGATTCCGTGAGAGCTGGGGAAGGAGGCGCTCTGCCCAGGCTAGGAAGCTCAGGACAGGAGTCAAAGACAACTGTTGTTTTTTTCTCTCCAGCACCCCTTCTCCCTCTCTGCAGGCAACAGACCTCTTTCTAGGGAAGAATAAATCCTATGTTTTCTGAGTGGGACTGACTCAGCAGCCCCTGGTGTGTGACCCAGACAAATAACTTTATGACACAGCCATTGGCAGAGACTCATTTTGTTAGGGTTGCTAATCTGAAGGGGTGTAAATTTGGGGTAGCCACTGGTCATCTTTCGAATCTTTTGGAGAAGGTTCGACTGTGAATGGAACGTACATTAAAACAGCTGCAGAGACACTTCCCTAATCCATCGAAAGTAATTGAAATTTGGCTGCAAAGATTTATATGAAAATCAGAAAATACACCTTTAAATTTTAGGCTGCTGCTCTCCTATTACAGTGATGCCACTGTCTTGAACTGCTGGAGCATCTGCCTAGGAATGAAACCAAAGAACAGAGGAAAGCAGACCCAAGAGAAGGAGGGAAAGACAAAGCCCTAATAATGGCATTCAAGCTCCTAGATCCAGCCATGCCTGAAGCTAGACATTAGTCCTGTACTTCTTGTTACATGATCCAATGAGTTGCTCCCCCAACATTTTTTCCCCTAAGTTAATTCAAGGTAGATTTCTATTGTCTGCAAGTACAAAGGTCTTCTGGAGTATATAATGCCTTAGCTGAGTCGTAATGGGTGAATAGGAATTTGTCAGGTGAAATGAGGATGGTGGCTGAGGTGGATAAGATTTTCCAGGCAGGTAGATCATATAAACAAAGGCTTGGGGAGAAAATTTCTAAGGAAAGTATCTATACAAAATAATACAGTGGGCATTGTCCTTTGTCCAGGCTCTTCACTTGGAAAAAATACCGCTACAGAGTGGTCAAAATTACTTTGGAAACAGTAACCACAAGAGCATGGCCTTCTGAGTAAAGTCCACAAAGCAATAATGAGTTGGGAAAATACTAGCTCATAAGACTCACTTAACAGGCTTCTGGGATGAAGTTATAATTGTGGTAGATACAGAAGAAGTGACAGAAATATTACCGTTAATAAGAAATTCCATTTAATATATTAGGACACACCCAGAAACATTAGGGGAAATCAGTCACATTCATTTGATGCTCTTGTTTATTTAGAATGGCTGAAAAATAAGGTGTTTTTGTATATCTGCCATGAGTAAAGGAATTGTTTTTCACCTGAGCTCTGCCAATTTACAAAAACCACATACTAAATTTAATACAGCTGTTGATGAAAATGAATCCTCTACGTGGCTTGCACAGTGATATTAAAGCCAAAAGCGTTTTGAGCACATCATTCTCCTTGCTTGAAACGAGTCCTATTTCCTCTTCTCTACTGTCTAGATTTACCAATCCTTTAATGCCCACTTCAAATTTTATTCCTCCAAATAGTTGCTTCTGAATCAAGGCCTCTTCTGAATACATGCCTAAGTTTACCTCCTGGCCTAGACACTACTTAATGTCTCTCTATGAAATTAACTTGAATTACAACTTAACTTTGGGTTAGAGGCCTCCTTGGATGTAGCATCTGAGGCTATGGGGCTTTAATACCTGATCTCTTGGCTGTAGAATAGATTCTGTATATAACTCTCCAGGAGTTGCACCAATATACCTCTCCCCTTTATGAAAGATGTCTCTAGGAATTGTAGTTTCATGGGATGCTGATAAGTATTCAGAAAAAATGGATCTGTAATGAAACATGTTTGGATATTTCATGTTATTAGGTACTTTCATGTTATTAAATACTGTAAATTCAATAGGTCTCTAAAGTGAAAGATTTATCAGAACATTCAATGTGCTTCTCTTCAAAAGGAGGATATAGTACAGTTGATCCTTGAACAACATGAGTTTGAACTGTGTGGGTGCAATTATACACAGATATTTTTCAGTAGATTCGTGCTACCACACCACATGATCCTGGCCGGTTTAATCTGCAGATGCAGAACTGCGCGTACGGAGGAACCGTGTATATGGAGGGCCATCTGTAAGTTATACGCGTATTTTCAAAAGCACAGAGGGTCGGCGCCCCTAACCCCACATTGTTCAAGGGTCAGTGGTATATATCTTCACATATTCTCTTGGTTGACCTGTTTCCCATATACTTTATTCAATACTGGACTCCTTGGTTTTCTAGAGGAAGATGTGTTACACTTCTGTTGCTCAGTCAATGGCTTCTAGAAACATCTCAGATACCTGTTTCACTTGGGAGGCAGAATATTGCAGGCTTGTCATTTACAAAAAGGAACACTCTTGACCCAAGAGACCATGCAGTGTTTGCTGGTCTTCCAGTTCTTACTCCTTCTTTAGGATAAACCAGCAATGGACATCGAAGGAGTTTATTTCACTGACTGCTGAATTTTATAACCTCCATCGTCCAGCAGAGGGATTCTTCCCCCTGTGAAACCTTAGTGCATAAAGTGGCCAACTTTTTTTTCCCGCTGAATTCCTTCAATCGTATTTGAACGTAAGAACACTTTTTTTTTTTTTTTTTTTTTTTTTTGCGGTATGCAGGCCTCTCACTGTTGTGGTCTCTTCCATTGTGGAGCACAGGCTCCGGACGCACAGACTCAGCGGCCATGGCTCACGGGCCCAGCTGCTCTGAGGCATGTGGGATCCTCCCGGACCGGGGCACGAACTCGCGTCCCCTGCATCGGCAGGCGGACTCTCAACCACTGCGCCACCAGGGAAGTCCAAGAACAGTTTTAAACACAGCAATTCACACCTAGCTTCACTTTTATTTATGATAATGTAAGAGTTGTACTTACTTCAAGCGGATTTTATGAACAGTGATTTCTGTGCCTGTATTTGGAAATGCCTGGAAAGACTATTTCTCCCTCTTATCTTTGTAATTGGCAGCTCTGGGAGTCGGTATGTAGAAAGAGTGTGGTCTGTGGAGCAAACCCAGCTTGAATTTGGATACCTGCTCTCTATTTCTTACTAACTTCATGGATTTGGGAAAGGATTTCGCCTTTCTGAACCAAAGTTTCTCCATCTACAAAACTAGAACGTTAATATCCACTTACCTCATTGGAAAATTGTGATGTTCCTCTCTCTCCCTCCCTTGTCTTTGCAAACTGAAATGCGGGATGATCCAAAGCCAGATTATTCCCCTGAGTCCATCTATTGTTAGCCTTGTTTGAAACTGTGCTTCCCTCTGTAGTGACACTTTTTTTCCCACACCAGCCTGCACTCACTGTCCACTTCTATTCAGCACTCTGACCTTTCCTGGCTGTCTTATTGCCAGTTTTTCTGCATACATGACATCCACGATCAGTAGGTATTATGTGTGAATATTTCGGAATCTCTTTGCTCAATCATGTCTTGAGATAAACTCTTGGATTATTTTGTTCAAATAAGATTGCCCAGTGTTGAGTCTTACATGTGTAATGTTCTTTCCTGAGATACCTTGGAAGATACCTTGGAACAAACCTAAGTATAAAAGAAATCAACCTAAATTTATTCCCTTAATCTTAATCCAAAGCATCACAGTTTCTGATTCTCTTTTTTTTTTTTATATTGAGGAATTTATTTTAACTTTCACTATGAAAGATTTCAAACATACAGAACAGAGATAATAAGAGAGAATAGTATAATGCAGTCTCATGTACCCGGCACCCAGCTTTTAACAATTACCCATTTATGGAAAACTTTGTTTCATCTGTATCTTCTACTTCCTCCTCACCTTTGGATTATTTTGGGACAAATCCAGGATATCTTGTCATTTCATCTGTGAATATATCAATGTGTATATTTTGAAATGATAAAGGCAGTTTATAAAACTGCAACGCAATTATCACACTAAAAAACTAAAAAATACTTTAAAATGTTATGTCAATCATTTTGATTGGAGTAGGGGGACAAATGTATAGAAGTTGAGGTTCACTACGGAGCCATGCAGATTGAGAAAACAATGCCTTGCAAAACCTGATCACTCTGTGACCTTGGCCTTCACCCCTGTCTGCAGATCAGAAGAATCTGGCAAATTCTAAAATCATGAAAAGGAAAGAAGGGAAGTTTATGGAGTGACCATCCAGTATTCCTGAGCTCCCACCCAGCAAAGTTTACAGGGAGCCAGAAGTTTCTGGAGACTTGTAGACACACATGCTGGGCTACAATTTTTGACGCTCTCACCAACGTCAGTAATCACTGCATCATTGACAGAAGGTGATTCCTTCTGGTTTGGAATTGATGGCGTTTGCTGCAGTATGGATTTTGGACCCAAATGGGAGAGTCAGTATGTTGATGATATCATCATTCCTCTCAGAAACTGACAACGAGGAAAAAGGAAAAAAATCTCCAAAATAAGTCCTAAATGTGCTACTGAGGACCAATCAGTATCCTCAGGCAGCAACCTTTCTTATCAAAATGTGACAGAAGTTCTTTTCCTAGAAAGGTGCCAAGTTAATTAGCACCTGATAGGACCTTGTTATAGCACAGAACGACTTTCCATCTGCTGATAATTTAATTGTTATACATGTGACACAAGGAAATCGAGCTTCACGTTCCGTTACATAATGTAAATCGACAGTCAGTGAATGCTGCTCAATAGCTTGATGTCATTAATAAGGTTGTTTCTTAAACTCATAACAAATATCAAGTTGTTTTCTCAGTAGGTTAGAAAAACAGAATCAACACCCGTGGCAGTTTTGAGAGCTGAGGCAGCTGGGCACATCTGCCGTGCTTCCAGAAGTCGTGGGCTGATGGTGGAGAAGATCGTGTGGGCACTGATCTTTGTTTGAGGTCAAAAAGGTTCTAGAAGGACATCCTGCAGGGTAGGGTGAAGGGCCTTACAGCCACCGTTCTCCCAGGTTGTCTTTAGCTGTTGACTGGTGGTGAGGGAAGGGTCCTGTCCCCACTCTTGAGGCTTCTGCCTGGCTGGCGTGGAGATGCAGCCAAGGCAGCACCATGTTGGGATGAGGGAAGGAGAGCTTTGTGAGCAGGTGCCAGCAGACTGGCCTCCTCTTATGCTCCACAGTCTTTCAGAACTGGGTCCAGGGGTCCTCTCTGGTCAGAACATTATGGGAACCTCCAAGGTTTGGTGCTCCAGCGGAGCAGCCCAGGGAGTCACTGTACAGTTGGGGGATAGCAGGAACCACGTCCCCACCCTGACCCTCAGCCCAGGCATCTTGAGCAAGCGCAGAGTCAGCCTGCATGGAGGCTCTGTGCTGCCTGGAGAGGGGGCCTCCTCCCCTGCTTGTTCCCACAATGCTGTCCTAATCCTCAGTGTTGTGCAGTCCTTGGCCTCGCTCCGTCCATGGCTGAGTTACTTTTTTCCTCTCAAACATCCCGTGGGAGGTAAACAAGGAAATCCTTCCTGCCTCTTTCAGGTGGAGTGGGATTGTGTTCAGAGTTCAGACACATAACCAAAGCAAACAGGCAAAAAGAAGCAAACAAAACCAAGTCAACAACTGAAACAAAGAGGAGGCGGGGCTTTGGGTTGGCTGTAAGGATGGTAACTGCAAAAAGTTTGGGTTGGATAGAGCAGAAAGGCTGCAGGTGTTCTCCGGCTGCTCGGGCTGTGGGCTCCGAGATGGCAGGGCTCTTGAAGATCTGAGGAAAAAGATCTGACGTGCGGAAGGACCGGACCTGAGGAGGGGGGCTGCGCGAGGCCAGACTCCTACCATCTTTGGACGGTGGGGATTGGACCAGTCCCCCCCACCCTTGGATGGGGAAGCTTCTGGGACAGAAGGCCCCAGAGTAGTGTGTCTGAGTAACCGTCCTCAGTGAGGTGGCAGTTGAACGCATGACACGGGCAGCACGGGGCTGACTCTGGCAGAACAAGGTGAGGGGCAGGAGAAGGCACAGCTGTCAGGTCCGCAGCCTGTGCGGGTCCTGGGCGCTGGGCGCCAGTGAAGCAAATGTGTCTCTAGCCTGGTGGGTGAAGTGCAAAGAGTGAGACAAACCGGAAGTGGCGCAAGACGTGGTGGCTAAGTGACTAAACTATATGAAACAGGCTCCAGATCCAGCTTGCTCTGTGTTCTTGGAGTAAGAGATCGCCTAGCTTGAAATCTGTGTCTTCTTACTTTGTAGTAAATAAATTCATGGTGATTTCAGAAAATCAGAAAATTTAAATAGTGAAAATAAAGACAAGCACAAAACCTCCCAGATATTCTATTACGTATGTAGAGATAAATCACTATCATAAACTTGATGGATTCTTCCTCCTCGTTTCTTTCTTCCCTCTTTCTTAATCTCCCCTCATATACATGTGTGAGTATATAAATATATACCACATACATATATACATATATAGAGAGAGTATTCTACCTTGCATCCTACTTTTCCTCCTAAATATTGAAGACACATTTTCCTGTATCTAAAACGTTACTGTTGATGGCTGAATAGCATTTCGCAGTATTAGTGTATTCACCCTCACTGCCTAACAATTGACATGATGGTCTTTCTACTATTTTCTTTTGGGGGTTATGTTTCCTGAGCTTCACCTCTAATAGCGAACCCCTAAAGTTTGCTGGGAAGAGATGAGGATTGCTTCTAGAATCATGGACTCTCAGGGTGGGAAGAGAACTTGGCTGCAGTTTTGGAAAACTCCAACCTGTTTTTTTTGGTGCCATTTATAGCCGCCTCACCTCTTGGGTAGTCCAGCCTCTATTTGACAGTGACTGGGAATTTGCTATGTCAGAAAGCCAGCAATGAGCTTATTAAATACCCATCAGAAAATATTTTTTTCCGTGAGATGATCCAGAATCTGCTTTAGAACATAGGGATCTGGAGCCAGACAGACTGAAGGTACTGTGCTGGCTCCTCTGCCCACCAGCTCTGTGGCCTTGGGCAAACCTCTTTGACCCTCAGTTTCCTCATGTGTAAAACAGGTATGATAAAATAGGAGGTGCCTCAGATAGTTGTTAGGAATATTAAGTGAGATGAGGCATGTGGAATGCATAGTAAGAGCTCAATAAGTTAGCTGCAATACAGTAATGTCTGCACATTATAGTAACACAGAATGTGCTCGGTCCCTGCCACCTGACAGACCTGTGTCAATTTAAAGTGATGCGTGTGTCGTATCCTCTATCCCAGTCTTCTCTTCTTTTTTTTCGGGAGAGGTTTCATGGGGTAGCAATTCACATCCTTTCATCCCATCCAGCTCTGTCTCTCTCCTGAATATGTCCATATCTACCCACTTCTCTTCATTCTCTTCCCACCCACCCCCACACTACCCCAGACAAAACCCTAAAGCTTCGGGGTTGCTCGTACCTTTCAACAGGCTTCTCTGCCTCTCAGTGGTTTGACGAGTGAACAACTTTGATTTCCTATTCAGAATATCTTAGGAGAAAAAAAAAAATTCTTCTGTGGAGACTTTTTCACGCATCAGTATTTTTAAGAAAAATTAAATACAACAGTAGGGTTTTGGTTGGCAGAATTCCTGTTCTTGACACAATGGATAACTCTTTTGGTGCTGGCGACCCAAACTGTTTCGACAACTCACGTGACTGGATCTGTTTGCTAAAAACCATTATGTGACCAAGGAGGTTGATGGATTTTCCAGGTCTTTCCACCCTGACCAGACATCTTGTCCAGCCTGATGTCTTTCTCCCATTGGAATAAATCAGAGAAAATGGTGTCTCGCCTCTAATTAAATTCTCATCTATGCCCAACTGTTTGAAAGGGCAACTGTCTTAAACCTTTGAACTTTATTTGTAATACAAAACTTCAATTAGATAAAGGACAATAATTAGCAGATATTTTATCTTTGGGCATAATTAAATCTTTAAGAAGGGACGTTTTAATTGATGAGTTGTAATGACAAGTTCATAAATTAATTAATCCCACCAATGGAGGCTTGGCAGTAATCAATGGATCTTTAAAGAGGTTCAGGGTGAGGGGACACGGCTGTGGGAACGCAGATGCTCACTCAGTTCAGTTTGGTGTAAAGATTCTAATTTATTAAGGATTAGCTGGCTCAAAAGATTACCTATTTATTTAAGGGAAAATCATTTAAAATATTAACTTTTAATGGGAGGGAACACTTTCTTCTTGCAAGTTTGTGCTTTCAAACTTTCTTCTTAGGCCTCTCAACTCAGACCATCATTGCTGATGTACGTTTGCACCCTTGTCCTGGGGCTGTTTTCCAATTCGTGGGCTTGATAGGTAGCTTGAATTAGAGAAACCAAAACCAAGGTTGACTACCGTTAGCTGTTTAAAGGTTCTTCTTCTAAAACAGGAGTCAGCAAACTCTGGCCCACTTGACAAATCTGGCCCTCTGCCTATTTTTGTAAATAAAGTTTTATTGGAACACAGCCATGCCCATTTGTTTCTGTATTGTCCATGACCATTTCACAGTACAAAGGCAGAGTTGAATAGTTACTCCAGGGACTATCTGACCTCAAAGCTGAAAATATGTACTATCTGACTATTCATTTTGCAGAAAAAAGTTTGTTAGCCTCTGTTTGAAAACACTGTGTTCTTTTTTAAAAAAATTTTGAGTACAGTTGATTTACAATGTCGAGTTAGTTTCTGCTGTACAGCAAAGTTAGTTTCTGCTCTTCAGTTATACATATACATATTACATATAGCCACTCTTTTTTAGATTCTTTTCCTATATAGGTCATTACAGAGTATTGAGAAGAGTTCTGTGTGCTATACAGTAGGTCCTTATTAGTTGTCTATTGTATATATAGTAGTGTGTACATGTCAATCCCAATCTCCCAATTTATTCCTCCCCACCCCCCCGCTTTCCCCCCTGGTAACCATAAGTGTGTTTTCTAAAACATCGTGTTCTTTTACCAAATCTTGGAAGTTTTAGTAAAATTTAAACTCAACACAGCACTACATAGATGGTGTTTATTGTAAGAATGTAAATTAAATATTTCAAATATGAGGTTCTTTGGCTTTAGTAGCCTCCAAACCAGGTTCCTGGCATCAGTCTCGGAAAAAAGCAAGGGAGGCGGAGCAGCTAAGGGAAGAGTGTAGTTGCTGCGGGTGGCGGTGGAAGGACGGCCATGCAGAAGCAGGAGCTTGGTGTGTTCCAGAAACAGGAAAAGCACCAGGGTCATGAGTGGTGTAGCAGTAGGTCGGGGCGGTGAGGCAGAAGTGGAGGCTGAGCTGCTACATCAGGGGCCAGATAAAATGGTTGGAAATTATTCAGAGTGTGAATGGAAGCCATGGAAGGGTTCTAAGTAGGGTACACTTGCTTCCTAGGGGGCTACACAAAATACCACAAACTTCTTGGCTTCAAACAACAGGAATTTATTTCCTCAGAGTTCTGGAGGCCAGAAATCCTAAATTAAGGTGTCAGCAGGGCCCTGTTCCCCGTGAAGGTGTTGCCAAATCTGGCTCCCTGTGCATCGATACCAAATAAAAATACGGAGACAGCGAACTGGAAGATAAGAAATAGAGAGGCTTTTTATTTTCTTTGCCAGGCAAAGGGAAGACACAGTAGGCTAACGCCTCAAGAACCGTGCCCCCCTCCTTGGGGAATCGGAGAAGATTTTATACGTGGGGCTCGCAGTCTGGGGTATATGATAGGGATCAAAAGTGGTGAAGGTCTTGTATTTCTTTTCTTCTGCAAATTCATGGCCCAAGCTGACATCAGGTGGCTCAGCAACTGGGTCTGTTGTCCCTGAGGTTATTGGCCGGTGACCTCCTTTCTGAATTGAAGAGTGCTACAAGGGAGTGTAGGGGGAGAAGAAATGCCAGGTGCAAAGGGTAATTTGTATGGAGTCAGAGGGTACTCAGCTTTGTGAAGGACAAGTCTAGCTACAAGTGTTTGTTAGTAGTAACAGCTAAAGAATAACCAAGACTGCTTAACTCTTTCAGGCCTGTTTATGTTGTTTCCCCAGCCTGTTCATTGTTTCCTTATTTTCCTTGTGTATCAGAAAAGTCTCATTTCTATTTTTGCTGCAACAAAGGCTCTAGGGGAGGAGGCTTCCTTACCTCTTCCAGCTTCTGGTGGCACCAGGTGTTCCTTGGTTTGTGGCTGCATCACTCCAGTCTCTGCCCCTGTCTCACGCGGTGTCCCTCCTCTGTGTCTGGGTATCAAATTTCCCTCTCCTTTCTCTCATAAGAACACCAGTCATTGGCTTGAGGGCCCATCCTAAATCCAGGAAGACCTCCTTTCAAGATCCTTAATTACATCTGCAAAGACCCTTATTTCCAAATAAAGTCCCATTCATAGGTACCGGGGGTTCGGAAATGGACATATCCTTTTGGGGGACACAATTCAATCCACCATCCAGGGGATAACACGATAAATCTGCTTTTGAATTTAAGACCACACTGCCTGCTTTCTTGAGGCAGGAGATTGGATTGAGGTGGCACAGCATGGACTAGGGGGACGGCTCAGAGGCTGCTGTGAGCTTTCAGATGGGAGAGGACTGAGACTCCCAAATGTGGTGACGGAGGGGTGGGCTGGGGCGGGGAGGTGCCAGGGATGGGAGTTGCTTCTCCGGGAAGCTATCTGTGGCCTGGGGGGGGGGTCTTTTGCAATGTCAGGTGATTTTTTTTCCTACCCTTCTCTGAGTGGGTGTGCAAAGAGAAGGGCTCAGAAGATCAAGGAGACACTAGTTCAGTGAAGGGTCTGACCTAGCACAAGGAAGATGCTCAAACACTCAACATATGGGGGTGGAATACATGCAAGCAGAGGATTATTCTAGAAGCATCCTTCTCTGAGTGTATGTCGGCTTTGGGCAAAGATGCAGGTCTCCCCTTTACAAAATGTTTTAAAAAATAAACTCGTTTGAATGGGGCTTAGAATTCTTTGGCATGAATACATTGGATACTTGGAAATATTACTATTATTTCTGGAGCCAAATTTAGCAAGGACGGCTCTGTCTTTAATTACTGGTTGATGCTTAGTTGTACAGGGAAATGATTACATGCACAATTAGTTGTTCCCACAAGTAGCCAATTATGGGAACGATTATTTAAGAAAATTGTGGCTCCTGCTAAAGGGACTTTACATCGTAGCCTCAAAATACATTTTTGTATAAAAATTCCTTTTATTGCACGTATTATTTTTTCCCTTCTGGGCTGCTAGAGAAAGTAGCCCTTGTGGTCTCATTTGTGCGGAGAGAGAGTTGTGGAAACCCGGAACTTCGGGGCATGGTGACGCTCAGGAAAGAGTGGGGTTGACAGTTGCAAGCTCTACCAGGACCTGTCTTGCTCTGGAGACCATGTCTTAACCCCAGAGATGGAATCTGGAGGAGGACTTAGGCCTCTGGGTGGTGATAAGGGATCATCTGGAGGCACGTGGAGCCCTGTAGTGTAGCCACGTGTTGCTCTCAACTCAGTCTTGGCCTTTGCGCATCATGTTTTCCCTGCTTCCTGACGACTGGGCTTCTTACCTAGGCCACTCCTCCCTGCGAGCATCACAGATCCTTCCACGCAGACAAGTTGTCATAAAACCATACGCTTTCAGAATCTGAGGGACGTGAACATCATCTGGTCCCTCTGTCTCATTTCAGAGATGGTAAAGCTGAGGCTAGAGAGGAGAAAGACTCACCCAGTCAGTGGTCATAAGTCTGGCTGAAATGTGACCCCAGCTCGCCCAGTTCCAAGGCCTTGGCTCTTTCCACCGTGCTGCGCCGGCTGCTCAGGGCACCAGCTATGGGGCGGTGCAGCCGTCAGCATATTGTGACCATTACAGTCGAGGGGCAGCCCGATGTCTTCCTCCAGGTCCAGCGCATGCTGGGAACCGTGCCAAGGCGGGGTTGGAAGGGACTCCAGAGAACTTTCTAGTTTAGACCTCTTATTTTGTATCAGAGTGGAATCAGAAGGTATATTTACCTGACATCCCCTTCTCCCTTTTCTGTGTGTTTCTGTGTTAACTACTATTGATCAATAGTCTTTTCCCCCCATGTTTTCACAGAGACATCCACTCTTCTACCTGACTGTGGTTGTATTATGTGACTGGGCCAGTTCTTCAGTACTCTGCAGTAGTATTTGATAGCTGCATCCT
This sequence comes from Orcinus orca, assembly GCF_937001465.1. NCBI lineage: Eukaryota > Metazoa > Chordata > Mammalia > Artiodactyla > Delphinidae > Orcinus > Orcinus orca. The sequence continues at coordinate 7,812,096 of NC_064578.1, forward strand.
GGCCACAGCCTCATGGCGGTGAAATGTACTCTCCTGTCCTTCAGTTTGGGTTTTGCCTGGCCATTTGTTTTGGCTAAAGAGTTGCTAGTATATGTGACATGAGCAGAGCTTTGAAACACGCCCACACATTTGGGCCTGCCCTTTGTGAAGGACGACATCCTTAGTCACCCCACTGCTGGGCCACCCTTTGAACATCTGGAATGAAGGAATGAATGGGTAATTGGGACCTGGCAATAATTCACTGCTGTACTCTGACTGCAGATGTCTCTCCGTACAAGCAGAGGACTCCTTTATGTCATATTGGGAGAGAAACAGAAATGCAGCAGGCAGTTTTTATATGTAGCTGCCTTTATGTCTCTCCTCGACATGAAAGAAATGGCTAGCAGCATTTTATAGCCCTCAACTGGCTGTCTGATAAAGTCACCTGGCAAGATCTAACAGTGTTTTGTGTATCTTCCAAAGATGGCCTGGTGACCTTTGCTAAGTAAGTGGAAGTAACAAATGGATCCGTTAACCACAGATTTCTCTCCTTGGCTGCTCAGGGTTCTTCGCCTTTTCTGGAATCAGGGGATCCAGCTCTGGAAAGATGCTCGTTTCAAACAAACGGGCATTTGCATCAGGCAAATCTGATTTGTTCTCTGGGGACCAAGGCCCAAGCCTCCCTTCTTCCAGGACCAAAACTTTCCATGGCCTTTCATGATCTTAGTGCATTGAAGAGCACCGACCATTTACTTTGTAGAGTGCCCTTCAGTCTGGGTTTCTCTGGTGTTTGCTCACGATTACACTGAGGTTATGCGTTCTTGGCAGGAAGTCACAGAAGTGATGTGGGGCGCTTCTGTGTGTCACACCAGCAGGCGTGTGACGCAGGTAGATCCCATTGCTGTAAGGTTAGTCTTGATTACTTGTTTAAAGTAGCGTCTGCCAGGTCTCTCCACTTTAAAATTACTCTTTTCCCCTTTGTAATTAATGATTATCTTGAGAGGAGATTCTTTGAGATGATGCAGTTATCCCGTTTCTGCATTATACTATCAGCCAGCTAATTTCAGTGTCTGTTGTTGGCCTGCCACCTGCCTTTTAAATTGGGGAATTCCTTAGGACTTGCTCCTAGGCCCTCTCATCACCCTCCAGTCTTTCCTAGGAAATCGTATGCCCTCCACAGCTTCACTTACCTCCTAAATGCTGCCGACTCCCGTGGCTACACCTCCAGCCCAGCTTTCTCTTTTGAGGGCTCCGCGTGGATGCATCACAAGCATCTCACCTAACCATCCTCCAGACTCATCCCTGATGCCTGGTACCTCCCAGCTGGCTCCTCCTCCAGGCTTCCCTACCTTGTCACCGTCATGACCTGTACCCAGTTACTCCTGTTAGAAAGCTAGGAGTTGCCCTTGATAACCTTTTCATCCTCATCTCCTGCGTTTGACTAATCACCAATACCTTTGATTCTGTCTCTTTAATCTTTCCAGTCGTCTCCATGTCCACAGCCAATACTGCAAATTAAAACCAGAATCATCTTCTTTACCCAGGACTATTGCTTTGCGCTTGTAACTCGTCCCTTGGTTCTTAGTAGTTCCCTTCTCTTATGCTTTGCACAGAGCCCCCAATGCAAGGCTGTTCATGTCTGTTTCCTATTATGTAGGAAATATTATGTAAATCTCAATGACCTACACTTTGAGATATTATGCAGCCATTGCTAACGATGAGCTAGTTATGTACCAGGGGACTTAAGAATATGGAATGAATGAATCAGTGAATGAATGAATACATGAGTGATGGTGGAAAAAGGGAACAAGTTTCTCCTTCCTTATGTTGATGGTGCCAGTGGCACCTTCCCAGGGCTGGGATTAGGGGAAGACAAATGAGGCATCCACCTCAGGTGCAAAGTATGAGGGGGTGCCAAAAACAGGAAGGAAGGTAATATTTTAATCCAATGTTAAAAAAATCAAAATTAATGCAAAAAATCCAAAATGAACAAAAAAGTCAAAATTTAAATAAGGAGAGATCTTTACTGAAGATCGTTACTCACCTAACCCCAACCCTGGTCCTCCTATTACTAATGGAAGAATTTAGCCCTGCAGATTGTAACACTTAGAACAGGAGTTCTCAGGGGAGGGGGAATGACATTACCCCCCGGGTGATAGTTGGTGTTAGGAGACATTTTTGGGTATGCTGGGGTAAGCTGCTGGCATCTAGTGGGTGGAGGTCAGGATTGTAAACATCCGACAATGCACAGGGCGGCCCCACGAAATCTGGTCCCATATGTCAATAGTGCCGAGTGATCAACCCTGTCTTAGAGGTCCTTAAAAAATATTGTGTCCTTGTCTTTAAAAGTTCTGCATAACTAGAAAGAATATATCAAGGAGAGTTTGGCAGGGTAGTAAACAACCTCAGTATAGGGATATGCTTTTTTTTTTTTTCCTCTGTTGAAGGAAGAGTCTGATTAGTCTGAAAAGAAGTATTGTGTTGTCTCAACTTCTCAGCCACTGCGTTCTCTACTTCACACAGAGTGGGCTGGGCTAAAAGAAGGCCAGGTAGACGAGTGGTCTAGCTGAGCAGTTTCTGCATCTGTCCTTGGTCCCCGGACAGTGCCCATTCCCGGGGTGACTGAGGTTGAGAAACAGCCCCTTCAGGTGGTCCCCTCCAAGGCCACTGGTTGACTTGTTTCTTGGGAAACATGGTCCCCACTTGGGGAAGAGTGTGGGCTGTTTGGAGCCAGAAGTGTTTCACCAGAGACAGGCTCTGGCTTTGTACTCCTTGTTTGTTGTTTGTTCGTTTTACTTTCTGCCCCTCTGCTTAGTCTGTAACACTATCTCCTCCTCTCCCCTTGCTATGCTGGTCTTAGAAGTGGTCACGGTTTTGCTCTATTGCTGATCCCGAGGGGAACCCTCACTCTGCTTGTTCCCTTGTCTCTGCCCACACCTTGTAAGTCATCTCTTCACTAAGGCCTTTTCATTGTCATCTGAACTATCTGGGTTAGTTCTGGATGTCACTGCTGCTAGTACCCTGATAAACCCCTGTCAACTCCTCTGACTTCATTCCTTGTAATCTCAAGTTGTTCTACTGGTTCGTCTTACTTCCACCTTCCAGTTGGACTGAGTTCTTCACATAATTAGTGAGGTGACCATGGGCAGGGCTCTGCGATGCCAACAACCTTGGCTTTATGATCTGCTAGACTGAGATCTTAATTATTTGGCCTCTGGACCTCACAGGGCGATCCCAACCATCTAAAGAAGTCATGTATGCCAGTGAGCTTTGTGAATGATGAAGTACTACACAAAGTGAAGCTGCTATTACTATTCTCATTTGCCCACATTCACACCATATTATCACATCTGCTTTCAAAAGACTCCCCCATGAATCCTTAGCAATGGAGGAAGGAGGCCTGTTCTTTTTAGATTTCAAACAAAGCACAGACTCCAGTAAGCATCACCTGGAGGTTAGCAAAGAGGCTAAACCATGGAAATTGTACCCATGAGTCCTCAGTGCATCTCTTCTGAGGTACAGAGCAGTGGAGTACCCTTGTCATTCGTTAACTTAACGGGCACCTACCGAGTGTCTTGCATGAGCTGATACAGGGGTGTATAGCCCAGCGTCTTAGCCTAGGCTGCCATAACAAAATACCATAAAATGAGTGGCTTAAAAAACAGAAATTTATTTTCTTACTGTTCTGGAAGGTGGAAGTCCAAGATCAAGGTGCTGGAAGGGTGAGGTTCTCAGTTCTTGGTGAGGGTTCTCTTCCTGGCTTGCAGACGGCTGCCTTCTTGCTCTGTCCTTTCATGGCAGAGAAAGGAAGCTCTGGTGTCTCTTCCTCTTCTTATAAGAGTGCTACTCCTCTCATGGGGGCCCCATCCTTACGGCCTCATCTAAACCTAACTGTCTCCCAAAGGCCCCAGCTCTAAATACCATTACTTCGGGGGCTAGGGCTACAACATATGAATTTTAAGGGGGATACAATTCAGTCCATAGCACTTAGTGTCTGGTTATCCCATCACCTGGGAAACTTGTTAATATGCCAATTCTCACTCCCTCTGAAGACATTCGGTATGTCTGGGGTGTGGTCAAAGATTCTTTGATTTAATATGCACCCCAGGTATGTCCAAAGCAAGTGGTCCCTTTACCACTATGTGAGAAACATCACGGGTAATTGTTAAGAGCATGAAACTTTTAAAATTCTCTATTCCTTGCTACCTGGGTGACCTGGCTTAGAGTTTTCTCCATCTCTGTCTCTGAGGGATGCAGTTAGTTCATCTGCAAAATGGAGATAGTAACAGCCCCTTGCTTCCTATGGGCTTTCTGTGGGGGTTAGTTTAAAATTATTGTCTAATTATTCATTACTATTAAGTATTAGTTTCTTTATTATTAATTATTCGTTAATGCATGCAGAGTGCCTGGTGGAGCTTAAATGCTTTAGCTATGCAACCAACATCCTCAGGTTATTTTTCTCTGCCCTCCACGTGATATTGTAACGTCTGGCTTGTCCCTTTTTGGTGTCTGAAGGGACCTGAGGAGCCTAGATCATGAGCAGGCCCTCATAATGCTGAGTGAGGAATGCTGTGCTGCCCACAGGAGCGCCCACATTTTGGGGGACTTGTGCCATGGACACCTTTAACCATACCCACCATTTCTCTTCTCTCAGCCACGGCTCAGACAGACTGGCACCAAACCAGGTTTTGCCTCCCATGCTGTTGGTGAAAGCATGGTTGACCTTTGTTTTCCAAACTCCTTCAAGGAGTTTCTTCCTGCGTAAGTTTGGCCAGCCGGAGACAATGGGCGTCTCTTCTCCCTTAGAGCCACCAGATGGCGATGTTCCCCTTGTCATTGCCAGGGCGCCTCATCTCTCCTCTGGTTTTAGTGCCCCAGTCTCCTGCTCCAGGTGCCAGGTCTCCCTGCTGACTGCCATGGGATCCCCAGGGTCCATCTTTCCTCATTTCTAGATGGCCATGCCATTGTTTGCTGACAGCTTTGGTCTGTTTTTGGAGAACTGTGCCCAGAGGCTCATAGGGGTCAAACAATTGATTCTCAGGCTTCAGTTGACTTTTATTCCTCTCTTCCTTCACTGAATGCCCCCATTAGTAGCTTTCTGATAAATGGAACCCCAATAATTAGCCTCCATGACGTGAATGCAAAACCATTTCCCACACTATTTGAAGAGCAGAGCCCCCAGTTACCATGCATTGCCTGAGAACAGAAACAGGCTGCAGGCAAAACCCTCTGATTTGATACCAAGAAAGGATGTTAGCTAAGCATTCGGCCTTAGCCATCTCAGAGTAATTTTCCTGCAACTTACCCGATGTTGCCATTGGGGTTGCAGTGCCCCTCCATAACCACTCATTTCTCTGAGCTGTTCACGTCCACCTTTGCTGGTAATGTGTAGACCTGACTGTCTGTATAGATGTCCCAAACTGGGCCTTTTACCTCATCTCTACTGTATCCATCTCCTCGTGTTTCCCTGCAGGTGTCCCCAGGTAATTCACACCAGCAGGCAGCATAGTAATTAACGTAACATCAAGTATCAGCCTTGTGGGTTTGAGTCCTGACATAATTATTTATTTCCTTTGTGTTCTGGATATGTTATTCAAGCTCTGATCTGAAGAGACCTCATCTGTAAAATGGGGATAGTAACAATACATACATGTCAGGTTGCTATGAAATGTAAATGAGGTCATATTTGTGAGACTTGGAACAATGTCTGGCATATTTGTAGAAGACTTTATTACATGACTTAGCCCTGTCAGAAGATACACAGAAGGAAGGAACTCAGGGAAGGGATGGAGGAGGAAGAGACAAGAGGTCTGAGTGGCACCCAGGATATCGGAAATAGACACCATTTAGAGTGGTGGAGTAAAGCAATGACGGAGAGCTTCATGAGGCTGGAGATGCCAGTCCCTCAGTCTAATCTTAATACTACTGATGAGCCATAGAAGTTGACTCTATAATGGAAAGTCTTTACTAACTGTTAGGTGTGTGTGTGTGTGTGTGTGTGTGTGTGTGTGTGTGTGTGTGTGTGTGTGTGTGTGTGTGTGTTCTCCTTCCCATTCTTCATTCTCTGTTCTGGACATTCGTAATTTCTCATTATTCTCCATCACACTTCCCAGGCTTTCCCCCCTGCCGCCCTCTCCTCTCTCAGGGAAAGCCCCACTTGCTCCTCAAGGCCCAACTCAAACGTCACACAGTCCTGTAGTCTTTCCTAAGCACCACTCCCCTCACCTCCTCGTCTGCTGCCCTCCCCTCTAGTCCACCCTACACCTCTATAACTGTAAGCTTGAATGCCTCCTGAATTTTGTGCCCTAGGCGCCTCATTCATTTCACCCTAGTCCTGGCCCTATTGCACTTAGAGCACTTGAAAATTAAATTAAATTATGCGGTAATAGAAATAATGTCACTAAATATATTTTTGTAAAAAAATCAGACGTTGAATATAAGGCTCAGATTGTCTTTGACAGCCTTCCTCACCTGACCTTGATCCCTACATCTGTTTTTGGAATGAGGTGGTGGGGGCATCTCCTGTTACCTGTTTGGAATGTATCCCGTTTGTGCACGTGTTTGCTTCTCTTTAGTACTCTTTACATTTCCCCAAAACAACATTTATTGCATTATGTTGAATGTTTTGTTTCCATATCTGTCTCACCCAATAGGCTACAAGCCACTACATTGACTGTGTCTTATTAATATTTCTCTCTCCAGGACCCAGCCCTGAGCCAGGCACACAAAAACTGTGTTTCTGTAGGGAGTGCGGGGGAGTGTGTGCTCACGGGCGTGAGGTGGCGAGACGGAGCAGGCAGGTGTGCAGGGGAAAATCACAAGAGGCAGAGAGGAAGGTTTAATTGGAGTGTAACCTCACCACATTGGCTAAAATTCCCAGAAGACATCTCAGATCTTTACAGAAGCCACGAGAAAGGGCAAGGTTGGAGCGAGCAGCTGAGCAGAACATTGAGTTAAGTGCAGGCGCTGATCCCTGAAAGGCCCGGCTCAGCCAGGGAGAGTGCAGGACCTGGGGTGCAGGATGTGCGTCCGGATGGCAAAACCAGCCAGGTCATTAAGATTCAGCAGAAGAAGCAGAGTCTCTCTGTCTTGAAGAAGCCAATTGAGAATAGACTGTACGAGCTCAGATCTGGATGGTAGACGGACTCATGAATCATGTCTCAAAACCTGTGGGAAAAAGGGGTGTGAAATGGCTTTTGTTATTAGAAGTGTATTTTATTACCGTAGCTGCAAAGGCTGTTTGCAGATGGGGGAAGGCTTCCCCGGGATCCTCCCCACAGGTGGAGAAGGTTTTCTGTATTTGCAGCCTGTCTTCTTCCCTATTAATCATTCTGATTCTCTCCTCCTGTGCACATGTCATGGGTCTCTCTATTTGAAGACTTTATTGGTATTTATCTCGTAGCTTTTAATAAATCATTCGTTGTTGGCATGTGATCCAGGGTATTTTACATGACTGGAACACCACCCTAACCCCACTTAACTACATTTCTTTGACATGTCTGAGTAACTTCTGTTCTGGCTCCCTGTCTCTGAAATGGGAGCTGGAAAACTGGGGCGAAATCAGCTGTCTCAGAATGCTTGTTTGGGGAGAAAGGGGAACTTTACTGAATCTAATTATCTGCAGTCATTTTAATCAGAGGGTGCACATGAAAGCAGAAACATTTGTTAGAACAGCAGACCACTGAAAAAGAAGCTTACCTTTCAAAGGGGGCGTGCATGTTAATCTCTCACCCTCCTGAGTCTTTCTGGTTTCTGGTAGGTTCTAACCCAGGAGCGGGCAAGTTACAACCCTCTGGCCAAGTCTGGCTGCCACTCCCCCCACCCTCCGATTTGTCAAAAACACTTTATTGGCACAGGACCATGCCTGTTTGTTTTACTGGTTTGTTTTACTGTCTTCTAGGGCTGCTTTGCATGCTACAACAGAGGTGAGTCGTTGTGACAGGCAGCTTATGGCCCACAGAGCCTAAAACATTTACTTTCCGACCTTTCACAGAAAAAGTTTGCTGGCCTCTGTTCTAGGTATCTGATGGATATCGGTGGGTTGTGGTGCCCAGTCCCTGCCTCAGGGATCCCCTAACCTTGCTACAATTCTGAAAGCTGATCTGCCAGGGATGACCGTACATATGCCCCCGTGAGTGTGTATGTACACACTTAACGTGTACGTGTGTGTGATGCATAGGTGTGCACCTGGGTGGAGGGAGAGTCCTGCGGGTTGTACACCAGGGCATCTGGGAGGCCAAGTCTTATGTTCTTTTTCTCATTGTGTGTATATTTTTGAATCTTTCTGCCACTACTGTATGCTAGTTATACAACAACAACGACAAAACCCTTCCTTCTCTTGCTGCCTAACTTTCCCCGCACAGTTTGTGATGGTGAATTCATGTCCCTGTAAGGGAGTCAAGCAGCAGAAGTGCCCCTTGTGGCTGGGGACTCAAGGAGGCCTGTGTGACACGTGAGCACATGTTTGCAGCTCTCCTGACACCTGGAGAATGAGCAGTTGAGGTTATCTATTTGGCATTAAAGCAAAAGAACACAATAAAATAAGTGTATACACACACACACACACACACACATATATATATATGCACATATATATGTAATATATATACACATTATATATACATATATATGTATATATACACATACGCATATAAATTATTTTTCTCTATTCCCCTTTTCTGTGCACTCTTTCTCTATTTTCTCTTTGTATATTATCATCATCGTCATCATTATTATTATTATTTTGGTCAGAGTAACAGATATAGAAGGTATTAAGCAAAGCAAAATGATGCCTTTTTAGGTTGATTAGTTCATTTTCTAACACATTCAATATTTCTGAGCACCTGCTTTCTGCCAGCTATTGGGGTAGGAGAGACCTTTATCACTGACCACATCCTAAACTCCCCTCCTGCCCCGCCCCGAGGTTTATCCTGTTCTGTTATGTTTTGTCACCTTGTCTCTTTTCCTCCCCTTGGGGCCGCCATCCCCTTCTTCTCCAGATGCATTTCTAATTATCGTTCAAAACCAAGTTCTAGGTTTTCCCCTCTTCCTGGAATCTGCCCTAAAGCCACCCGGACGGGGGTAGGTGCTCTCCCCCCATGATGAGCTCTTGTTGCTTCCTCTGTGTGCCTCCCCCTAGAACAGGACCGTCTGCAGAAGCGTGATTCTTTGAGGGAGGGACTGTGTCTGGTTCTGCGCCCGGATGGGGAAGAAAAGGAGAGCAGGTCACACTGGACCCGTGTGAGCATCTTCACATACACTGCCTGACGTTGTCAACAGAAGGAGCCTGTGCTGAGGTCCTTCTCGTTCTGTTTGACAGATTGGGAGAGTCGCAGAGACGTGAAAGCATTTGGCCCAGAGCTGTCAATGGTGGGCTGAGGCCGGAACCAGCTCCGGCTCCCTTCAAAGTTCGCAGTTTTCCAATTGTGTCGTCTTTTGCCTGGTGTTCAACAGAGAGAGGGAGAGAACAAGGAAAGCTGGAGGGGCTGATAAAGGAGGGGGAAACAGACCCATGAAGACGTGGCAATGCAGTGTGGTCACAGGAGCAGCGTTCAGCTGCCTGCAGGGCACGTGGGTGGAGGTGCAGAGATGGGCACCTTGGACAGGGGAGTAATGCAAACACAGAGGAACTGCTTATACTTTATTTTTTTAATTGCAAATGAAAAAATAGTTTTTTGTTTTTTGTTTTTTTTTTAATCTGGAAATTTACTGAGGAAAAAAGTAGCCTTGGCGCCGTCCAACTCTGCGTTCCGAGTTTCCGAGGCAGGGCTGCTGTTCCCTCGTGTGGGCGGCGGGAACGCTGACAGACCCACATCCTGCTGTGAACCCCAGGGTCTAATAAAGATCTGCTCCCCTGCTTTCCTGCCATTTTCCAATTGAAAGCACACTTAATACCGACAGGTTTTTGGCAGGGCCCGTCTTCACCAGGTTCAAGTCATCACACTGGAAACGGAAGAGTCAATATTCCCATTGAAATAGTTGGACTCAACCTCTCTTGGAAAGAGCCCTTGCCTCATCCTCCACCCATCTCTCCCCCAGGACTCGGGCCTCTCCACCGAAATAGTCTTCTCTTTATCACCCCCGGCGCTCATGAGGCCACTGTGTGGGATTCTGGAATGAAGTCCTCATTGGAAGCAGCGGCTTCCTCCCCTCCTCTCCCCTCCCCTCCCCTCCCATCCAGGAACTTGCGGAATGTGATTTTCCGTTTTGAAATCTGCGCTTTTGGAGAGAGTGGTTCTCTTTATTGGAGACTGGTATTTGATCTGGTCTCCATTCAACTTTCTTAAGACAGCGCGTTGCTGCTGTTATTTTGGCCGTGTGGCTGGGCAAACAGAGCTGTGAACTGAGCCAGTCATCTGGAAGAAGCAGGCTCCCAAGATTTCAGCTCCGTGTGTCTAGAAAACTGAGCCAGTGATAAAATGTTCGAGGTGGGGGCTTGCGTGTCCCTCTTATGTTACGGAAGGGGACACTGAGGCCTGGAGAGGGACAGACAGTTGGTCAGATCTCACAGGACACAGCTGGCTGGCAGACACTGTGTTAGAATCCCTGCCTCTGTCTCCAAATCCATTCCCACCCCATCCCTTCTCCGTGTGTCCCGGTGTCATTCCAGCAAATATTTTCCTTTCATGTGTAAACCCAGTGAGTGGGACTGCAGGGTATAAATATTCTGGGGTTTTGTCCTTTTCTGGCTAATTTTTGTGACAGGGAATGCGACAAACCACGTCAGACTCTTGTGCATTCATGAGATGTTGGGTGAGGGGGTGGTCTTTGGAGCCAGGGCTGACTTGGGTGTAAGCTTCAGCCCAGCCACCGAGGACTGCGGGGCCGGGGCCAAATCGATTTCCTTTCCTTTCATGATTTCCTTGTCAGTATGTTGAGTCTGATGGCACCTTCCTCATCGGCTGGTCACCTGGTCGTAAGGTGTACATGACAGAATGTGGAAATGCTGGCATCGCAGTGGGCTCACTACTAGTAGTGGGCTCACTACTCTCCTCCTCCCTCTCTTCCGTAGCTGCATAATGTCGCCAAATTATGTTCACTTTTGAGATCCCTAAATGTTTGGGGGTGTAGTAAGCAGGAAAAGAGGGCAAAGGGAATATTTATTGAGCATCTATTGTGTGCCAGGCCATATGCTTCTAGAACCATCTTGTAATTAATCCTGGGATGTTCTTCACAGGGGAAGTAAAATCTTTCTCTGAAGGCTCTCATGTTTGGCCACTCATGTTCATACATGGAATCCATGAGAATGTTAAAGCAGGCCTTGAATTCTGTGCACGTCATTTATCCTAACTCCAACCAAATCCAGGGTGGTGGAGAGGCAAGAGTGGTTGCTCATTGGGGCCTCATCTCATCCCTCCGCCTGAGTGGGGACACGGTTTGGATTCCCCACGTGCCTTACTTCCCACGAGAGAGATGATTACCCGCTTCACAGACAGAGAAAGTGAGGCTCAGAGCACTTATACGACTTGCGCAAGGCCACATGGTGAGTGGAGTTGGGTTTTGAACATAGGTCTTTCTGATTTCTAAGGCTTTATTTCTCTTTTGACCCAGTCTTAGCTTTGGGTTTCCACAGACCTGTGTTTGAATGTCACAATGTAATTCTGAACAAACTGAGTTCATATTGGAAAATCAAGTCCAGAGAGAGAAGGCCTGTGTGCTTTAGATGTTTGTATTTATCAGCTCAGGCTGCCATAACAAAATATCTTAGACTGGGTGACTAAAACAATGGACATTTACGTTCTCACAATTCTGCAGGCTGGAAAGTCCAAGGTTCTGGCAGGGTTTGGTTTCTGGTGAGAGCTCTCTTCCTGGCTTGCAGACTCTCGCTGTGTGCTCACATGGAGGAGAGAGGGTTCAAGCATCTCCTTCTCTTCTAAGGGCACCAGTTCTATAAGATTAGGGTCCCATCCTTGTGAGCTCATTTAACATTAGTCACCTCCTTAAAGGCCCCATCTCCAATATAGTTACAAGAGGGGTTAGAGCTTCACACGTGAATTTGAGAGACACAAATATTCAATCCATAACAGCCTTTATGTCAGGGATTCACAGAGTTAGACATGATTTTAAATTATGGATTCTGATCACAGTCTTCTTAAGAGTAATAAGGCCCAGGTACGAAAAGGGAGAAAGCGTTTACGAAAAGCAAGTCTTGTCTGAAGCACTGTCCCCTGATTTTGTGTGTATATGGAACCCCAGGCCACATATCTTGCCCCGTTCACTTCTAGCTCTGTTTTTATCCTCCTGACTTGGTTTCCCCAATTTGTAAGGAAAGTAGTTACCACTGTGTTAGGCTATGCCAAATGTGTGTAAATGTTAACTACTATTATTCTCCTATCTTGCTATGGTAATTACTAGTGCAATTAATGAAATATTTCCAGATCCCCTTGCCCCATTCCTAGCATTTCTAGGACCCCCGAGTTACATGTGGTTGTATAACTTGCTCTGGCCAATGAAATGGGAATGGAAGTGATGGGAATCACTTTAAGATCCAGTGCCTGATTCAGCCACCCTCATTTTCCTTCTGCCACTCTAACCAGCAAAGCTCTGGATAGTGGCTGCTCCATTAGTCTGGGTCCTGGAGGGACAACAGTGTAGAACAGAGCCCCCAGCTGACCAGCCGTGGACAAGAAGCATGAGCAAGAAATAAACCATATTGTTTTAAGCCCCCAGACTCTGGGGAGATTCATGTTGCGGCATAACTTAGCTTATCCTGGCTGTTCCCTGCTGCGGACCCAACAATCCCTCCTGTCTACACCATGGGCTCCTGATTCATTCAGCACCTGGGGGTTCTGGGCTACCATCCCAATTTGCAAAAGGGGACACCAAGACTCATAGTGATGAAAGTATGCTGTAACTAGAGACACAACTAGGAAGTGAGTTTGTTTTCGAACCCAGATTTTTTTCAACTCAGGAGCTCATGAGATTCCCACACTGTGGGTACACTTGTCTCTTTTTTTCACAGGAGTCTGCTGGCATTTCGACCTCTGAATCAGAGTCTGAGCTGTCAGCTAATCAAAGATTACCAGCCATTGGTCAGGGGTTGGCAAACTATGGCCTGTGGCCGTATCTGACCTGTTGCCTGCATTTGTAAATAAAGTTTTATTGGAATATGGCCATGGCTATGTGCTGTTTTCTCACTCCAACAGCGCAGTTGAATAGTAGTTACAGAGACCGTTTGGCCCACAGTTCGTAAAGTACTTGCTCTGACTTTTCAGAAAAGGTTTGCTGACCTTTAAAATCTAGGCAGACTATGCTTCATTTGAAAATTTAGGAAACTGAGACCAGAGCAGTGGAATATGCACTAAAATGGAAAATTATTTTCACGCAAAGCTGTGCCTAACAAGCCATTAGGCATAAGAAAATAATCTTCAGGGTCTACGTGCATAACCATTCTAAAATTATATAATTCCAGCATACCATTCATTTCTCTCTGCATGAAAAAAATGGCTATATTTTTGCTTTTCTTAAAATAAACTAATAAACTGGTTTTTGATAACCCTAATCAAATAGCGATTAAATGAGAGAAAAAAATCCACTCTTGAATTGGTTTGAAATTAATTCTTATGTTAGTTTATACCAGATGTCATAGATGGCATTGTCCCTGTCTTTGTTCATGTGACCTTATATCATGAGCATTTCCCATGTCATTAACATTTTACGTAAATGCAATTACTGATGGTTGCATAACATTCTGCTCTATAGACATGCCATATATAATCACTATAATATTTTTGTTTTTTAAAAAAGTTTTCCATCATACTGCGTCTTTTTACATAAATCTCTGCCCACATTTCTGATTTTTTCTTGGCACAGATTCCTAGAATTCCTGGCCAAAGCGTATGAATGTTTTAATGGTCTTGATTCATTTTATAAATTTCTTTTTGAAAGTATCTTCCAGTTTATATTGTACCTTGAGCATGAGGGTGTTTGTCTTACTACACTCCCTGAGTCATAGTATATTGTTATTTTTATCTTTCCTATGATAATATGTAAATGTAGTATTTTATTTTTGTTTCAATCAGCATGTTTTGATCACCATTCAAGGTGAATTTTTTTTTCATATGATACTAGCTATTTATGTTTTATGTTCTGAAAATACTTAATTCTCATTATATGCCTTTTTACTAAGAACTCAAAATACTTTTAGAACTTTCCTTGATCTATTTATTAATCAGTTTTATTGATTAGTTCTATTTTCATTTGTTAGTGTTTTTGTTTGTTTGTTTGTTTGTTTTCCGGTACGCGGGCCTCTCACTGTTGTGGCCTCTCCCGTTGCGGAGCACAGGCTCCGGACGCGCAGGGTCAGTGGCCATGGCTCACGGGCCCAGCCGCTCTGCGGCATGTGGGATCTTCCCGGACCGGGGCACGAACCCGTGTCCCCTGCATCGGCAGGCGGACTCTCAACCACTGCGCTTCCAGGGAAGCCCCTGTTAGTGTTTTTAATTGGTTGGAAATAGCCCTTCCTGACCATAACCCCCATCCCTGCCCCACTCTGTTCCTTCCCTCCCCTCTGAGTGTGATATTTGTCATCCTCACAATCTGCATTTCCTCATCTCACCCCTGTTTTCCTGGGCTACCAACTTCCTCTGCAAACTGCAAAGAGTATATAAATGTTAATGTTGTGATTATTCAACCATGACCCCATGTGTAGTTACTTCAGCATCACTTTTGACAAGTGATTAAGGCGAAGAGAACAGTCCTCACGTGGCCCTAAGGAGAGAGTGTACCTGGCATGTTCAAAGAACAGCGAGGAGGGCAGTGGCTGGAGTGGAGCACTGATGGGGGAAGACGGTAGGAAAGAAGGCCAGAGAGGTTAGGAAAGAGTGCAGACCATGTCAGGACGTTCCAGGGAGCATGGATTTTACTCTGAGTGAGGTGGGGGAGCAGGGCACAGTTAACAGCATCTTGACCAGAGTGACTTGATCTCACACAGGTTTTGAAAGGCCTCTTCAGGCTGCTGTAACGAGAAGTCTCTGCAGAAGGCCAAAGGCAGAAGTCATGCACTGTGCAGTACTGCTATAGAGAGGATTGCAGCTTGGTTCTTGGTGGCTGCAGTGGAGGTGGGGAGGGGTAATCAAATTCTAGACATACTGTGAAGTTACAGCCAACTGGATTGACTGCCGGACTGGATGTGAGGTCTTTGAGAAAGAGAGAAAAAAAGGATAACTCCAAGGCTTTGGCACGAGCAGTTGGTAGGATGGGCTGCCATCATTTGAGAGGTGGAGGGTTATGGGAGCAGACTGGGGTTGAAGATTGGGGATTGCTTTTGGACACGTGGCATATGAGATGTCTAATTAGGATTTCAGGTGGGGATGTTGAGTAGATAGAGTAGAGCAGGTTACAGGAGAGAGGTCTGAGCTAGAAATATCAAGTTGGGAGTTGCCAGGATATAGATGGTATTTAAAGCCAGAAGCATGCATAATATCCCAAGGGAGTTAGTGCAGCTAGAGGATGACCAGCTCTTCTACAAATTACTGTGCTCTGATATCAGCTGGACTCTGTGTGCAGACTGCTAGTTCTTAGTTCTCTTTCCTTGACTTACCGTGTGCTCTTCAGTCTGAGTGATGACTCCTGCCAGGAGTTACATGAAAGGTTATATGGTATCATATGCTCTGTATCTTTCTTGACCTCAAATGTGATTCAAAAAACTCAGAAAAAATGTTTATGTTACAATTATGTTTTATGGAGTAGCATGCAAGTGAATTAAAAAAAAAAAAGATACCACTATGTTTTAAAGAATACTCATGCTTTCCTATGATTCGTCTCATCTCTCTAATTTGGTCAAAGCCCAATGTATGTGGTCCCCAGGTTAGGTATACTATGGTAGAAAATGGAAGTGTGGTATGGAAGTAACCTTATGGATTCCCCATCACAGAAGAAAGTCCCGAGTTAACACCTTCATTCTTCATCTCACTTGGCTTTTGAACTTTTGATTGTTTCTCAAATCAGATCTTTCCCCCCTTGTGAAGGTTTCTAAAGCATGCAACATAGACTCTGAAAGAATATTCCAAGGAAAGGATAAATGTGGTTTGGGCCATGGCAGCACCTTTATAATAAATGCGTGGCCTCCTATGGTAATGATTTTGTATTTGGCCTTCCTTGGTTGTGTGATTTTTGGATCTATTTGTTAAAAATATAGTTTTAGGTCTTTATACTTATATTTCATATAATTTGATTTATCTTCACAATTTTCACAGTTGCATATGTATTAAATTTTAGCCTCTCACACAGGATACACAGGAGCAAAATAGAGGGGAATCTAAGGGACCCAGGAAACAATGGATCCAACTTAGAAGAGTAATGAAAGTCCTGGCGTGTATTAGGCTATGTTCCTACTGCTCCATTTATTTAGATTGAAACAGAAGGATGTAAGTCTCCAGAAAAGAGATATTTCTGGGGGGAGAAAGTCTTTGACACTTTCTTGAGACACTAGAAATACATAAGGATTTGATAAAGACAAATAGTTGGAGAATAGAAAGGCAACTTAAAACACCATGAAAAATGAAGAGCTATACAAGCAGAGCAGTGTTGTCATTGCACTTTACTTAGCTTGATTAATCCTCTCACAGAGGAAACCTGGACTTGTTTTTAACCAAAGGGTAAGACCCTTTTAGAGCAAAGTACACTCTTAGGGTAGACCAACATTTATTGAGCATCCATTGTGTGTTTGTACCTTCTTGAAGGTGTTTTTTAAATACCTTTACTTTTATAAAATACTCAAAAGTTCCTTGTAGGATAACTACTACAATCTCCATCTTACATTGGCAAAAACTCAAATATAGAGAATATAAGACACTAGCCCCAAAATGTGCCGCCACATTTGGATTCAAACCTGATCTGCTTGCTTTGGAAGTCTAAGCTCTCTTCTACCTATACTGCTTTCTCACAGACCAGTTGCAGAAATGAGTGTGAGCCACCTAAAGGCTATGGATACAATCAGTGTTTTAACTCTAAATACATTGATGAACAGCAATAGAAGTCCAAAATGAAGCTACCCAAAATTGAAGCACAACATTCATCTCCAGCCAGTGCATATTAGCTAATAATTAGCCAACTATTCTACCATAGTAATATTAAAAGTAGCGTTTATCAGAGGCCTTAAATTAGTGGTTCTCAACCAGGGGCAGTGTTGCCCCAAAGGGACATTTGGCAATAAGTGGGGTGTGCTCTTGGCATGTAGTGGGTAGAGACCAGGGATGCTGTTAAACATCCTACAAAGCACGAGATAGTCCCCACCCCGACCTGAGCAAAGAATTATCCAGCCCAGAATATCAGCCATGCTGAGGCTGAGAAGCCCTGCCCTAAATAAGGAGCATATGCAGAGAAAGGCAACAAATACAATTTGATTAGTATGTGGCCTCTTTCTCCTTTTTTTACTCTAAAAGATAATTGAGTTTTCTGAGTGAATATTTACTTTCTGACATTATTTAGCAGCATTTTGATATGAAGGTGAAAATTATCCATTTATAATAATCTGGTTAAAGCAACTACCCACTGATACCGTGTCAAGGTTCAGGTATTTATAAAGCGTGTTGGTCAGTGTAATGTGTATCCTCTGTGTGAGGTAGGTTGCGAATACATATTGGCTGTTGGGGTGTGTGTGTGTGTGTATGTGTGTATACGCACTTGCTGGTTTTGATGGGAAGTATAAATTGGGTTTTGGAAAAAGATGCCCCCCACTACCTCCAGCTGCAAGCCTTCACTTCTTCCTATTAAGATTTCCCTTGCAACTTGGCCTCTTTTAAACTCCTATCTCGTGCATTCTCTCTTCTAATCTAATACCTCTGCTTACATATCTAAACATGATCAGTGACAGTTTTCGCTGCGGGGTGAGGCTTTCTCTGACAAGGCCAGTGAGCGCTGATTTGAGACCAGCCATTGTGAGTGACTTCAGCTGTCTCTTCAAGTGACATCCAGCTACTTGAGAAAGGAGTGATGACGAAAGTTCTTTGGACAGAAAACTTTCGCTGACAAGAAGGTGACAGGTCCTTGCACAGCTGGTCTCTGATATGCCTCAGAAGGGGCCCATGGACTGACTAATTTGAGCTGTGCAGTAGCTGGGAGGAGGTGTGTGGCCCATGCCCTCTTAGGCTCAGAGAAATCTGTAAAACAAAATGGCAGTGGGTGTGGGCTGGAGGAAGCCATGGCTGGGGGGCGGCCGGCCAGGGAACCCTGTCTGCTTAGAACGCGAGAACACAAAAGATTCATGGTGAGTGGACGTCTGTTGTTCTGCCCAGAATCCACTCCTCCTCCTGGCAGCAGAACCTCATTTTTCCTGTACAAGCCACCCCAACTCTGTTCTCATTTGGTTGGAGCCAACCCAGCTTCCAGGGATTAGCAATCAACAGACCCAATCCCTTCATCACAGTGGTTGGTTCAGGGAGGGGTTGGTGACCTAAGACAATCCAATGAGACTCAGTTCTGTGCCTTTTGCCACAATCGTTGGGAAGGAGGTGTTCTTCCTCCCTGTAGCCACCAAGCTACATATGTCACCAAGCTTGGAATTTCTAGCAATCACGATGTAGAACAAGTTAGCTAGAGAATAAACCAACTCAGAGAATAAAAGAGCTGAGAAATGGAGAAAAAGAGACATTCCAGAATAGTGAAATTATTTGAGCCCCTAATTCAGCTGTGTCTGATGGCCCCTGTATCCTAGAGTTTTCCATTATACAAACAGTGAATTCTTGTTTTTCCCCTTAGTACATTTAAATTTGTTTCTTCACAGAAAGATTCCTGATTGATACAAATAGCTACCATTTTTGAGTGCCTGCTCTGTTCTAGGCACTGTATGTCCAGGAGGTCATTTATCCTCACAATGATCTGTAGGGTCAGCAGTACTCATGTCCTCATTCTAGAGACGAGATGAGACACAAACTTCGTGGCTTAAAACAGCAGGAATTTATGGTCTCACAGTTCTGGAGTTCGGAAGTCCAAAATCAAGGTGTTGGCAGGGCCACACTCTCTCAAGGCTCTAAGGGAGAGTCCTTTGCCTCTTCCAGCTTGTGGTGTCATCAGGTGTCCCTTGACGCTGGGGCCACACCCGTGCAGTCTCTGCCTCTGGCTTCACGTGGCCTTCTCCCCTGTGTGTCTGTGCGTCTCAAATCTTCCTCTGCACTTCTCTTATACGCACACCTGGTGCTGGATTTGGGGCCCAGCCTAAGTCCAAGATGATCCCATCTTGATATCCTTAATTTAATCACATCTGCAATGACTCTTTTTCCACATAAGGTCACATTCATAGGTGCCAGGGTTTAGGACTTGGACATGTTCTTGGGGGCCACTAGTCACTCTACCAAGACAGGTATTAAGAGTCTGAACAAAGATAGGGTAGTGGGGATGGAGGTGAGAAAATCTACTTGAACAATATTTAGAAGATAATTGAGACTAATGCATAGAACAATACAATGTTCAAATTTACTTCACAAAAATCCAAAAGTGGAAAGGAAGAGAGTGGGGTATAAATTAAAATTTCCCTGAGTCAGTAAATTATTGAAACTGGTGGGTATATGGAGGCCATTATACTATGCTCTTTACTCTTGTATATATTTGAAAGTTTCCAAAATAAAAACATTTCAAAAGAAGATAATCAAGAATACTCCATTTCCTTATGTTAATTACTTATTAATTAAATTTCGGTTTTGGTTAAGTCCTCACAGCGTGCCTGGTGTTTGCTGAGTCCCTTACTGATGGACTGTGGAGTAGTTACAGATTTGTTTGTTTTTCCAGTGATATAATACTCTTGTATCACCTGACAAATAGACCTAAAGATTTACTTTGTGTGGAGGCATGCACATTCGTGACAAGATTATGTCTTAGGATAAATGCCCTTTCATCACAGGTGAATGGGAAATTCATTTCACCTTGTCCAAACCCAGAGTCAAAACCTACGAGTAGCCAGCGTCCTGCTGCAAGGAAACAGTTTGTTTTCCTTAATCATCCCAGTGTCGCTTACAAGTAGGAATGAAGGACAGCGATCCCGACTCCATAAACTAACTGTCACAGGGAAAGATTAGTCTATTTAACCACTGAAAACACCAAAATATCAATATTTTAATTGTCTTATCTCCATAGCAGACGTTTGTTATCAGAGTGGGGGATGGGGAGGCAGAACGCAAGGAAATATTAAATGCAGACAAGGCATGTGGGTGAGTGTGAATCTGTAGTTTAATCCATGTGCTTTTTTCAGATCCTTTCTTGTTTCATTGCAAAGTGTGGTATAAAAATGATGTCAGAAGAATGGTTCTCTGGGTTTAAAAGCCTGCATACACCATTTACAAGGTGTGTTGTTGACAGTTAAAAATGACATGTCTATTATTCATGGGGTCCCCCCTGACAGAGAAGAGGTTGCTTGAACTTGGTGGCTGTAAATGAACAAGGAGGGAAATAATGGAATTCATGATGTAACCTGTGCTCAGCCGCTTCTGGAACTATTTGGGGAGCTCAATATTGCAGTTCTCCTATGAGGGACAGCCATCTCGGGGACATTTGAGTCTGATATAAGCACCACTTAATGAAGTTTCCTCATCCCTCCGATTGTTTGTCTCAGTTTCTGTGCTGTAATCATCGTTGTTTGGTCTGCTGCCTTCAGGCTGCAGTGCTCAGGAGTGCACACCCTGCACGCAAGTCCCAGCTCTGTCGACTGCTAATCTGGAAGCCTGAGTCTAGACGCTCAGCCCCTTTGAGGGCCAGTTTCCCCTGCTTTAAAGTGGACACAATGATTTCTAGCTGTTTCAAAAAGCTGTTGAGAGAATTAAATGGTGTGATGCATGTGACGCACTGAGCACAATGTTTGCCTTACATGAATCACTCAGTGACTGTTAGGTGCTAGTGAGTTTGAGAATTAAAGAGATTTCCTGGGTCTCCAAAAGAGAGAGAAGAAAATGAAATCCAGGTTCTAAAGTATGGTTTGCAGGCCTGTGATAGCAGATCACCACGGGGAGCTTGTGAGAAACGCAGACTCTCAGGCTCCACCCTGGACCCGCTGAATGAACGTCTGCCCTTTGATCCCCGGGTGATTCGTATGTACATTAAAGATGAGAAGCGCTGGCCACACTCCTGTTACAGGACATGGCGAGGAGGGCTGTCCCTGTTGCCTTGGAGCTGGAAACACAGGTGCTATAGGAAGCCCATCCGTGAGAGAGCCCAGGGGTCATTATCAGTCAGGAGCGTTTGGCTGAGAGCACAGCACATTTAAAATTTCTTCCTTTTGCTTCCCCCAAAGCCAAGTAAGGGGTTACCTTCAGGGATATCACTCTTGAAAGCTGGGAATGCTTTCAAGAGGCAGAAATAGGCTTATCATATCCACTGGATGGTGACAGAGTTGGCAACCTTCAGGCCAGCCTGGCCTGTCATTTTGCCAGAGTGGAGCCCATGGTGAGGGCATTCCTGGAGGAGATTAACATGTGTCTGCTGAATTTGGGAGTGTGTCTAGATATAGGGAGTAGAGGCTGATGCTTCTTGTGGAGATTTCTGAAGTCAGGAGGGGCCCGAGAATAGAGCTGAGGAAGCTGCCCATCCCAGGCCCTTGTGACCGTCATGGCACACAGGAGGGGACCTCAGTGGTTCCTTGGCTCCACGGGAAAGGGCATGGGTGGGGTTAGAGGAGGAGCAGCCTTTGTGCTGCTGCCCCTCTGGGCTGGGGTGAGTTGGGGCAGGGATCCTTAGTGTGGCTGAACAGGAACAAAAGCTTCCTGTCTGTTGTAGGGTCCTTGATGACGGGTGGGGTCAGGATGGAGTTTTCCACTGCCCCACAGCACTGGGCAGTCGGTAGCGGACAGAATCCTCAGACACCGTCAGAGTGACCGTGTTGCTTCCCTACCATCAGGCGAGTGACCATTTCCCCCTTAGTCCTCAGTTCCGGGGAGGAGATATGTTAGAACCAGCCTCGGGGTTTCGTCCCTTCAGAGTGCTAGGAAGGGAGGAGTGAAAAGGAAAACAGCCCCCCTCCAAGGTCCCTGAGCTACAAGCCCAGCTGGTGATGAGGAAGGAGAGGGCTTTCAAAGTGGGTGTGAGTTTGGCATTTCAAGGTGGGCTGGACTGCTCATAACTTTTAGTAAGTGAAAGTGACCAAGGTATTTTGGAATCTTCCCAGAAGTTTACCAAGAGAACAGGGTTAGAAAATCAACAGACTATAGTCCAAGGCAGTGACTGGAGAAAAAATGTAACGTTTCTGGTTAACATCTCTCTGAATTGTACCACTCTGAACTCCAAACACAGATTCCTTAGTCTTTTGGGTATTTAACATCCACAGTTCTGGCCCTCTGTCAGCAATCCTTGGCTTTCATGATTTGCAGTAATTTTCAGTTTTCCTTGAGGCTGTATTTGAGGCCCTGGCTTGCCACTGAGACCGGGAAGTGAGCACTGCCCACTCCGCAGCCTGTCCTCCTCAGCCCTGCTTGGTCAGGCTCTGTTTGTTTTCATGTATGCACTCTGCTGTGTTGTTTGCTTGTAAATACTGACACTGAAAAGAAAACCAAGTTCTCATTGAGGTAACAGCAGGAAAATGAAACTGGAGACGTCTAAGAAAGGCATGGCTCAGAGTCAGAAAGCAGAAATTCGGGAGAACATGGAGAGAGGGATGTCTGTGTCAATGGGAACTTCAGTCGACACTGTGCACATGTTGGCTGGAAGCTGTGGGTCAAGATGCAGGGGCGTGTTTACCAGTTAGTCCCTCTTCTTCTTGGACCTGAGTGGACCTTCCATGAACCAGACTCCACTTTCAGTGTGATCGCTGTTTCAGAGAGCTGATAGATTGTGGCATTGGCTTTATCCCAGGATACGGGCTTGAAACAATGGAAGAAAACATTTTGGCTTTGGAAGTTCATTGGAACAGTAAGAGCTGCCTCATAAAGGAGTGGGCTTTCTGTCACGTGAATCATGAAGTTTTAGTGTTTTTAGAGCTGCAAGAGATCTGTGCTATGATTTACATCTCCATATCCAGTGTTCCTGATGCTACACCCGTAGGTGAGAAGCCCCAGACACTTCCAATAGCATTGAGATATAAGGGTAAACCCTTTGAGAGAGTTAACTATAAAGTCAGTGTGTAATGGACCAGAAGAGAAATGACTGTAAAGTCATTGTTGCCTTAATCACAATAACAATAATAGCTAAAATTATTGAGTACTTGCTATGTGCCGGGCGCTTTGCTGAGCCACTCATCCAGCCATCCATCCATGCATCTATTCATTGTCTATCATCTACTCCTCATCTTTTTATTTTATTTATATTTTGGTTATTTATTTATTTTATATCTTTATTGGAGTATAATTGTTTTACAGTGGTGTGTTAGTTTCTGCTGTATAACAAAGTGAATCAGCTATACGTATACAAGTATCCCCATATCTCTTCCCTCTTGAGCCTCCCTCCCTCCCACCCTCCCTATCCCATCCCTCTAGGTGGTCACAAAGCATCAAGCTGATCTCCCTGTGCTATGCGGCTGCTTCCCACTAGCCATCCATTTTACATTTGGTGGTGTATATATGTCAATGCTACTCTCTCACTTTGTCCCAGCTTCCCCTTCCCACCGTGTCCTCAAGTCCGTCCTCTACATCTGCATCTTTATTCCTGCCCTGCCACTAGGTTCATGAGTACCGTTTTTTTTTTTTTTTGCGGTACGCGGGCCTCTCACTGTTGTGGCCTCTCCCGTTGCGGAGCACAGGCTCCGGACGCGCAGGCTCAGCGCCCATGGCTCACGGGCCCAGCCGCTCCGCGGCATGTGGGATCTTCCCGGACCGGGGCATGAACCCGTGTCCCCTGCATCGGCAGGCGGACTCTCAACCACTACGCCACCAGGGAAGCCCAGCACCGTTTTTTTAGATTCCATGTATGTACGTTAGCATATGGTATTTGTTTTTCTCTTTCTGACTTACTTCACTCTGTATGACACACTCTAGGTCCATCCACCTCATTACAGATAACTCAATTTTGTTCCCTTTTATGGTTGAGTAATATTCCATTGTATATATGTGCCACAGCTTCTTTATTTATTCATCTGTCGATGCACATTTAGGTTGCTTCCATGTCCTGGCTATTGTAAATAGAGCTGCAATGAACATTGTGGTATATGACTCTTTTTGAATTATGGTTTTCTCAGGGTATATGCCCAGTAGTGGGATTGCTGGGTCATATGGTAGTTCTATTTTTAGTTTTTTAAGGAACTTACATACTGTTCTCCAGAGTGTCTGTATCAATTTACATTCCCACCAACAGTACAAGAGGGTTCCCTTTTCTCCACACCCTCTCCAGCATTTATTGTTTGTAGATTTTTTGATGATGGCCATTCTGACCGTGTGAAATGATACCTCATTGTCGTTTTGATTTCCATTTCTCTAATGATTAGTGATGTTGAGCATCCTTTCATGTGTTTGTTGGCAATCCATATGTCCTCTCTGGAGAAATGTCTATTTAGGTCTTCTGCCCGTTTTTGGGTTGGGCTGTTTGTTTTTTGATATTGCACTGCATGAGCTGCTTGTATATTTTGGAGATTAATCCTTTGTCCACTGCTTCATTTGCAAATATTTTCTCCCATTCAGAGGGTTGTCTTTTCATCTTGTTTATGGTTTCCTTTGCTGTGCAAAAGCTTTTACGTTTCATTAGGTCCCATTTGTTTATTTTTGTTTTTATTTCCATTTCTCTAGGAGGTGGGTCAAAAAAGATCTTGCTGTGATTTATGTCATAGAGTGTTCTGCCTATGTTTTCCACTAAGAGTCCTCATCTTTTTAAATCCCCTGTGAGGTTGGCATTACAATGTCAGTTTTACAGATAGGGAGTGGTTCTCAAGTCCACAGGTTTGATCTGTAACCTGATTGAGAATATTCAGAGTCCAAAGATAAAATGAGTTTCTAGAGCTGGAGCTAGTCAGCTCTGAGAGCGTGGAAAAGGAGAGACGCAGAAGCAGAGTCTCGGAGGGCAAGGCCTGCCCAGCCCAGGCTTTATTCAGGGGAGAAGGATTCTGACCTAAGTGTCCTCAAGCTCTGTGACATGCTGGTCATGCTGACCCTTTCCCCGAGGGGGTTGTCTACTTCAGGAACTCTTTGCTGTTGCTTCAGTGGGCATCAGTTTGGGACTGGAAATCCATCTTACTTGTATCTTAACCAAAACTGCTTAATAAAACACAGTCTGTAATGTGTGCATAAGTGAGATCATGAATACATGTGTGCGTGTGTTTGTACAAATACACGTGGTACATGTTGGTACAAATATCATGTGTTTGTATGATATGCCTTGTATATCATATACATATAGGTGATTATATATGACATAGACCTAATAATATATAATTTGTGTAGATTATATTTTATATCTATATCTTCTTTGTATTTTGTACATACACACAGTTTTAGATTACCTGAGGCACTGGAGAGGGTGGGAGGGCAAAGCTTTCTCTCCGTTCTGGGAACTAGTATTTGTTGAGTCCCTGTTTTGCATCAGTTTCCTCCACTATATGGTAGAGCCAACATTTGGACTCAACTCCGGCCACTTTCAAAGTTGGGGCTCCTCCAGGTGAGAGCAGCTGTATTGCCTTCCCTTTCTTTTATATACCCAGCAGTTGAGCAATCTGATCTCTATCTGAGCCTCAAGTAGACAAACGCTGTCTTTAATTTACCCACAACCCAGAAAAGCAGCTGGGACTAGAGGCGTAGGGGGCCAGGAGCCCTGTCCTGTGTCTGGGGCCTTTCTCATGGTCCAGTAATTGAAGAGCAGCCATCATGGCCCTCCTCTCATGGCTTTGAGCTGGATACGGAGTGACGTGGGCCGAGGTGTCTGCAGTCCTGAGGTATAAATAAATCCACGGAGATCAGTGTCAGCTGTGGAGGTGCGATTCTACTTCACTCAGTGCTTCTCAGAGGCTTTGCGCAGCAGCAGTCAGAGCATTTGCCCAGGAGAGCAGTTTGAGTCCATCTGGCTAAGCTGGATTTCTGGGGGAGACCAGCTGGAAATGCGGCTGAGCCAGGGTGGAGCTGAGGTTGGGAGCTCTGGGTTCATGTCTTGACTTTGACCAAGAGCAGAATTCCAGAGGTAAGAAGAGATTCTTTTAGGAGATGCTATCAGGCATATATTCCTGTGGTGTTTTTTGTTTTTTGGTTTTTTTCTTAGTCTGTTTTGTTTTTTGTTATGTGAAGGGCAACCTCTTCTTTTTTAGAACCTAGAACCATGTCTTCAAAGTAGGTGGTTGGGACTTTACAGTAATTGATTCTGTTTCTCCAACAGCAGATTCACGTGCCTGAGTGGTTTTTTCTTTCCCTGCAAACCCCTCCTCCCTTAGAATGCACCTATGATGGCGAGCAGCGGTTCCCAAGGGGGTGGGGAAGCCATGCTTGGGGCCCCCTCCCCACCAAGGGGATGGCAGTGGAGCCGATGTTGCCGAGTTCACCCTGCATATATTTAAAGTTGAACTGCTTAGAAAAGTGGAACACGCGTTTTGCCAGCCCAAGAATGCTTCTTGCTTTGGGTGGGAATTTCCTTTTCCTTCGTGCACGAGGGCTTCATCCATCACTGCCCTTCCTTGTCCAATTTCATTAACCTGAGCTTGTGTTCATCTTGTGGCAGCTTAATAACCTTTATTTGTGGAATCCCTCAAAGAAAGCCTTGGTTATAAATCCCACGTCACAGAAATGAAGGCATAAATGCCAATCTGTGTCACTGCATAATATTTATTATTTTAATTAAAGAAAATGGATAGTGACATTTATTAGGTCACAAGTTACTTGTTAATGGCAATGAATGACAAAAAAATTACTGATTTTATGAGCAAATCTTGGAACGTTCCTCAATGATTATTCTGTTATGCTTTCAAAGTGAGTGGTGCTAACAATGCATTGGGCATATTTTTGGAAGCTCGTGCTTATTTTTAGTGAGACACACTTTCTGTAGGGGAAAGTGTCTGCTTAACTGAGGAGAGTCAGAACTGACTGGTGAATTCAGACTTGCTTTTTTCCCCCAGCTCTTTTTAGGATATAGTTTGACCTTCTGAGATAATTGTGTGTGTGTCTGTGTGTAGGTTACTTCCAAAGCAGAATAAACATAGTTTCTAGAAACAGGGATGTTTATTACAATTTTGGTCCATATACGAGGCATCCCTACTGAAGCACCCATTCAGACCGGGAGATAAGTGAAAAAGAGTGACGTGCAATAAAATAATCCAAAGGCTGGGGACTTACAGGGTGTCTAAACATATATTATTTCATTTAATGCTCATACTACTGCCATGAGGAACGTACTTTCATATCTCCATCTGTTTATTTATTCATTCAGTCCACATACATTATCAGGATTAGTTATTTTAGGGCAGAGTTTATGGATGAGAAAACAAGCACAGTTGTTTAGTAACTTGCACATGGTGCCACAGCCTGGAAATGACAGTGCTGGCATGTGAACCCTTTGTTTGTGTGACTTCAAAACCTGTGATCTTATCAGTATCCCACTCTGTCCCCCCAAAAGTGTCTTCTATCCATGGGGATTTTTTTTTTTTTTTTTTTTTTTTTTTTGTGGTACGCGGGCCTCTCACTATTGTGGCCTCTCCCGTTGTGGAGTACAGGCTCCGGACGCGCAGGCTCAGCGGCCATGGCTCACGGGCCCAGCCGCTCCGCAGCACGTGGGATCTTCCCGGACCGGGGCACGAACCCGCATCCTCTGCATCGGCAGGCGGACTCTCAACCACTGCACCACCAGGGAAGCCCCTAACCATGGGGATTTTGACCACCCAGTGAAGAAGTTAAAGATCTGTGGCTCTGAGGAGCTCACTGCTGCTAAAGTTAATTTTAGTTTGTCAGGATATCTATAAAGTTATGTTTCCCAGGTTCGTACTCCTTTGATTTTTGTGTGGCTTGTCTCCTAAGTGAACAGGCTAAAGAACAGTGCTGAAAATTTAAGGCAGACCGATTTCTTTCGGAAGGTTGTTAGCTTGTTTACAATCATAACTGGTTGTTGTCTTTATTTTGATGTATATTTTATTTGCATCCTATTTATGGCTAAACATTAAAATAGAAGGATTGTGTTGTTTTCACTTCAGTGTGCTGGTAAATTTTTATCCCTGGGGTCCAATGACACCAAAACTAATTTTGTTCTAAAGACGGACACTCCACATTTACAAGGTGGTCTTAAAGTCCCATGAGGGAAGAGAGAGAAATGGATATTTACTGAATACATAGCTTGGTGTTAGCCATTATACTAGGCATTTTCCATGCATTATAGCATTTGATCTTTTGAGATATGCTCTATTATTTTCCCACATTATAAATGAGGGAACCGAGGCTCAAAATCTTCCCACTTTACAACCCAAAGCTATTAAATCAAGTGCAGTAGCTGGTGTGTATTCCCACAAAGCCTCTGATCTTGGCACATTCACTGCCTGACGTTTGTAAAAAAATTTGATGGATAACTTATATATATCCACATGTATCTTAAGTGTGTGGTTCAACACGTGCCGCATAACTGGCACCTCCATCAAGATGTAAAATGTTAACTTCACTGCAGAAAGTTCCCTCATGCCCGCTTCTAGCCAATGCCTATCACCCACAGGCATCCACCTCACCGTAGATTCGTTTTTCTTTGTTCTAGGACTTCATATACATGGAATTATATGGTGTACTATTTCATTTTTGGCTTCTTTTATTCAGCACATTGTTTTTCTTTTAAAGACTCATCCATGTTGTATGTATCAACAGTTCATTCTCATTTTATTGCTGATAGTATTACATTACATGGAAATGCTATCATTTATTTATTAATTTACCTGTTAATGGATATTTGGGTTCTTTCCAGTTTGGGGAGATTATGAATAAAGTTGCTATGAACATTCTTTCACCGGTCCTTGTGCAGATGTGTGTTTTCAGTTCTCTTGGGTAAATAGCTAGGGTTGGGATCACTTGGTCATAAGGTAGTGGTATATGTAATGTTATAAAAAGCGGCCAGACTGTTTACCAAAATGGCTGTACCATTTTATGCTCTCACCAGGAGTGTGTGAGAGAGTTCTGGTTACTCCGTATTTGCCAAACTTTGCAGTGTGAAGTTGTAGAATTTGAGTCATTCTAGTGGTTGTGTTGGTACCTCATTTTCGTTCTAACTTGTTTTGCCCTAATGATTAGTGATGTTGGGCACTTCTATGTGCTTTTTGGGCATTTGAATATCTTCCTTTTAGAAGTGTCTACTCAATTTTTTTGCCAGTTTTCAATTTTTAAAAAAGTGGATTGATCATATAAATACTGTTGATTCGTAAGAGTTCTTTAGATATTCTGGATATAAGCCTGTGGTCAGATACATACTTTGTGAATGTTTCCTTCTAGTCTGTGGTTTGTCTGTACATTTCCTTTTTTAAAACCACGTGATTGAGGTATGATTGATATATAAACTGCTGTAGATATTTTAAAATGACTTTTCATTTTACTCGTCTAACTTATCTTTTTTTCTTTTATAATTATTATTTTCATTGTCCTATCTGTCCCAAGGTTTGCAAAGATAATTTTCCTGTGCCTTTTTCTAGTAGTTTTGTAGTTTGGTTTTTACGTTAATTCTATGACTCATCTTGAATTGATTTTCGTATGTGGATTGAAATAGAGGTTGAGGTTCATTTTTTGCCATGTGGACATAAAGATGTTCCAGCATGATTTGTTGAAAAGGCTCACTTCCCCATTGAATCGCTTTGGTAACTTTGTAAAAAATCAACTCACCATATATGTATAAGTCTACCTCTGGACTTTATTCTGTTCCATTGATCTATGTGTCCATCCCATGCCGATACTGCACAGATATATGTCCTTTGCATTTCCATATATACTTCAGAATTAGTCAGTTTCTAAATATAACACTTGCTGGGATTTTGGTTGGTATTATGTTAGATATATAGGTTAATTTGAAGGAGAATTGATATCTTAATAATAATGAATTTTCAAAGCCATGAACATAATATATCTCCCCATTTATTAGGAACTTCGTTAGTTTCTCTCAGCAACGTTTTGTAGTTTTAGAGTCTGAATCTTGCATATATGTTAAATTTACCCTTGAGTATTTTTGGTGCTATTGTAAATGGTATAATTTTAAAATTTTATTTTGTAATTGTTCATTACTGGTGCATTGAAATGGATTTCTGTGTATTTACCTTGTGTCCTGTGATCTTGCTAATTCACCTACTCATTCTAGAATTTGTTTTACAGATTCTCGAAGATTTTCTGTTATACACAATTATGTCATCTGAAAGTAAAGATATTCTTATTTCTTTCTTTTAAATCTGTGTACCTTTTATTTCTGGTTTCTGCGTTATTGCTCTGGCTAAGACTTTCTGTTAAATGTGAAGTAAAAGTAGTGAAAGCAGAAATCCTGCCTTATTCTTCATCTTAAGGGAAAATGTCATTTTCTATTAAGTATGATGTTAATTGTAGTTTTAAAAAAATTAATGCTTTTTATCAGATTAAGAGATTTCTCTTTGTTCCTAGTTTACTGAGAGGTTTTTTTTTTTTAAATTATGAATGGGAGTTGAATTTTGAACTTTGTCACAAGCTTTTCTGAATCCATTGAGATGACCGACCATAGCATATTTTCCTTTTTACTGTTGATGTGGTCAATTACATTGATTGATTTTCTAATATTGAACCAATCTTGCATATTAGTTATAAAGACTATTTCATTATGATGTATTATCTTTTAATAAATTGCAAGTATTTTGTCTAGGAATTTTATATCTACTTCAGTGACATACATTGGTCTGAAATTTCCTTCCTTCTTCCCTTCCTCCCTTCCTTCCTTCCTTCCTTCCTTCCTTCCTTCCTTCCTCCCTCCCTCCCTCCCTCCCTCCCTCCCTCCCTCTCTCCCTCCCTCCCTCACTCCCTCACTCTCTCCCTCCCCGCTCCCTTCCTCCCTCCCTTCCTTCTTTCATTTTTGTATCACGGTTATATTGCCTTCATAAAATGAGTTGGCAAGTGTCCCCTCCCCCTCTATTTCCTGAAAGAGTTTGTGTAAAATGGATATTTTTTCCTTAAACAGATGATAGAATTTATCACCTAGGCCACATAGGCCTGGAATATTCTTTGTGGAAAATTCCACAGAGAAACTTTTAAATTATGAATTCATTTTTAAACAGATATAGCACTATTCAAGTTTTCCATTACTTCCTGTGAAGTTCTGGTGGTTTGCGTCTTTCAAGGAATCCGTCCACTTCATCTATGATAAATTTATTGTGATATGTTTTTGATAATAGTCCCTTATTATCGTTTTAATGTCTGTAATGATATATTCTCTTTCATTATGGATATTGATAATTTACATTTTTCTTTTTTTCTTGATCAGATTTGCTAATAGGTCTCAATTTTTAAAATTTTTAAAGAGCCTACTTCTGGTTTTGTTGATTTTTCACTATTGCTTGATTTTTACTTCACTGATTTCCCCTCTTTATTATCTTTTCCTTTTAGTTACTTGATTTAAACTTGCTCTCCTTTTTCTAGCTTCTTCCTAGTATTGGATCATTGATTTTAGACCATATGATTCTCTTTTTTTTTTTAACATCTTTATTGGAATATAATTGCTTTACAACGGTGTGTTAGTTTCTGCTGTATAAAAAGGTGAATCAGCTTTATATGTATACATATATACATCATATACATCTCCCCATATAAATTTTTGAAGCTATGCATTTTCCTCTAAGCACTGCTTTAAGTGCAGTACCCAAATTTTGATACATTGTTGTTTTCGTTATCATTCAGGTAAAACTATTTTCTCATTTCTCTAGTATTTTTTTCTTTGAACCACAGATTATTTAGAGGGATATTGTATATTATATATACTAATATGTATAAATTAGATAACTAATAAGAACCTGCTGTATAAAAAATATTTGGGTATTTTATACACATTTTTTCTTCTCGATTTCTTATTTAATCCCATTGTTTCACATTGACTTCTATAAGTGTTTTTCTCATAATGTCTTAATACTCTTAGTCATTTACATCCTTACAATGGGTTGATATAGTAAATAATGCTGCAGTAAATATCTTTATGTGTGTATGTGTGTATTCTTGTCTTCACTGTTTGCTTAAGACATTATCAGGAGTGAAATTACAGACAAAGTGTTTGCAATTTTTAAAATTTTTGCCAAGTTTTCTTTTTTTTAACATCTTTATGGAGGTATAATTGCTTTACATTTTTGTGTTAGTTGCTGCTGTATAACAAAGTGTATCAGCTATACGTATACATATATCACCATATCCCCTCTCTCTTGTGTCTCCCTCCTACCCTCCCTATCTCACTACTCTAGGTGGTCACAAAGCACCAAGCTGATCTCCCTGTGCTATGCAGCTGCTTCCCACTAGCTCTCTATTTTACATTTGGTAGTGTATCTATGTCCATGCCACTCTCTTACTTCATCTCAGTTTACCCTTCCCCCTCCCGTGTCCTCAAGTCCGTTCTCTAGGTCTGCAACTTTATTCCTGTCCTGCCTCTAGGTTCTTCAGAACCTTTTTGTAGATTCCATATATATGTGTTAGCATACGGTATTTGTTTTTCTCTTTCTGACTTACTTCACTCTATATGACTCTAGGTCCATCCACCTCACTACAAATAACTCAATTTCATTTCTTTTTATGGCTGAGTAATATTCCACTGTATATATGTGCCACAGCTTCTTTATCCATTCATCTGTCAATGGACACTTAGGTTGCTTCCATGTCCTGGCTATTGTAAATAGAGCTGAAATGAACATTGTGGTACATGACTCTTTTTGAATTATGGTTTTCTCAGGGTGTATGCCCAGTAGTGGGATTGCTGGGTCATATGATAGTTCTATTTTTTGTTTTTTAAGGAACCTCCATACTGTTCTCCATAGTGGCTGTATCAATTTACATTCCCACCAACAGTGCAAAAGGGTTCCCTTTTTGCCACACCCTCTCCAGCATTTACTGTTTGTAGATTTTTTGATGATGGCCATTCTGACCGGTATGAGGTCATACCTCATTGTAGTTTTGATTTACATTTCTCTAATGGTTAGTGATGTTGAGCATCCTTTCGTGTGTTTGTTGGCAATCTGTATATCTTCTTTGGAGAAATGTCTATTAAGGTCTTCTGCCCATTTTTGGATTGGGTTCTTTGTTTTTTTGATATTGAGCTGCATGAGCTGCTTGTATATTTTGGAGATTAATCCTTTGTCAGTTGCTTTGTTTGCAAATATTTTCTCCCATTCTCAGTGTTGTCTTTTCGTCTTGTTTATGGTTTCCTTTGCTGTGCAAAAGCTTTTAAGTTTCATTAAATCCCATTTGTTTATTTTTGTTTTTATTTCCACGTCTCTACGAGGTGGGTCAAAAAAGAATCTTGCTGTCATTTATGTCATAGAGTGTTGTGCCTATGGTTTCCTCTAAGAGTTTTATAGTGTCCGGTCTTAGATTTAGGTCTCTAATCCATTTTGAGTTTATTTTTGTGTATGGTGTTAGGGAGTGTTCTAATTTCATTCTTTTACATGTAGCTGTCCAGTTTTCCCAGCACCACTTATTGAAGAGACTGTCTTTTCTCCATTTTGTATCCTTGCCTCCTTTGTCATAGATTAGTTGAACATAGGTGCATGGGTTCATCTCTGGGCTTTCTATCCTGTTCCATTGATCTATATCTCTGTCTTTGTGCCAGTACCATATTGTCTTGATTACTGTAGCTTTGTAGTATAGTCTGAAGTCAGGGAACCTGATTCCTCCAGCTCCGTTTTTTCCCTCAAGACTGCTTTGGCTATTCGGGGTCTTTTGTGTCTCCATACAAATTTTAAGATATTTTGTTCTAGTTCCATAAAAAATGCCATTGGTAATTTGATAGGGATTGCATTGAATCTGTAGATTGCTTTGGGTAGTATAGTCATTTTCACAATACTGATTCTTCCAATCCAAGAACATGGTATATCTCTCCATCTGTTTGGATCATGTTTAACTTTTTCATCAGTGTCTTATAGTTTTCTGCATACAGGTCTTTTGTCTCGCTAGGTAGGTTTATTCCTAGGTATTTTATTCTTTTTGTTGCAATGGTAAATGGGAATGTTTCCTTAATTTGTCTTTCAGATTTTTCATCATTAGTGTATAAGAATGCAAGAGATTTCTGTGCATTAATTTTGTATCCTGCAAGTTTACCAAATTCATTGATTAGCTCTAGTAGTTTTCTGGTGGCAACTTTAGGATTCTCTATGTATAGTATCATGTCATCTGCAAACAGTGACAGTTTTACTTCTTCTTTTCCAATTTGGATTCCTTTTATTTCTTTTTCTTCTCTGATTGCCGTGGCTAGGACTTCCAAAACTATGTTGAATAATAGTGCTGAGAGTGGACATCATTGTCTTGTTCCTGATCTTAGAGGAAATGGTTTCAGTTTTTCACCATTGAGAATGGTGTTTGCTGTGGGTTTGTTGTATATGGCCTTTATTATGTTGAGGTAGTTTCCCTCTATGCCCACTTTCTGGAGAGTTTTTATCATAAATGGGTGTAGAATTTTGTCAAAAGCTTTTTCTGCATCTATTGAGATGATCATATGGTTTTTTTTTTGGTTTTTTTTTTAGTGCTTTTTTTCTTTTTTAAACATCTTTATTGGGGTATAATTGCTTTACAATGGTGTGTTAGTTTCTGCTTTATAACAAAGTGAATCAGTTATACATATACATATGTTCCCATATGTCTTCCCGATCATAGGTTTTTATTCTTCAATTTGTTAATATGGTGTATCACATTGATTGATTTGCATATATTGAAGAATCCTTGCATCCCTGGGATAAATCTCACTTGATCATGGTGTATGATGCTTTTAATGTGCTGTTGGATTCTGTTTGCTAGTATTTTGTTGAGGATTTTTGCAACTATATTCATCAGTGATATTGGTCTGCAATTTTCTTTTTTTGTAGTATCTTTGTCTGGTTTTGGTATCAGGGTGATGGTGGCCTCATAGAATGAGTTTGGGAGTGTTCCTTCCTCTGTAATTTTTTGGAAGCGTTTGAGAAGAATGGGTGTTAGCTCGTCTCTAAATGTTTGATAGAATTCACCTGTGAAGCCATCTGGTTCTGGACTTTTGTTTGTTGGAAGATTTTTAATCACAGTTTCAATTTCATTACTTGGGATTGGTCTGTTCATATTTTCTATTTCTTCCTGGTTCAGTCTTGGAAGGTTATACCTTTCTAAGAATTTGTCCATTTCTTCCAGGTTGTCCATTTTATTGGCATAGAGTTGCTTATAGCAGTCTCTTAAGATGCTTTGTATATCTGCGGTGTCTGTTGTAACTTCTCCTTTTTCATTTCTAATTTTATTAATTTAAGTCCTCTCCCTCTTTTTTTTGATGAGTCTGGCTAATGGTTTTTCAATTTTGTTTATCTTCTCAAAGAACCAGCATTTAGTTTTATTGATCTTTGCTATTGTTTTCTTTGTTTCTATTTCATTTATTTCTGCTCTGACCTTTATGATTTCTTTCCTTCTACTAACTTTGGGTTTTGTTTCTTCTTCTTTCTCTAGTTCCTTTAGGTGTAAGGCTAGATTGTTTATTTGAGATTTTTCTTGTTTCTTGAGGTAGGCTTGTATTGCTATAAACTTCCCTCTTAGGACTGCCTTTGCTGCCTTTCATAGGTTTTGGATCGTCATGTTTTCATTGTCATTTTTCTCTAGGTATTTTTTGATTTCCTCATTGATTTCTTCAGTGATCTCTTGGTTATTTAGTATCATATTGTTAGCCTCCATATACTAGTGTTTTTTACGTTTTTTCCCTGTAATTGTGTGTGGTCTGAAATTGTGTTGTGGTCTGAAAAAATGCTTGATATGATTTCAATTTTCTTAAATTTAATTAGCCTCCATATACTAGTGTTTTTTACGTTTTTTCCCTGTAATTGTGTGTGGTCTGAAATTGTGTTGTGGTCTGAAAAGATGCTTGATATGATTTCAATTTTCTTAAATTTAATGAAGCTTGATTTGTGACCCAGGATGTGATCTATCCTGGAGAATGTTCTTTGCGCACTTGAGAAGAAAGTGTAATCTGCTGTTTTTGGATGGAATGTCCTATAAATATCAATTAAATCTATCTGGTCTATTGTGTCATTTAAAGTTTGTGTTTCCTTAGTAATTTTCTGTTTGGATGATCTGTCCATTGGTGTAAGGGAGGTGTTAAAGTCCCCTACTGTTACTGTGTTACTGTCGATTTCCTCTGTTATAGCTGTTAGCAGTTGCCTTATGTATTGAGGTGCTCCTATGTTGGGAGCGTATATGTTTATAATTGTTATATCTTCTTCTTGGATTGATCCCTTGATCATTATGTAGTGTCCTTGGTTGTCTCTTGTAACATTCTTTATTTTAAAGTCTATTTTATCTGATATGAGTATTGCTACTCCAGCTTTCTTTTGATTTCCATTTGCATGGAATATCTTTTTCCATCCCCTCACTTTCAGTCTATATGTGTCCCTAGGTCTGAAGTGGGTCTCTTGTAGACAGCATATATATGGGTCTTGTTTTTGTATCCATTCAGTGAGCCTGTGTCTTTTGGTTGGAGCATTTAATCCATTTATGTTTAAGGTAATAATTATTGATAAGTATGTTCCTATTACCATTTTCTTAATTGTTTTGGGTTAGTTTTTGTAAGTCCTTTTCTTCTCTTGTTTTTCCATTTAGAGAAGTTCCTTTAGTATTTGTTGTAGAGCTGGTTTGGTGGTGCTGAATTCTTTTAGCTTTTGCTTGTCTGTAAAGCTTTTGATTTCTCCATCAAACCTGAATGAGATCCTTGCCGGGTAGAGTAGTCTTGGTTGTAGGTTCTTCCCTTTCATCACTTTAAATATGTCATGCCACTCCCTTCTGGCTTGTAGAGCTTCTGCTGAGAAATCAGCTGTTAACCTTATGGGAGTTCCCTTGTATGTTATTTGTCATTTTTCCCTTGCTGCTTTCAATAATTTTTCTTTGCCTTTAATTTTTGCCAGTTTGATTACTATGTCTCGGCGTGTTTCTCCTTGGGTGTATCCTGTATGGGACTCTCTGCACTTCCTGGACTTGGGTGGTATTTCCTTTCCCATGCTAGGGAAGTTTTCTACTATAAACTCTTTGAATATTTTCTGGGGTCGTTTCTCTCTCTCTTCTCCTTCTGGTTCCCCTATCATGCGAATGTTGTTAGTTTTAATGTTGTCCCAGAGGTCTCTTAGGCTGTCTTCATTTCTTTTCATTCTTTTTTCTTTATTCTGTTCCACAGCAGTGAATTCCACCATCCTGTCTTCCAGGTCACTTATCCATTCTTCTGCCTCAGTTATTCTGCTATTGATTCCTTCTAGTGTAGTTTTCATTTCAGTTATTGTATTGTTCGTCTCTGTTTGTTTGTTCTTTAATTCTTCTAGGTCTTTGTTAAACGTTTCTTGCAGCGTCTTGATCTTTGCCTCCATTCTTTTTCCGAGGTCCTGGATCATCTTCACTATCATTATTCTGAATTCTTTTTCTGGAAGGTTGCCTATCTCCACTTCATTTAGTTTTTTTTCTGGGGTTTTATCTTGTTCCTTCATCTGGTACATAGCCCTCTGCCTTTTCATCTTGTCTATCGTTCTGTGAATGTGGTTTTTGTTCCACAGGCTGCAGGATTGTAGTTCTTCTTGCTTCTGCTGTCTGCCCTCTGGTGGATGAGGCTATCTAAGAGGCTTGAGCAAGTTTCCTGATGGGAGGGACTGGTGGTGGGTAGAGCTGGCTGTTGCTCTGGTGGGCAGAGATCAGTAAAACTTTAATCCACTTGTCTGCTGATGGGTGGGGCTGGGTTCCCTCCCTGTTGGTTGTTTGGCCTGAGGCAACCCAACACTGGAACCTACCTGGGCTCTTTGGTGGGGCTAATGACAGACTCTTGGAGGGCTCATGCCAAGGAGTAATTCCCAGAATTTCTGCTGCCAGTGTCCTTGTCCTCACAGTGAGACACAGCCACCCCCTGCCTCTGCAGGAGTCTCTCCAACACTAGCAGGCAGGTCTTGTTCAGTCTCCTATGGGATCACTGTTCCTTCCCCTGGGTCCTGATGCGCACACTACTTTGTGTGTGCCCTCCAAGAGTGGAGTCTCTGTTTCCCCCAGTCCTGTCGAAGTCCTCTAATCAAATCCTGCTAGCCTTCACAGTCTGATTCTCTAGGAATTCCTCCTCCCATTGCTGGACCCCCAGGTTGGGAGCCCTGATGTGGGGCTCAGAACCTTCACTCCAGTGGGTGGACTTCTGTGGTATAAGTGTTCTCTAGTCTATGAGTCACCCACCCAGCAGTTATGGGATTTGATTTGATTGTGATTGTGCCCCTCCTACCGTCTCATTGTGGCTTCTCCTTTGTCTTTGGATGTGGGTTTGTTTTTTGGTGAGTTCCAGTGTCTTCCTGTCGATGGTTGTTCAGCAGTTAGTTGTGATTCAGACGCTCTTGCAAGAGGGAGTGAGAGCACGTTCTTCTACTCTGCCATCTTGAGCCAATCTCCTGAATTTAATTTTTGATAGTTTGATTAATATGTGTCTTGGTGTGTTTCTCCTTGGATTTATCCTGTATGGGACTCTCTGCACTTCCTGGCCTTGATTGACTATTTCCTTTCCCATATTAAGGAAGTTTTCAACTATAATCTCTTCAAATATTTTCTCAGTCCCTTTCTTTTTCTCTTCTCCTTCTGGGACCCCTATAATTCAAATGTTGGTGTGTTTAATGTTGTCCCAGAGGTCTCTGAGACTGTCCTCAATTCTTTTCATTCTTTATTCTGCTCTGCAGCAGTTATTTCCACTATTTTATCTTCCAGGTCACTTATCCATTCTTCTGCCTCAGTTATTCTGCTATTGATTCCTTCTAGAGAATTTTTAATTTCATGTTTTGTGCTGTTAGTCATTGTTTGTTTGTTCTTTAGTTCTTCTAGGTCCTTGTTAAATGTTTCTTGTGTTTTCTCCATTCTATTTCCAAGATTTTGGATCATCTTTACTATCATTACTCTGAATTCTTTTTCAGGTAGACTGCCTGTTTCCTCTCCATTTGTTTGGTCTGGTGGGTTTTTACCTTGCTCCTTCATCTGCTGCATATTTCTCTATCTTTCCATTTTGCTTAAATTACTGTGTTTGGGGTCTCCTTTTCTCTGGCTACAAGTTCATAGTTCCCATTGTTTTTGGTGTCTGCCCCAGTGCGTAAGGTTGGTGCAGTGGGTTGTGTAGGCTTCCTGGTGGAGGGGACTGGTTCCTGTGTTCTGGTGGATGAGGCTGGATCTTGTCTTTCTGGTGGGCAGGACCACGTCCGGTGGTGTGTTTTGTGGTGTCTGTGAACTTAGTATGATTTTAGGCAGCCTCTCTGCTAACGGGTGTGGTTGTGTTCCTGTCTTGCTAGTTGTTTGGCATGGGGTGTCCAGCACTGGAGCTTGCTGGTCGTTGAGTGGATCTGGGTCTTAGCGTTGAGACGGACATCTTTGGGAGAGCTTTTGCCATTTGATATTACATGGAGCCAGGAGGTCTGTGGTGGTCCAGTGTCCTGAACTCGGCTCTCCCACCTCAGAGGGTCAGGCCTGACACCCGGTTGGAGCACCAAGACCCTGTCCGCCATACGGTGTAGACAACTGTGATAAAAATCTGACTGATATCTTGGATTTCTCTTTGCTGGGTGATTTATCCGAGCCAGGTTCCCTTTGTCAGAAACACAGCAAGTCAAAACGCTGAGACATCTGAGGTTTGCAGTGAAGTCAGGGCTTATTCACAAGGCAGCCAGGAGAACAAAGACAGGAGAACAAATCTCAAATCTGACTCCCGGAAGGCAAGGGGCTGGGGTATTTATGGGATAAAGAGTAACGCAGCAGGGCCGTCTGAGGCATAGGGAGCCTTGGAAGCATGGGGAAAGGTGATTGGGAAAAGCTGTGGTGCGTGTGGTAATCCCCAAGTTTTCTTTCGTGCCACTCTTGTCCCATCTCTGTGACCAGGATTTCTATTTCCCTGGAGTTTTCCTGCAGAGATTCCTGTCTGCATGGAAGCCCCCAGTGCCTCCTGAAGCTATATAGTATGGCTGCTTTGAGGAACAACCTAAGTTTTATAAACCTTCTAGATTCCACAAGAGGTAAACAGCCTCTCCCATTTCCTGTCTCCAAAATATACTTTTATTTTCAAACTTTAGGGCTGTGGGAGTAATTGCCACTCAAAAATTCTGGCCATATCCTAGCATCTCTCCCACTTTTTTTTTAAAAGAAAGAATTTCCATCTTCTAAAAATTTCACATCCCCATAGAGGGGCCTTAAAGATCACCTTCTTGGCACACCTGATTTCTTGGTGTCTACCTAGGATTTTTGAGCAATCAAGAGGCTCACAGACTGTATAACATTTCCTTTGTTTCTGAACATCTTGCTTAGAACACTAAACCCACCCAGGGTCCTGAAATCAGGCCATAGGGTTTCTTTAGTTTCAGCTTGTTCACAGCTTAGAGGAATCCCCAGATCTCTGAGAACCCATATCCTTCCCCAAGTTCCAATCTGTCTCTAATAGAGTCAGTACATTCATAGTAAACATATCAACTCACTCTTATTCTAGGGCTAATAATTTGTCAATGGTGTAGACGTATACTGTGCTGGGATTTATAATGATGACAAACAAGTCTCTAAAATGTATGCCTAGTTTACCTGGGCTTCTTCAGCATATGGGTGTAAATAAGAGTTCATTCACCATAATAACCCACACATAGTAATAGCCTCCATATTCAAGCATACTCAGCTTTTGAGTACATGTGACTCACATGTACTAACTAATTTGTCTTGTTGAATCTTACTGCTGTTTCTGCTGGATACAGCTGAACCTGCCTGCCACAAAGGCCAACCCAAATTTAAAAAGAGGAAAATTAGACTTTCCCTCTCAATGGGAGGAATAGCAAATACTGCCATGTTTAGTTTTCCACAAAATGAAAGGAAAAAAAAAAGCTATTGTATCAGCCTGGGATTAGTCAGGAAATCAGAGCCATCACATATATTATGGGAAAAAGAAGTTTACTGTTAAGAACCTGGCTTCCATGAATGTGGGTAAAGTCTAGGTGTAATGGTTTGGAAGCCAGAGATCAGAGACACAGTCACTAGTGACTGAGGCTTGACACGATATCATATGATATTTGTCTTTCTCTGTCTGACTTACTTCACTTAGTGTGATGATCTCTAGGTCCATCTATGTTGCTGCAAATGGCATTATTTCATTCTTTTTTATGGATGAGTAATACTCCATTGTGTATATATACCACATCTTCTTTATCCATTCCTCTATTAATGGACATTTAGGTTGCTTCCATCTCTTGGCTGTTGTAAATAGTGCTGCTATGAACATTGGGGTGCATGTATCTTTTCGAATTAGAGTTTTCATATTTTCCAGATATGTGCCCAGGAGTGGGACTGCTGGATCATATGGTAGCTATATTTTAGTTTTTTAAGGAACCTCCATACTGTTTTCCATAGTGGTTGCACCAATTTACATTCCTACCAACAATGTACCATTGTGGGTAGGTTCTGTTTTCTCATTGTGGACCATTTTTCCTGGTAATTTTCTCCTTTTTAGTGGCTTTGTTTTCACATTGCCTTCTTACAAGGAATAATTTGTGACTAAGTCAATTACTTTGTGCTATGGACTGAATGTCTGTGTTTTCTCAAAATTCATATGTGGGTCCCTAACCCCTAAAATGATAATATTTGGAGGTGGGGCGTTTGGGAGGTAATCAGGTCATGAGGGTGCTGCTCTCATGATGGGATTAGTGCTATAATAAGAAGAGACATGAGAGCTTGCTTCAGCAGCTTGCTCTGTCTCTGTCATGTGAGGATACGACAAGAAGACAGCAATCTGCAAACCAGAAGGAGGATTCTCACCAGGAAACAAATAGTCTGTCACCTTGATCTTGTACTTCCTAGCCTCAGAACTGTGAGAAATAAATATCTGTTATGTGAGCACCCAGTCAATGGTAACTTGTTATAACAGCCCAAATAGACTGATACACGTTGTTGTAACTGAAAGTTTTGAAATCCTTGGGGGAACAAAAACCCTTTCAAATCAATTAAGAATCAATTAAGAATAACATAATATGTAAATAGTACATATTATGAAGTCATACAGAGTTGGGATTTTATTCCAGTTCTCACACAGTCATTAGATGACTTTTGACAAGTGGCTTAATTTCCTTGAATATCATCAGTTTAAACAGAAAGATGGAGATACTGTTTCTGAAAGATTTGGACATATAAAACATGTAAAGTGATTAACACTAGGCTTGGTATATAATAAAACCTCAGTAAGAAGTAGCAATTATTCATACCCACAATAATGATTAACATGTTGCCTGACAACACCAACTGTTGGGGACAAAGTGGAGCAACTGGAAGGCTCATACATGGCTGGTGAGAGTGTAAATCGGTGCAACCACTTTGGAAGACTTTTCCGCAGTATCCGCTGCAACTGAACAAAGCAGAACCTATAACCAGTAGTTCTGCCCCAGGTATATACCCAACAGAAGCGCATTCATGTGTGACCCAAAAGCCATGTATAAGGAATGATCATAGAAGCACAATTCACATTAGTCAAAACCCCCAAATAACTCAAATGACTGTTGATACTAGATCCAGCAGTGAGAAAAATGAACTATTGCTGCAAACAACAATTCGGATGACTCTCACAAGAGTGACAGTAAGTGAAAGAAGCCAGACATAAAAGAGTACCTAGGGTGTGATTCAATTTATGTAAAATTCAAGGCAAGCAGGCCTAATCTCTGTGGTAGACGTCAGGAGAGTGATTACCTTTGAGGAGAAAATAGCTGGTGGCTAGAGCTAAAAAGAGGGTCCGGGGGCTGGTCACATTCTGCATGTTCTTAACCATTTCTTGATCTGGTCACAAAAAAATATGGGCACTTTGTCAAAATTCCCTGAGATAATTTATAATTTGTGCACTTTTCTGTGCATTTTTTATAGTTAATAAAATTGTTTAAAACGGAAGCTGTTATTTCTCTGTATTGTTGTTAGCTGTCTCCAGAGGGGTTTGCTTTCATTCTCCTCCCTTTGCAACCCCTGCTCCAGCCAGGGCCTCTTGCTGTGAAGGCAAGTCCCAGCTCTAGACTCCTTCATTGTCAGCTTTCTGCCACCCTCCTGGGTACTCTCACAGACAGCACTGTAAAGTCAGACTTGAGTCTCCTGTACAACAAACTCTTCCCTGAGTGGGGCGAAGACAACAGCCCTGCCCCTCAGGCGTCATGCCCTGCCGGCCTCTCAGAGCTCTTGGTTGATTGAACGCTGCATCTTGCCGAGCTTGCAAAGTCCAGGATACTGTTTAGATCTAAGCCTCTGGAGGGAGGGAGGCCCCGGTGGAAATGCTCACATTCTGAATCAGAGAATTAAAGCAGTTTTAACTGTGTGCTTGGGCACAAGTTTATTTGTGGATCCTGCTATAAACTACACGAGTGCCTAAGAGAGAAAGAGAGAGAGATCTTGTTCTTAAAAAGGAGATTGGTGAGCTTTAAAGGAAAGACAGTAATTTGAAGCCCTAAGCAAAGTTGGTGGAAACTTCTGTCACCTCGATTTCATCCGTTTCCTTCCCATATGAAGACCTGTGTCTTCCAAACAAAAACACTTGGGCATCTGTTATCTACTGGACTTGGCATGACGCTTATACAAATGTTATGTCAAATTTGATATTCAAGGCAGCTCAACAATAAAGATAACCTTAGTTCATCTTTCATATGAGGAAGTTGAATTTCAGAGGGCTGTAAGTCACCCATGGACATAGACTATTAAATAAGTAAGGAATAGCTGATTTTTAGGTGTACCTGGTGACGGCCACAGCTGACAGTCATCAGGCTAAATACAATCTCATCAGTTCTTCGGGAATTTCATACCCGGAGAACTGATGAGATTGATGCCAGGATTTTCTCCGCAGAAGTTCAGGGATAAATCTGTAGGTAAGTGGAGCTCAGCAAGCAGGAGTTGAACAAGCCAAGAGAAGGCAGCCTTGACATCTACACCATCACTTCTCTCAATTTGTACAAGTTTCATTATTCTGTCATGTTGCGATTTCATGGTTCAGGTGCTTGCCTTGGGTTCCTGGCCAGGTTGCAGGCTTCCAGGGTGAGCACACACTCTTAACATGTCTCCCATTCTTACACGGTGTCTAGATGAGGGCTGTGCACATAATGACCCCCAGTGGGCATCTGACAG
Source organism: Orcinus orca (assembly GCF_937001465.1). Taxonomy (NCBI): domain Eukaryota; kingdom Metazoa; phylum Chordata; class Mammalia; order Artiodactyla; family Delphinidae; genus Orcinus; species Orcinus orca. Next base: position 7,856,180 of record NC_064578.1, read on the forward strand.
TCATATTTGGTCATTACCACATCTTAATGGCCATGGAAAAATGCCAAGTACTTGGCTCTTGGTCTTTTTCTGGACTTCTGATGTGCCCAGTAAATGGAACCCTTCAGGACATGGTGGGTTTTCTCTTGTCAACCTGGTGGGTAACTGCCACTGCCACTCTGTCCATTCATTGCCTCAGTCACTGCTCATCAGTTAACTCATTCCTTCAGAATATGTTGATTCAAGATCAACCACAGGGGTGGCCCAAGTGACTAGCATTGCAAGGCTGCTTCTCAGGGCTCCCTGCCAACTTCCCTGGGCAGTTGTGCCTGCCCAATTAAACACCTTGCTTCACCCTGACTGCGTCCGCAGATCATCCTCTCTCCCTTCACCTGTTATTCAGCATTAAAGGCAAACTCAATTTTATGCAGATAAATAGAGTTTAGTGGTAATGTGCCGTATGACCTTTGAAGTGACAAGATGACATTAATTTTTAGGGATTCTAGCTTCTCAGGCTGTCACTGTTGAGCATGTAACTTGATGAGAAGTGGAGGTCTCTGCATTTTGAGGACGTACTTATAGTTTAACATGCTGTTTCAAATGTAAGGAGGCTCCCTCTTTAATTTTTTTTTTCACCAGCTTGACAGTTTTTCAAACATATTCACTGTCAGCCCTAACAACCTGTCAACAAATGCCATTATGTGAAAATTGCCAGGACTCGCTTGAGGACTGTGAAAAGTGACAGACATGCCACACGGATAAGTTTCTCAAAAACCCAGGGCTGAAACTTTTGAAAGACACTCTGGCCCTTCCAAGGGAAAAAATGAACAGTCAGATCTCCAGGAAAAAAAAAAAAAACATACACTTGTCATATCAGATATATGTTTCTCTCCCAGGCAAATTAAGGTGTATGTGAAAGAATAAAACATACAGAGAGGACAATAGCTGCTGAGATCCGAGGCTGTGCTGTGTCTCCACTCTTATCAGTGAATCCAAGAAAGGAACAGAAAACTGTTTCTTTTTCTTCCACTAGAGAATTTAAGGGGAGGTCACCTTCATTTTTAGGTTGAATGTTTCTGGGAATAAAAGAGGGGAAGCAAGAGAAACTGAGATAAAGCAAAGTGAAGCCCATCATGACATATGAAAATGAGAGCTTGTCCTAGTATTTGGGACAGGACATATCTTGGCGGTAAAATACGGCGGAAATGTAATGGGTAGCGCAAAGAGCCTTGGATTTGAAATTAGGAGACCTGGATTTGAATCCCAACTCTGCTATTTAAGCAATGTCTGGCCTTGAGTTCTTTCATTTAACTCCCCTTGTCTCAGGTTCCGCACCTGTGTGCTGGAAATGGTAATACCCGCCCCAAAGTGTTGTAGTAAGGATGAAATGAGTTAATGTATGAATGGTACTTTACTCAGAACACAGATTTGAAATCTAAGACTCAAACTGACATGGGAAGAGAATGTCTCTAACCCCAAGGGTCCAACATCCCATTTTTGATGTAATTTGGCTCTTCATTTATAACTGAGGTTTCTATTTACCCAAATTCAACTCCAGTGAAATGCTGTGTATTTTGGGTGATGTTTCAAACCAGAGACAACCCATCCATGAACAATGGTGGTGAGAGAGGGAGGCAGGTGACAGAGGAGGGAGGGAAGCCGTCCTGGACTGTGGGTGTCTAGTCCCTCCTGTCCAAATGATGTCTGTCATTTGATTATCCACAGGCCCTGAGCCTGCTAGGTTGTGTTCTTATGGTTGTTTGGACATTTTTATTATTTTTATTTTAAACTCCAGGGCTTACTATCTGCTTCCCTCTTACATCTGATGCCCCAGAGATGAGGAATTCTCCCCTAATGAGGAATGCCCATGGGAGACCCACAAAGGGACCAAGAGAACAACTGTCCACGGCCCTCTACGAGGTCAGGGAGGGTTTGCCCTCAAGTCTTGAGTGTTTTGTCCCAAGGAAGCATAGAAAGGGGATATTTAAACAGAATTAGAGCGAAACTTCCTAGGGATCCTGCCTAACAAGTAGGGTCTGAGGTCAGTGTGCATTTCAGTGCACAGGTTTCCCCAGTACCTTGCTTTCATAGCTACCTTCCCATTTTCAGATATATCTGGGTGTCCTTGGTCATCTTAGAATTTATCTTATATTTTCCTGTTGTGATTGAGGTGTCTTTTAAAAGAGATGGAACTTTTTTCCTTCCCTATGGTTTTTCTTTGGATCTTAAGTGTTGATGCTGAATTTGTGGTTCAGAGGAATGTCTTTGGTGCTACTCAGGAGGTGTTGATTAAGCTGGGGGTCTCAAATAATGGTTGGCTCATACCTATCAAGGGCCCTCAGTATCCCATATGAAAGCCCAAGGCACACATGACTTCTGAACCGACTGGGTGTAAAATCCACATTTGTAGGGTCATGCCTCCATATTTATGATCGACACTGTGATCAAGCGTGTGGATTATAGTGATGGTGCAGGGACAAATGGAAAAGTGCAGGGAAGACGTGGATACGTGGTCATGGATTTAGCCTGGGTAAAAGTTTGTAAAAATCTTGACCTTGACCCTTGTTTATCAGCCAAGACAAATGTCCTCTTTAACACAGCTTACCTTCTCTGAGCCTCTGTTTCTACCAGCTGTGAAATGGAAATGATGTCTGTGTTTCAGAGCATTTGGGAGGAGGAACTGAGACTGTGTGTAAGAGGATAGAGTACTCACTCTGTGACAGCCTGTGGGGTCTGATGTAGGTGGGGTCATCGTGGTCCTAGCAGTTTGCTCTTGGAAACCATTTGACTTGAGAAAAAAGTATCTAATACATTCTCCATTCTGCAAAAGTGATGAAGTTGTTGTTAATTGTGATGACGATGATAATGCAAATAATAATACTGATAGCCCTAGGTCACTTTTATTTATTTTGTATAATGCATTCTGTATGCATAATATCACTTAGCCTCCCATATAATCCACCACAACTAGATGAGCTATAAACCTCTGTTATACTCTTTCTAAAAGATGAGTAAACTGAGGTCTAATTGAGGTTCATCACTTTCTCAAGGTTATACAGCTACTAAATGGAAGAGCTAGTCCCACTTCTGTCTCAGTGCAGGACTAGAGGCCAGATCTCAAAGATACGTGATTTTCACAAAGTCTAGAACTCGATTCCTAGAGTCCTTTATGCAGCTGCAGAGTTTTTCCAATTTAAACTTTCCCTGTTCTTCTCTTTGCCTTTGTGCCCTTGGGAGCAGAGCCTTCACCTTGATTTTGGCTATAACTCCCATTAACTCAAATGGGCGTCTAGCACATCTCCCCCAGCAATGTTGAGATGAGATTATTTCCCATCCAATTGTTTTAACATTGTGGGTATTGAGTGAGTCTACAAACATTTAACCTTTGGTTTCATTATAAGGTTCAGAGCAGACAGGTTGTGGGGAGAAGCTGAACCAGGACACAGATGCCAGGAAAAGATGTATTGAAGATGTCTTTATGCGAGCACAGCATATGGAATAATAGAAAAATAATCACAAGTGCATTTGAGAAGTGGATGGATCTTTCTATTTGAACTTTGAACATTGGATAAATATTGCCAGAATGCAGAATGGAAGATGCTAGGAGAAGGAAGAAAAACAGCCCAATGTTATATAAAATTGCGATACAATAGCCCTGTTTACTTTTCCATTATTTAAAAAAGTAATAATATTCCTGAATTTTTAGAGTACATCAGGGTTTTGTACACATGATTTTAAATTTTTATATATTTACTGGTCTTCATGGTAATCTTGTATGGTTTGAAGGTTGTAGGGTATTGCCTTTGGTGGGATGCCCTTGCTTTGAGTCCCACCAATACCACTTACAGGTTTGCAACCTAGAGAAAGATAATTAACACTTCTGATAATAAGGACACATTCATACCTCATGGGGTTATTTATGAAGTATATATTATATGAAAATAGTTAAAAATATATATATATATTATTACCCTGTACAGGGCTTGGAACTTATTAGGTGCTTATTAGGTGCTGTTGTAATAAAACTATCATTTCTGTCATTCCACATCCTTCATCTAATACATGGGTAAGCAAAGGCTCAGAGAGGAGACTTGAATCACGCATGGTCACACAGCTCATTCATGGCAGGGAGGAAGCATGAGGATAGGGTCTCCCGATTCCGTTGGTGTCCATTTTTGTTGGTTTTACAGGACATAGTTGGAGAAATGTGATTTTCTGAATCCACTGATAAAGGCTCCAGAAAGTCATTCCCAAACCACTCTCAGCTGGATCAAGTGGTTTCTGAGAACATTTCCATCCACAGCCCCGGGTGACATCCCTTCTCCCGGCTCACGGTGGGGTAGCTGCCCTTCCAGTCACTGTGTCGGTAGCCTCTTGCCTGTTTTGCTTTCACTGGGAATCACACTCCTCAGGTGCCCTCAGTTACTAAGCCCCAAAGCCGGGCTGGTTGGCTTTCTGAGTTCTTACAGCAACCTTAGCTCTTTGGTTTAACTAGGTCCCTTTATGTACCCACCGTCTCTCTCCCTAGGATCTCAGAATGGGACCTCAAGTAACTGAAGGTTGCCACAAGCAGCAGCTCTCTCAGCTTCCTTTCCTCAACTTTGTTCTCAGAGTACATTTATGACTTCAGGGTGAATTCCACCCCACATGACACCTTTTGTAGGCGTTACACAAGTCCTTGGACCTATGACCAGCCTCATGGGACTGATCAATTTCAGTCCAAAGAGGCCTTTTAGGTTTTCAAAGGACCCCTTTCCCAATGCCCTGATCACATGTCCTTTCTAGATGTATCTGATGTTTCCATGGAGCAGTTTATTTCTTGTTCTAAGAATCTTCCACTAGTTGTGTTCATCAGACTGGCTCCTGCAATAGAATGTGTGCTTTGAGAGCAGAAGCCATTGTATGTGTACACTGTACATAACATATTTATTATATGGATTATATATGTATATATTTCTAAAATTCTTCAAGGATTCATTGCCACCATGAAGCTCTGCTGAGGTTTTGACATGTACAAAGTGCTTAGTAAATGTCACTTCTCTTGAGTTTAGAGATTTCAAAGCTGGGGGTAAAGTAAAAACAATGTGAGGAAGCTCCTTGGAGAGTGAAAGGTCATAAGATCAACTTTCCTTACATCTGGAATCTAATACAGAAATGAGAATATATTCACTCTTTCTTATTCACTCTAAGTTTGTCTGCTCTCAGAGAGCATTTGGTTCCTCTTCCCAGTTTGGGGTAAGTGTAATGAGGTCAACCTTATTATGGGTTTGGGCTGGATATTAAATGCTGTCTGCTGGCTGTTAATCAGGCTTAATTTGGAAATTGGCAGCCTCTGGAAGGATCATGATAACGCTTGTAAGATCTTCAGAGCTGGTGTCTGAGCCCATTATAAAAAGGTTTATCTATCATGTGTTCAGATGAACGCATGAGTGTTCTTATTAACGATTTTGTTCAGGGAGGGCAAGTTCCTGAGTAACACTTTAACTTCATCAGACAGAGATTAAACCCTGCCCAGCATGCATCTCATCGTCCCTCTTTTCTCAGCATAGGAAAGTTCATGGTGAAAAACATTATGATCCCTAACATTTGGAACTTCTGTTCCTAAGACAGAAAACTGAGATGGATGTTTCCTGGTTCTGATGAGCTCAGAAAATATTTTTTATAATGTCAATCTGATCATGCCACTTACTGATTTAAAAAGCTTTCCATGTTGTCCCCCTGCCCATGAAATAAAGATTTTCATCATTAACAAGGATAGCAAACCCTGATCAGATACCCACGGTCCCTAGAATCGCCTTTGTGCATTTCCTCTAGTTCTTCTCCACATTTCTAGGTGTCTGTTTTAAGGGGACCTGAAACCCTGATCAGATACCCACGGTCCCTAGAATCGCCTTTGTGCATTTCCTCTAGTTCTTCTCCACATTTCTAGGTGTCTGTTTTAAGGGGACCTGGGGTTTGCTTTAATCAGATATGGTGAGCCTTACAGATATGGAAATGATGGCCTTGAGGGGAGAAGTTTAGCAATGCTGGAATGAGTAAAAGAGTTAAGGGAAATCTGAAGGAAGTCTAGTTTTCATTTCCTTTTCTAAGTAGATATTCAGGAACTAGGAACTTTCTTTATGCAACATCACCTGAAGCTATGGTGAAGTAACTTCAGCAGGTTGAGGATAGGTCTGTGGACTCTCCACGTTTCATAAAATCACATGGGCCTACACCACAAATTTAATAATTCAATTGGGTGTTTATTTACTATTAAATCTGGATATCTTCAAGGACAACACCCTTTCCTCTCCTGTGATTGATATTCCTCTAATTCAGATTCAAAGAACATTTGTTGAACGGTTACATGTTCCAATTACTCTTTCACACCTCTTTGGTGATGGTTGGGTTCATTCTTTAAATAAGGAAACAGAAATTCAGAGAGGGTAAATGACTTACTTGAGGCCGCACAGCCAGAATCAAATCCCAATTTGCTCATTCTAAATTCTGATCCACTTCACCATTTAGCCAAGTATGGCTACCTATTCTGTCTTATTATTGACCTTTCTTTTGTCTCATTATGGGCAGCAGGTGACTCTCCCAATCAATCATCAAAAAAATCCTCTTGGAAGTTATTTGGAATCTGTAGTATTTCTGATACAGATCAGGACTTGGGTAGAAAAGACACCCAGCCATCCCTCTGAGATTTCATTATCTTTTCATGACTTGGCTATTGGCTAAGCACCTACTCTATCTCCCATGATGTGCTGGGAGCTGGGGATATAGCCCTGAATAAGGCTGCATGACCTCATCTTGAGGAGCTAATATTCTATGGGAGGGGGGCACATGATAAATAAGTAAACAAATGAATAAGTAAAGTAGGTAATTGTGATCCTATGCTTAGGGCTTTGAATGCAGTAGGAAGCTGCGAGAGGATTTCATTGTGTCTGAGAACTCTGTTAAATGGAGTGGACAGAGAGAAGTGGCATTTAAGCCAATACCTGGAGGATGAATGATTACTAGTTATGGGCCAATGTGGGGAAAAGCATTCCAGCTACAGGGAAGAGCACTAGAAAGGTGCACAGGTCAGGGCTTTTGTCTTGGGGAGTTTTGTTCTGTTAGCGAGACCTGACAGAGGAGTCCTGGCAGACGGTACATGCAGTCCACTGCCTGCGAGAGTCTGCTAGGCAGGTAGTCTTCTAGTGACCAGCAAAACTTCTACAAGGGCAGCTTATTGCAAACCACAAGATTTATGCTCCTAGAGGGGTGGTGAGGCTGGCAAGTGCCAAGAATGTTGCCTGTGTCTGGAAACACTGAAAGCCAAGGTCAGCCGTGGAGCACAGAAGCCTATCTCTGCCTGTGGCGGTGGCAGACAGTGCGAGTCCATCATTTCCGCCGCACTGCCAGCAGTAAATCGCAGCTGGTTATTGCTAAATTCTGGGATTTGCTTCTTGGAGAAAAATAATTAACACTGGCAGGAGTTTGATTGCGTTAATTCACAGAAAGAAACACCCAAATGATAAATCCATAGTGGGAGAACTGCCCATATGTTACAGATTGGCTTAACATGGTTGAGGCATTAAATAAAAGAAGTCTGGGAAACAAAAACCTTTATCAGCTTTATTAGCATTGAACTGTGCGGCTTCCACTGGGGCTGACACACTTAATTAAAGATGCTCTGGTCTAATTAGGTTGCACATCAAATATACAAATACGAGCTTTTAAAAAGCCCAGCGATTGGAGTTTAGATTCCCTCTGGTGTGCATATTTACTTCATCCCAGCACCAGGACCCTCTCTGGTGAGATGTGGACACCGTTAGGCAGTTCCAGCCTGTCTGGTAGGAGGAGTAGGCATGTGGTTCTTTGTGCTGAACTTCTCTGCATCCAGAGGAAGGTGGAGAAAGCAGACTTTGACTTTCTTCCTTTTTCTTAAGAAGGATGCATTTTGGAAAGTTCATCCAGAAAGCCCTTTTGGCCATAGTTTTGACACAGTATTTTTTGTCTTATTTACTTAGATCACCAATTGTCATCCTCCTTTTCTTCCTTACAATCATTACCCTTTACTGAGGGCCTAATTTGTATTGGTTGCTATTTTATATTAGTTTACTTATACTACTGTGGCTTCGGGAAAGTTACTTAACATTAAGTAACGTTTGAAGTCGTAGCTCTCTATTGCTGCATAACAAAATACCCCCAAACTTAGTGACTAACAGAACAAACATGAGTTATCTCACAGTTTCTGTGTGTCAGGAATCTGAGCACAGCTTAGCTGAGTCCCCTGTTTCAGCTGTCAGCCAGGCCTGCGATCTCATCTGAAGGCTCAACTGGGGGAAGATCCACGTCCAAGTTCACTCATGTGGTTGTTGGAAGGATTCATTTTTCTCATGGGCTGTGGGCATGTGCGTCTCAGTTCCCCCTTGGCTATTGGCTGCCACATGGGAGTCTGTGGGGCAGCCCAGGGGAGTGAGATGAGATGGACATCCAAGATGGAAGCCATTGTGTTTTTATAAATTAATCTCAGAAGTGCTAGTAGGTTCAGCCCACAGTCAAGGGGAAAGATTCCACAAGAGTGACTACCAGGAAGCAGGGTCATGGGTGCCATCTAAGAGGCTACCTAGCACATCACTCCTCTCTGGGTCTTCAGCTGTCACAGGAGGCAGTGATAACACCTACCTTAGGGGGTTTTGTGCAAATTAAACATAAAGGTTTTGGACAATACCTGGTACATCATAAATTTTCAGTAAATGATCGCTGTCACCGATGTCTTTCAACTCTTTCAATGTGGATTAAACATAAATATTCACATTCTAGAGATGAAGCACTGGAAGCTTAAAAAGGCAAGATGTCCTGGTCATGAGTACCCTCCTGTGCTTCGCCTTGAAAATTCCCCACCTTCCTGAGCTCTGTCTCTGTTTCCTCAACTCAGTGATACCGCCACACTTCGTTACAGTTTCCTTGTCCTGTGCCGTAGTCCAGAAGGTGCCTCCAGGCAGAAAGCCTAGGGTAATCGTAGTGCTTACCTCATTTATTTCTTGTCTCTCACAAGGTTTAAAGTCCTGTGATGGAGCATCTGAAACCAGCCATTTCATATATCCTCTCTCATTTTCTAGTTGTGCATGGCTGTATAGAAAGTCCAGTACTGCTTACGTCAGCATGGACAAAAGGGCAAATTTCCCTCATTAATTCAATTAAAAATTATATATACCTATACATTTTGTATATTAATTTATATTGTAAGAAAGTGAGACTGTTCAAATAAATCTAGGGCATATCCATTGAGGAAACCGGAAAAGGTTGACATTTGGGGTTTCTTACGCTTCAATGATTTATCGGTCAAATTTACTTGGGTCTGTGACCACCTCTCTTCTCAAATACTTGCTTTCTAGTTGTGAAATAGAAAATGCTGAAATCTGGTTATGTGGCCCAACCAGCTCTGAAGAAGGGAAACCTGCAGAGGCCTCCTGTTGTAAGCCTCCCATCTTGGGATAGAGAACAAAGTATTTCTAAAATTAGTTTTTTTCTAGGAGAGTGTTTCTTAGGGCTTCAGTAATCCATGGACTCCAGTAAAAATGCTATTGTTTGGGTCGATTTTTAAGTTCTATGGGTCTCTACCTGTTTTCAGTTTACCTGTTGCCTCAGATGACAGCTTCTGTCTGACGTACTGGGAAAATCTGGCAGTGAATGTATTTACCTAATGCACAGGGGACAGAATAAAAGCCAAGGCTGGGGTGCCCAGATCTGTGCTCTGCCATAGTTATCTTGGAGGGGGTTCTTTCTCTTGTCCAAGAAGCAACTGAGTGGGACACACGGAATGGATGGTTCAGCAGCCACCACCTCCAGTGTCCCAGGTTCCAGTGCAAGTTCCTGGCCAAACTGGGAACCAAGAATGTCTCTATCTCCTTCCTGATTCATCCTTTCTTTTCAACAACCTCCTGCAGCAACATTGTGCCTCATTAACTCCCAGGAACCTTGGCAGCCAAGGAGTCCCCTGAGATGCTTAACTCACCTGTCCTTTCAGGCTGACCTCCCCGAACCCGCATTCAAAATAGAGCTGTCCATCGTTTCCTTCTCTCGGGCTCCTGAGAGCTGACAACCGTAAATAAGTGATTTTCTATGTGCTTGTTTATGTCTATATCCCCTATTAGTTTGTAAGCTCCATGGACATGTGGAATGCTGTTTGTCATTGTCGCCCCCTTGTCCAGCACAGGAACCATTTGTAGTTTGCATAAAGGCATGAAAGGATATACTCGGCGGTACCTCAGTGTTAAGACCTAATTTGGTCTTAGAAGGCCTGAGATCAAATCCCAGCTCATTAGCTTGGAGGTTTTTTTAAAGCGCCTTTCCTTCTCAGGAGCCCCGATAACCACCTCAATAGTTGTTGGGGGATCTCATTACTGCTGTGAGTTTGGAAATGCGAATGTGTCTCCTGGAGGACTAGTTACTGGTATTTGGTCCATGTTTGGTAGAACCTGAAGAAATTTTCATTCTGACATGCACCATGTCGTTCACTTAAAAAAATTAACTGTGATGTGGTATACTCAAAAGTGCCCTAAGTCAAAATCCAGGTTTGTGTTCTAGGTCAGTCACTTACCAGCTTCGTGTCTTTGTCAGTTACTTTAACTTCTTTGAGCCTTGCTTCCCTCATCTGTAAAAGGGGACTAATATTATCTCCTACCTCCTGGAGTTGCATGGGGGTGAGTTAGTACAGAGTCCATAGAGAATTCACAGAGCACTCTGGTGTGAAGTCAGCTCACTGAATGGCAGTTCCTACTATACCGGATAATCTCAGATGCATCAGCCCATATAGAGCGCTTATTCGACCTTCGAGATGGTGATATTTCAAATGGTTTAGAATTCAGGAATGCCACATAGACTTCTTATTGTGTCTGAATTCTTAGTACGTGATAGTAGCTGCCTCTAGATTTGTATCAAGAGGGATTCTGAGGTTGCCTGCAGGTTCAGAGAAAAGGATGCCATGATGGATGGATTAGCAGTCCCTGCCCTGGTAATAGTGGCAGTTCACATCTCACACACTGGTAATCTCTGAGTCTTATTCGTGAAACTGTGCTGGTGGTCCAGTGTGAGGTGAAGGATGAGAGATTTGGGCATTGAATGGGGAAAGAATAAGAAGGGAGGTTTGGGCAGCTCTCCTCTGGGAGATGCTGTATCCCAGACCATCCTGACTGTATCTCCCCAGGATGGTTCACCAGGGTTGCCAAGCTCCTTCACAGTGGAGAGAGGGTCACATCCAATCTGTGTGTTTAATGGTCCCCTCTTTGTTGCCCTGTGTTTGCCTCTACTGCGGACTCTGGATTTGTTTGCTCAGAGCTTCAAGGCTCATTAAGCTGGCCAAGTTGGGCTTTCCCTAAAGAGCAGCCAGTTGCTTTTTGGATGATTGTTGGCAACCTTTTCCTTTGATTTCTTTGCTACTCCTCCAGGCATCGATCTCTTCACTGATTCTTAGCTAATTGGAGGATTTTTGTTTTCTCAGAGGTGGTTGACCTTTACGTCAGCCCTGCTGATGACCTGTAATTATTAACCAATGTAACAGAATGGTGATGGGGACTGTGAACAAATAACAGGATGCATTTTGTGGAAAGGACCCTAAAGTGGAACACTTTCCAAAGGTTTGTCTTAGTGAAGTAAAAGAATGCATGCAGATATGCCTGGGAAATTAAAACTTACCGTAGAAATGCTCGCCATTTTGTTGTTTTTCATACAGGATTTAAAAAATGACTTTTCCTCCTGGTGCTTTGCCTCACAAACTTCTTAACTTTCAGGTCTTAGCTTAAATGTCACCCCTTCAGAGATGCCTTTCCTGACCATCCTGTTAAAAGTAGCCCTCCACTGTTTGCTGTTGCTCTAAGAGATTATCAGCTGCTGAAATAACTGTTTATGGATGTGTTTAGCATTTCCTTGCCTATTTATTTTGTTTCCTCCACTTTAAGATTCATGAAGGGGTTCGGGTCAGTCTAGTTCACCAGTCTGTCTCCAATATCTAGTATGTACCTGGTACATAATAAGTGCTCAATAAATATCTGTTGAATAAATATTTGGGACAAAATATGGTATAGCAATAGGATTAGTGTGGGACTAAAATAAATGCGATGTTGGGTTTGTATCCTGGTTTCATTTCTCATTAGCTGTGTGATGTTAGGAAAGTTACCTTAATTCTCATTTATAAAGAGAAAAATCAAAAGGAAGTGATGGATGTAAGCACCGTGTGCAGTAACTACCATAGGGTAAGTCCTTTATAAATATTAGCTGTTATTATTATTAAAATGATTGGATATTTTGTTCATTCACTTACTCATTCAACAATGATTTACACAGTGTTTATTTATTATGTGCTGGACACTGCCAGGAGGATTTTCTTTCAGCGAGAACTGAGCATCCGCCAGACGTGATAGCCTTAATTCCTTTTTTTGTTGCTCTTCTTTCCCCCATTCTGGGGCAAATCTACCTGGCTCAAGAGCTACTTTAAAATTTCCTCCCAATGAGGAGTGGTCTCTTAATTCCTTCTTCTCCACAGAAGAGCTACTGGATTAGAAAGAAAAATGGATCCCAATACGAGACAAAAAGCCAGTGCTGAGAAAATATGACCTTGTTAGCTCTAAGAGTATGATCTGGGAGTTCAGGTACATAAGTAAGCAAAGGATGAAAGTGATACTTGAGACTTGAAAGATGCTAAGATTTACACCCAGATCAAAGACTCTTTTAATGAGTGCCTGCTGTATGCCAGATGCTGTGCACTTAGACATTCTCATTTTTATTTCAGATTTTTACCCTCTGTTACCCTCTACCATCTTCTTCTAAAATCAAGTAGGTGCCACTTCTCTTCAACTCCAAATCCTAATTTTGACCCCCAGGTCAGATCCTCTGTTCTCCCCATGTGGACCACTTCTCCTTTCTTTGAATTCTCTTAGCATCTTGTTTTCACCCCCCTTGTGGTAATTTTATGGGAGTTAAACTCTCAGCTCCCTGTTGACATTAAATAGAGAGATGGAGAAGAAGATGCGCTGGCAGCTCTGTCAAATCTAGAAAAGGGGCAGCGCAAGGGTGAGGTTCCTGTAATTCCAGCTATTCTATCACCCCCACTTCAGTTTTATGAATTTATCTGGAATTTGTGGGCATGTCTTAAGCTGACCAAATTCATAAGAGACTATTACATAAACAAGAGTCAGTATATTGATTTACTGTGGGAAATTTCATTGCTACAGGGGTAGGAATACTTGTTTTAGGTGTTTAGAGCTATCTCTGGGACTCCTCACTCCCTGGAACTTGCCACTATGTCCAGATGCCCCTTTTCAACTGTTCCAGCCTGTGACTGGGGACTAATTGCTGACACATTCCTCTTTCTCTCTCCATACACCCAAATGACCACCAAGCCCTACAGATTCAGCCTCCTAGATGTCTCTTGAGTTGGTTCACTTCCCTCCATTCTTACCTTCAGTCTCCAAGCGCAGACTCCCATCACCTTCCCGACCACACTGCCTTCTAAATCTCATTTTCCTTCACTTTCACTGGCTGTCCACACCACATCAGAGGGGTTGCTCTGAAACTCAGTTTTGGGATTAAGTCCAATCCTGAACTTCTGTAAAGTGTTTGAAATGAATTGTTGCTCCCTCAGTCTGAAAGATGAATGTGCCCTGCAGATGAATCAAACGTTCAACTCAGGTTCTCATCTTGCCATTCTCACTGTTAAAGGATCCTTCTAACTTGGGATCTGTTTCCCTCCCAGGGACGCTCTTCTGTCTTTCCTCCTTGGCCACCATAAGTATGAATAATTCATGCTGGGCCCAGGCACCTAATATGCTCTTCCTGAATACTCTCCTGAGAGGCATCTTTCTATCTGGACTGCGTCTCTGATGTGGCAGAAAGAAATTAGCGTTCAAGACAGAGACAGCTCATTATTAATGCCCTTGGGGTGAATTCTAGCTTAGAAAGGTAATAGGAGCCTCTTCCTCGGGCCCCAGTTTCAGACAAGTAAGAGAATGTTCTTTAGCAGAAACATGCCATTAAACATATTTATTTTCTAGCAAAAATGCTAGGTGAAGATACCATGGAAAGTTTCCTTTCCAGGGGCAATATTCCCCGAGCGCACATCTCAGGGGGATTAACCCCTCCCCTAGAATAAAGAGAAACAAATAACCGACAGACACAGCTCCAATTACATGACAACTTTCTGGAAGACCATTGATGCTCTTCTGGGCAACTGACAAATTCTCATACAAATCTATGATTACCTTACCACCTGGACCAAATGCTTATCATTTTGATGTTCTCCCTTACAGATACCATCCCACCCCCAATCCTTTGAGGTTTTTACTATTTACCCCATTTCAAAAGTGATGAACCTGAAGTAACAAAGATTAAGAAATGTTCAAAATTATTTCCCCGTTAGTGTCAGAGCCAAGATTTGAACCAAGGTCTGTTTGCCTACAACACACAGTTTCTTTCTGTTCTGATTCCAAAATAAAGAAAATAAAACATTTAATTAATCATTAAAAACAACTTTTAATCATGACCTTTAAATAACTTTCCTAATTTCTTCACTATGGGAATATTTACAAAGAGCATTTTAAACTTTTCAGGAGGAATTCAGAGACTGAGTAGGAGACCTTGACTCCATTCATCCACCAACACAATGTGCTTGAATCTGTTTCCGGGGGGAGAAAAGAGAACAAGGGAAGAAGAATTCAGAGGAGGGGCAGCCACTGAGAGAACTTAACTTTTTAAAGTTATAAAACAATACATGCTCATTGTACACATTTTAGATAAAACAGAAAAGTATAAAAGAAACAACAAACACCGTATTTAATACCATGCTAAAATACGGTGGGCATCAATTATTTGTCTGCTCAGCCCCTCATCCTTGCTTTTCCCCTTTGCCTTTGGAAACTTAGTCTTTATTTTTTCTGGTAATTTCTTTTCCTGCTTCAACTTTATGGTTTCCTAGAAACTTCCATTTTGTTCCATGATTCTTATGCTCCTCCCACTGTCCTCTAGAGGCCACAGATGACTGATCTGGGAGGAGCACCTGACCCAAGATGGGCTAGTCTCAGCCCTTCCCTTGGATTTTTAAATGTGGGATGAGAAAGAGCATCTGTCTTTCTCCACTAGTGGAAGGTATGAGGTGAAAAAAAAATTACTTTAAATACTCAATACTCATATTTCTACAAGTGGTGAGAATCAGTTTCTAGTGATCAGGCATAAGTATGCCTGCCTAGGTTTAATTCCTTATTTTACTCTTTACCACCTGTGTCACATGGGCAAGTCATTTCACCTTTCTGTGCCTCAGTTTCTTCATCCATAAAATGGTATTGTGCTGAGGATTAAATCTGTTAATAAATGTAAAGTGCTTGGATCATTGATATGCACACAGTAAGCACTATATAAATGTTCATTGTTGTTGGTAGTAGCAGCAGCAGCAGTAGCAGTTGTAATCATGGTAGTATTATGTGCAGAAAGATGCAGACACCCAAGTGGGTAAGAGAATCCTGGTGGCATTCCTGTTTCTTGGTTCAAGTTTGTTTCTAAGATCTGCTGCAAATTTGTTCTTCCCAGGGCTTGGTCTTTCAAACTGTCCTGAGATTCTGTGAATCAAAATACTCCATTTTTATCTAATCTGATTGACTAGAGTTTCTTACACTTGCCAACAAGAGTGTAACAACTAAATTTATTGGTACTTAACATGTTTAATATAAATGCGTTAATTATAAAAGTAATATAACAAATACTCCTGTCCATTAATTAGAAATAAAGTTTAATATTGTGACTTTTTGCTTCAGATTTTTAGTTTTATAATTACCATTATTACCTAAAATGTGACAGATATTGCTGAAGCCTCCTTTGTACCCCTCACCAGCCTCATTTCCCTGCCCCGCTCCCCAGAGAAAACTATCTTGGTACATATCCTTCACTTCCATAGTTTTATACATTTATTACATGAGCATGTATCAGTAGATAATACCTGGTATTAAAATGCATTAGTGGTACATTATGCAGTGCTTATCCTTCTGCAATTTGCTTTTAAAATTCAACATACTTATAAATCAAGTTCTTTCATTTTAGGTGTTGAATTTTTAATTCTTTGAATATAACATAATTGATTTCTTTCCTGATGAACACTTAGGTGTTTTCTTCTTATTTATTTATATATTTACTAATTTTCCTCTCACAAACCATTAACATGTTTACTAATTTCTTCTTGTGTATGTGTGTGAGCATTTCTCTGAAATATGTACCTAAGAGACGTGGGGTTACTGGTTGGCAAGGTTCAGGTGTTTTTAACATTACATTTAACATTTTAACACTAGATGCTGTCAAATTACCAAAATATATACTTACCAGTAGCATATGCGTGGTCCCTCCAACATTCGATATTATTATTTTAAAAAATGTGCCAATCTTTTGGATGAAAAATGGGATTTTATAGTTGTTTCAACTACATCTCCTTGATAAATGGAAAAGTTGAGGAACTGTTCATGTACTTTTTGATCACTCGTAATTCCTTTTTAATGAATTGAATGCTTGTAGCTTTTGCTGATTTTTCTATTGAGTTAATTGTCTTTTCCTTACTGAGTATTAAACATTCTTTATACATCCTGATGCTCACCAATCATGAGTTAGAGGCATGATCCCAGCTTAGGGCCTGACTTGCATATTTTTATGTTATCTTCAGTTATATAGAAACTGAAATTTTACTTTTAGTCAGAATTCTCATTCTGTTTCTTTGTGATTGGTGCTTTTTGATGTCTTAAGAAATAATTTCATAGCATTGTTATAAATATATTATTTTATATTTCCTTCCTGTTAACATTTTGATTTTTGTTTTTAGGCTTTATACATTTATTTCACCTAGAATTTATTTTTCTGTTGTATAAAGTAAGCCTTTTTTTTCTTCCTATATATAAATATAATTTGTAACAGAATATTTTAATAAATAGTCCAACATAGAAAGCAAAGGGGAAAGGGTGTGGGAGAGAGATGAATTAGGAGTTTAGGATTAGCAGATACAAACTGCTATATATAAAATAGATAAACAGCAAGGTCTTATTGTATAGCAAAGGGAACTATATTCAATATCCTGTAATAAACCATAATGGAAAAGAAAAAAAATCATCCAGACTTTCCTCACCAATTGGTAATGTCAGCTCTTGTTATATCAAGTATCCATATATATATGTGACTGTTTCTTGGTTCTCCATCCCATCCCATCCCATCCCATGTTTTGTCTATCTATCCCTGAGTCATTCTTAATTGCTGTAGTTTAAATATCATATCTTGTGGGGATATGCCCATGGTGGTTTTAAAACTTATCTGTAAATTCTTTAACTATTCTCCCACCAACAGGTCTAATTCCCCACCTCTTGATTCTGGAAAGGCTTATTTCTAACTAATAGGATGTGGTGGTAGTGATGTTGTGTGACTTCTAAGGCTAGATCATAAAATGTGATACAACTTCTATCTGGCTCTCTTGGGACATTTTATTTTGGAACCCAGCTGCCATGCTGTGAGGAAGCTGAGCCACCACGTGGAGGGGCCAAGTATAGGTGTTGCAGACAACAGCTCAACCTAGGTCCCTGCCCCCAGTCAGAGTCACCTGCCATACAGGTGACTGAATGAGCCTTCAGATGACTCCAGCCCTAAGCAGTATTTCCAGCGCCCCCTGCTGATGCTTTTTGATACAGAGATGAGAGGTTTCCACCAAGATCTGCCCAAAGTGTAGATCTGTGGACAAAATAACTTGTTTTAAACAACTTAGATTTGAGGTAGTTTATTACATAGCACTGTATATTGGAACAGTTTCCTCTCATTATTCTTTACAGTTGTCTTTGCACTTCTTGGCTTTCTTCTTCAATATGAATTTTAGGATCTGTTTGTCAACTCTATAGGATTTTAATTGTAACTGTATTGAATTTATAGGTTAATTTGGAGAGACTTAAATTTTAATGGTGCTATTTTTCCTCCTTATAAATGTAGTGTATTTCCCCATTTATAAATTTTATATCTTTCAATGATTTTTATTATATTTCCTCCACAAGTCATGTATATTTTGATAGTTTCATTCCTTAATTAAGTACCTTGAGATTTTTCTATAATATTTTCTAATTGGTTAATGCTGGTTTGTAACAGTGTTATTTATTTATTTTTATTTTTATCCAGCTATCTTGCTAAATTATCCTTTGAGTTCTAGTAGTTTTGTTTTCATATGTAATTCTTAGGATGATATGTAATTTGTATATAAAAGCAATATTTTCTTTTTATTTCTAATCTTTAACTCTTATTTCCATTTCTTGGCCTATGTCATGAACTAAGACCTCCAGAACAATGGGACAAAAGTGATTATACAGGACATATTTGCCTTTTTCCTGACTTTAAAAACAATGTTTCTAATATTTTACAATTAAGTATGAATTTTATAGTAGGTTTTTAGAAATCAATTTGTATCAGGTTAAAAAATTTTCCTTCTATTTTTAGCTTTCTAAGATTTTGTCATGAATGAGTATTCAATTTTATAAAAGTTTTTACTTGTATCAGTTGAAATGATTGTTTTCCATCCTTGCATGATTGTGAACCATCCTTGCATTTCTAAGATAAAAATCTGCTTAATCATCTTTTTCTGCTATATAGGGTCATGAAAGCTATCAGGGGACTAGAAGTTTATAATATCTGGGTTATCTGGGATATAGATAACATTTCATGAGCCAGTCTCTTGATGATTCTTTCTGATTTCCCTTTATATCTCAATCTCATAGGCAGTGTTGAGTACTTCTATCAGGAGGTATATAACATCTGCTTGTATCTCTTTTTGTGATGTTAAAATGTATCAGTGTGTTCAGGTATGGTCAACTCCATCCTTTTATAAAATTTCCCACCAGCTTATCACGCAGTAGCTTAATTGGTCATTGATAATTATTGCCAGGATCCATCATTTAATTAAAGGTGGCAAAGTAGCGATATTCTATCTGTTCTTCTTCATTTTGTACCTGGAATTCTTTAGAAAAGAACTTTTATTCCTCTCTCTTCTTCTTTAAAATTTTCCCCAAGGTGGAATTCTTAAAGGAAAGGGAGGGGAAAATATTTGATTTTTCTCCTCTTTATTTTCCAGTTTTCAGTAATGAGTAAATTTCCTAGCATCTTCCAGAGGTGACTGTCTTAGTCCTTTTAGTCTGCTATAACAAAATATGACAGACTGGGAGATTTACAAACAACATAAATTTTTTCTCACAGTTCTAGAGGCTGGAAGTCTGAGATCAGGGTGCCAGTGTGGTCAGTGGAAGGCCGTCTTTTGGGTCTCAGACTTCTTGTTGTGTCCTCACATGGTGGAAGGGACTAGGGAGCTCTGTGGAGTCTCTTTTATGAGAACACTAATCCCATTCATGAGGGCTCTGGTCCTCATGACTTAAGCACCTCCCAAAGATCCCACCTTCTAATACCGTCACCTTGGGCATTAGGATTTCAATGTATGAATTTGGGGGCGACACAGACATCCAAACCATAGCAATGAGAAATTTAAAAAACGAATATCCTATAAACACATGCATTTTAACATGATTGATGTGTTTCAATCAATGACAGATATTCTTTTTATGTTCAAATTGCTCCATCTTTGGCCAGTAGAAGTTCCTTTAAGCTGGCTTCTGAGTCCTTTTGATGTGATCCCAGAAGTCTTGGTGACTCACTCTTTACTGCTCGTCTCTGGGCTCATCTCATACATTTCTTGTGCTATCTGCAATCAGCCATTTCTCCAAGGAGCAAATGCTTCCTATCAGTGAGAGAAGATATATATATATATATATATATATATGTATATATATATATATATTTTTTTTTTTGCGGTACGCGGGCCTCTCCCGCTGCGGAGCACAGGCTCCGGACACGCAGGCCCAGCAGCCATGGCCCACAGGCCCAGCCGCTCCGCGGCATGTGGGATCCTCCCAGACCGGGGCACGAACCCGCATCCCCTGCATCAGCAGGCAGACTCCCAACCACTGTGCCACCAGGGAAGCCCGAGAGAAGATATTTTGAGACTAGAGTCTGAACGCGGGGGGTGCTCTTTGTATTGGCTCGGTCATTTTGCACAGGCCCCTTCTGCAGACAGCTCTAGGAAAAACTTATTTTAAAGAACAAATACAGTCTGAGTAGGTAGTGACAATATAAATGCTCAAAAGAAATCTTTCTTTGCAGTTCTTTTTGACTTTAGGATATATCCATTCAAGACTCATGGTCAAATTATTGCATTTTAAAATCACTTGATGATGTCTCTTGATGGTGTTTTTTACAGTTAGGTTCTTTTTTCACTTAGTTTTCAATTTTGAAGTAGGTTTTCTTATTCTGATTTAAATTTTTAATACAATTTGGTAAAACATTTACATAGTTCCAGAGGCGTGTCTAAAAAACAAGATATGTTCAGAGAAGTCCAGCTTTTGCCCTGACCCTCTGCGCTGTCCTTTTCCTGTCCCTGCATGGCACCTTTAATAATAAGCAAACTCCCTTACACACATATTCCTTCCTTAACTAAAAGGTAACATACTGTACATGCTTTTCTGCTCCTTGCATTTAAAAAATTAACAGTATTTTCTGATGATCATTCCATAGCTATATATATTTTATTCCTTTTTATAACCACATACAGATGGACATTTGGGTTGCTTCTAGTTTTTTGCTATTACAAATAAAGCTTCAGTGAATGTATGTACATATGTATGTGTGTGTGTGTGTATACATATATGTGTGTATATATACATGTGTAGTCAAAGTTCATAGGTGTGAAACTCTATTTAGCTGTGAATGTAATAGGTGTGAAATTCTATTTAGCTGTAGTTTTACTTCTCACGTTTCTTTTATTAGCAAGAGTGAGCACTTTTTTCATACACTTAAGAGTCATTGTGTTTCTTTTTCTGTGAACTCCTGTATCTTTTGTCCTTTTTTCTACAGGATTGTTAGGTTTTCTTTCTCTATTTATAGAAACTTTTAATATACTCGAGATATTAACTTTATTGTGATAGAGGTTGCAAATATTTCTCCATTTGTCATTTGCTTTTTACTTTGCTTTAACCCCCACATCTTAAAACAATTTTGCTGTTTATTCTTTAAATTGTTCCCCTCATCATTACCCCATTCCACCCTTCTGACCTCAACATTCACTGGCAAAGAGATATATTTATAATGCTTAAAATGCTTTAAAATGCTTCTAGAAAAGGCAGAGGTGAGCCCTTTCTTCCAGGGAGCTATGATCGCCTCCAGGAGAGAGGCTCTTTGTGACCAAGAACTGCAGTTGCAGAAGGAAATCTACTTTGCCATGAATATTTGGGAGGGAGCTCTGGAGAATCCAAGTTGCTGGAATTATCTGAGCTGTGGAAAGAACTGTGGCCTGATGCCAGAAGTCGGGGTTTGACTCCAGTTTTCTGATCTATTGGCTGTGTGACTTGGGTCAAGCCAACTTACCATCATTGAGACTCATGTCACCTCCCTCACAAGGTGACGTTGTCAGTGAGTGCTCAGAGATGTAACGGCACTTTGCATTGAGTTAGCCCTGTCTGTTTGCTAGTTAAAGGTGAAAAGGTGCCCCTTTCCCACAATATGGGTGGAGAAATTTTAACTCATTCCTTTCCTGGTCATCATTTGTCCTACTCATCAAGGGCAACTGGTTACTTTCTCCTTCCTCTATGTCTGTGGTTCTTTCCAGCAAGCAAGCAAGTTTCTATTTTCCTTTTTTGAAGCCCTTTACTTCCCATCAGTTCACAGACCTCCCATGGAATACCTCCCACCAGCTGCCAGGCCTTGATATTTCATAACTGAGTTACAAGTACCTTAGGTAGGTCCCGAATGCCTGCATGCCCTCCTCTCAGGCTGTTGCTGGGGGATCCGATGGTCTCATCATCTAATATTTTCCTCCAAACCTTAGATATTGTGCCTGAAATTGTATCTTTGCCCTCAGTTTTAATATACGACATGAAAATAGTACAAATTTAAAAGAGAAAGCAAATATTCTCGGGGATATTTTACAACGTGTGGCTGAGTCCACCTGTGTTGTGTATATTTGGTTGTTCCTGTTAGTTCTACATCCAAAACATCTCCTCCATCCAACCAGTTCTCCCCATTGCCACTGCTGCCTTCTTTGTCCAAGCCGCCAATGTCTCCTGCCTGTATTACTTCAAATGTTTTCTAGCTGTATTCACCTCTTTTTTTTTTTTAAATAAATTTATTTATTTATCCTTGGCTGCGTTGGGTCTTCGTTGCTGTTTGCGGGCTTTCTCTAGTTGTGGCGAGCAGGGGCTGCTCTTCATCGTGGTGCGTGGGCTTCTCATTGTGTGGCTTCTCTTGTTGCGGAGCACGGGCTCTAGGTGCACGGGCTTCAGTAGTTGTGGCATGCAGGCTCAGTAGTTGTGGCGCACGGGCTTAGTTGCTCTGCGCATGTGGGATCTTCCCAGACCAGGGCTCGAACCCGGATTCTTAATTGCTGCGTCACCAGGGAAGTCCCTGTATTCACCTCTTACTCAGTTGCAACCCAGTCCCCTGCAGAAGCTGACATGAATACATCACTACCTGGTTGGAAACAACCCAGTGTCTTCTCATTGTACTTAGAGAGAAATCCAGCTCCCTGTCCCACCTACAAGGCTTTGTATGGTCTGATCTACTTCTCTGACTGCCAACTTGTTTAGTGTCCCCATCCGTCAAACCAGCCAAGTTCCTTCCTGCTTTACGGCCTTTGCACAGGCAGCTCGCTCTGCCTGGGATGTTCTTCACGGAGCATGGTCTTGTCACTAACAACGTCTTATTCCCGATTTTGCTTCAATGTCAGCATCTCAGAGAGGACTTTCCTGACGCTTCTATCAAAAGCAACTCCCTGACTCCAGTCACTCTACCAGATGGCTCAGTTTTATTTTCTTCATAGCACTTATATCTGGCACCTTATTTAAATGTGGCAGCTGATTCACGGCTGTATCCCCGTGAACCTAGAACTCTGCAGAGTATATTGTAGCTACATAGTAAACATTTGCTGAATGAATGAACTAATGAAAAGTGTACTTGTGCCCGTGGCGTGGACACATCTGGACAGTCAGCAACTGAGGAGGCCCAGTAACATGAGACATTTTGCTGAATGGAAATCCCAGACACCGGCGTGTATTCTGTTCACCTAGCCTTTATGCTTATTGCCTTAACTGATCTCACCTGTGGGCCATCAGGGCAGCTCGTGGGGTTGCATTTTACAGATGAGGACACTTTGCTAGACTGTTTGCTAAATGTTACACTGTGGCTGAGGCAGGCCAGGAGCTGCTGTTCCAGGGCAATGTTTTTATGTAAGGTCCTTTCTTCCTGCTCGGGGACTGCAGGCAGAGAAAGTGAAGATGAAACGAAATGAGTCATTCCTGCAGAGCATACCACTCGACCCAGGGAGTGAGTTTTCCAGAGACTTAAAATAAATGCCCAAATTGAGATTGGAACAGAAAAGTAAGCAAAAGCCCATTTCAAAGAAAGAGTAATATATATTTATTTTTTAAAAAGCCATAGTTAGAAGAAGGAGGAAGATGGGTTGCCAAGATTTGGCATAACTGTATTTCACAAGCTCCCTTCTGGAGCTATTTCTTTGGGGTCGTTTTTTATGTGGCAGCTGGGAGATGGGGTTGCAATGGTGCCGGCTCTTGGTTTGCTTGGTCAGTTAAATTTAGGGAGAATCAGGGCTTTTCAAGGTCTGTTTATTGCTTCTTCCCCTTCAGCTCAGGGTGGAATAGAGATAACAAGGCAGCTCGTGGGAAACATTTCTAGGCTTTTTAAAGGAAGGTGAGCAGGGTGCTGGTGTCCTGGGAACGTGGACCCCTGCTGGCCTTTCCTTAAACCACTGTTCTCAAACCCTTTCTCCTCCTGGCTGTTTCTGGCTGGCTTCATTACAGCGGAACTACAGAGAAAACAAAACAAAACTGAAATCTGCATCCAACAGGCTCCTATACAATAAATATTTGGGAACAAAAGTGGTAGATTTCAGTCAGACTGGCTGGTAAGCATGTATCCTTGACATTGCCAGTTAACTAACTTCTCCACTAGGAAATCTGCTTTCGCCTCCACAGGCTGTCATATTGAAGAAACCATTTTAAGAGCACTGTATCATTTTATGATGTTCTTTTAAAAATGTTTATCTCAATAGGCTTTGGAACTGGAAACAAAATCACTGCTTCCTTCTCTATCTACACCCCCTCCCCCAGGAAATAGCTTCAGCTTTCTGATTTATTTTACTTTTAATAAAATATTGAATGCCATTTTCTCTAATTATTTCTTATTGAATGAACTCCTTAAGTCCCCTTTTTTCAAATAAAAAGAATAAAACCGACCATGTAATAGGACAATGGTTCTATCACTACTGATAATTATACATTTTGTTCTCATTGTAATTGCCCTGGTTTGAACTGTGCTTATTTTAGCAGAAAGCGTTCATTATTTTATCAACAACTGGCAGACCCCGCTGGTATTTACTGACTTTTCTTTAACCAAAACAAGGATTATAGCTCCTATCCGTGGCTCAGCTGCTAAATCTTTGCTAAGAAATTTGGGAACCCCTTTTGAATGAAACACTGTACAAAGCTTTAAGCATTCTTTGCAACTGAGTTGTATTAAATGATAGACAAAAAAAGCCCTCTGAAGAATTGGTGCTTAATTACAACTTAATTAGCATAATTATGCATGCTAATAGCATCTCAAATGAATAGCAGTTGTCAGGAGGTTGGGACCATCTGTAAGAATGTCGGATTAATACATCATTTTTTATTTCTAACAACGCTGTAACTCTTTCCCTGAAAGTGATTTTCATTAATCAAGTTCATTTTTATTATATAGAAAATTTGGCATTTTTCATTATAGGCCATTATCTGTTTCCCCATGCAGCCCTAATACAATACTAATGAGCCCCCGTGTGGCTGGTCCACACTGACAATGGTGGTACAGGTGTATTATTATAATTGTTACAAACAGCACATTGTACCTCTGGAGTAGCGGAGTTCTAATCTCCCAGCACCCGCGTTTCCACTTGGTACCTCCCCAGGGCCTAGTACAATTTTCAGAGCTTTATGAAAAACATACATGTTTGTGGTTACAAAGAAGCTATTTAAAGAGAAAGAGGCCCGTGATTACCTGCGGCCAGGATGCTGTTTTGCTGAGAATCCCCTCTGTGGAAACAGAAGGCTTTGGGGCCAAAATGGAGGCCTGTGCCTGAACCGGCCTGCTTTGGGGAGGAGGGAAGCAGCGGCTGCGAGGCCCAGGCGTTTGCTGCAGAATGGCTCCGTTTGTGCAGCATCACTCATTGCTAAACATGGCCGTAAAACCGCAGGGGGGACCTGTGTTTTCATGGTTCTTAGCCCCAAGAAGCACCCCAAATGGCAATCTTGAAGTTCACATCTGGATCCACGCACACATGTTACAGCAGGCTCTGCAAATATCTGGCGTCTGTCTCGTCTCCGAGCTGCCTTTTACTTTTAACTTGGGCTTTTGATTGCTTTGAGGGTTTATCCATCCATGCTCCACCTCCACCGGCCCTCTCCCTGGATGCGCACCCACGTGGGCTCTTTCTACTCTGTTCTTTTCAGAGGAGCCTCATCTATTCCCGCACCCACACCCCGGACCGAAGCCCAGGGTTGATGCCGCAGAGGGGCAGGAGGGTCCTTCAATACCCTTCACCCATCCAAGCTCAAGGGGAGTGTCAGCCTTATCCACTTCGTACAACCGGAAGACAAAATGGTTACCACTTTATTTCAAACCTCAGTTCCGGGGGAGTAGAAACAAACCAGCAGGCACGTAGACAAGCCCCATGGTCCAGAAGTGAAGAAAGACCCCTCACTTTAGCATCGCAAGCTACATGGGGGCTAAGAGGGGGCTCTATGTGGGGCCAGTGATGCGTGTTTATACCTTGTATCCACAGATGGGAAATGGGGGTGCTGGAAAGAGAGGCTCACGGCCATGGTGTGGTCTGAGAGGATGGGTCAGGCTGTGGGCGTCTCCCCTGCTCAGGGTCCACACAAAGGTGAGTGTGTCAGACATTGTGCTGGCCACATGTCTGGGGAAACACACTCTGTGTGGGACATGCAGGCTGTGGAACAGGGAGATTGCCTATGACATTCTTATGCTAAAACAGTTACTTGTCATTTCCGTGGTTTTGTAAGTTGCTAAGTCTGGAAACCCTACTCCTGAACCAGACTGCCTGGCCTTGAATCTTGGCCCTGCCCTTACAAGCTGTGTGAGTCTGAGCCGCTTACTGAACCTCTCTGTGCCTTGTTTCCCCTGTAAAATAAAGACGGTGCTACTGACTTTGGAAAATTGTTGAGAGGATTAAAAGATTTTCAAAAGATCAAGCACATAGCATAATATTTGGCAGTAAGCACTCGTGGAGTGATAACGATTAATGTTGTCTCCTGGAAACTGTTTGCTAAGGTCGCAAGATGAGGTGTAAGATGCCACTTGGAGTTTAAATGTAAAACAGGAGGGTAGCTGTTGCAAGTGGTGCTGGTGGGGTCAGAGGTGGTGTGGAGCAATGGTTCCGAGCACGGGCTTTGGAGCTTAAGGGGTCTGGGTTCCCAGGCCCCCCAGTTACTAACAGCAGGATCATCCACAGACTCTTTGAGGTGATCTCCTGTGTCCTTCTTGGCAAATGGAGTTATACATGGTCCCTGCTTCCCCGGGCTGCTGGAAGGACCACCGAAGTTACGTGTGGATTGCTCAGAACTGTGCCTGCACTATAGACAGACTCCCCTGCCCCAAACCCCCAGCCTAATGGGAAATAGTTATGGGCCGAGATTCCTTTTCCACCTCTGCCACATACCGACTTTGCGACTAAACAAGTTACTCAGCCTCCGTGCCTCAGCTTCCTCCTCTGTAAATGCGGATCATGGTAGCACTGGCACCATTGGGGGGCAGTCAGATGAGCCCAGCACTTTATTAGTCATCAGCATAAGATGTTGTGGTTTTCAGCTGCTGTGATTCCTTATCACCTGCAAACCCGCCTGTTGTCGGAGGAGTCAGGTCCCGGTTTCTTGCCAGAGTGAATTCCCAGGCAGGGCATCTGCAGAGCTTGCCTGGCGTACAGCGAGCTGCCACTGGGAGATGCACTGTGTCCGTGACAGCTCCAGTCAGCTCGGAACAAAAGAGCGCCAGGCAGTCCTGCCGACAGCCTTTGCTAGGGGATGTAGGGTTCTTCCGAAGGTCATGGGTAGCTTGCTTCTGTTGTTTTTTGTTGCTGTTGGAACAACCTGCCTTGTGCTCAGGTATGCGCATGCACACACAGACACACACCATGGTCACTGGCCTGTGTGGGTCCAGGTCTGCTCTGTGCTCCTTTGTACCCACAGGGTCACCCTGGAGAACACAGGCACGACCTAAAGGAAGACATCTCCCTCCACACTCAAGAAGGGAGAGACCTTGTATCTTCTTGTTAAAAGGGTTGAGAGTAAAACCTATTGAAAAAACTACGAGCCCCTTATTAAGTGCTTGCTATTCACTGCATCATCCGTTCAGGGACCCGTGGATTCTTTTAGCAGACCTTTAATGAATTGCTTCTCCCTGCAAAAGTGGGGAGAAGGTTTATCTGGTGGGACTCTGCAGGGAATGGGGATTTGGTTCTCTGTGGAGCTTTTGACCCAGGGGAGGAGACAGTCAGTACATGAGTGCTATGGGGGGAGGCAGGAGAGTCAGGGGGACTGGAGGGAGCTGGAAAAGAGGCCAGGCTGCAGGGGAGACAGAGGGAAGGCTTCTGCTGGCATGGCACAGAGGCTGCCTTAAAACCCTGTGTCTGATTTTAAAACGTCCATCATGTACAAGCTAGCACGTCCACTACTAGGGGTTTATCCTCCAGACCTGTATGTGAGACTGTTCGTCCAGCATAGATTTGAGAAACAAAAGACTGGAAACAACCAGGATGTTCATTAATAAGAGAATGGTAAATAAATGATTGTCTGTTTAAACAATGGGATATTATGAACTTGTGAAAAAAAGAATAAAGTGGATCTGTATACGGTGACATGGAAAGATCTCAAAGCTCTTTTGTTGAGTGAAAAATACTGAAGGCGATATAATGAGTTTGGAATGTTCCCCTTGGTGGAAAGAAAATAGAGATATACACACAGGCAAGGAATGAAATATGGTGAACAGTGCTTGCATCTGAAGACAGGGCCTGGATCCGGGAGTTTGATGGAGACTTAATTTCTTTGTATATGTTATTGTTATGTTTTCGTTTTTTGTCATATGTGTACATTAATTTGTCAGTTGAAGAAAACAGAGCAGAAAAAGAAAACCTCCTCCTGCAGTGAGACACAGAGAAGGCTGTTCAGGAGAGCAGGGTGCAGGCCGGGGGCTGGGGCTAGGGGATCCTTTTACAGTCCTCCAGCCTGAAAGAGTCCTTCCTAATCCCTTCTCGAAGATTCTGTAGCTTGTCAAATCCTGCAGCTGGTAGAATCACCTCATTGCTAATTTCCCGATATCATTTTGCCCCACGGGGAATGTTGACAGGACTTCATTTGAATGAAACTTGTACCTGTCTGTCTTGCTCCTGGAACTGAAGTGGTTTGGGGTAGAAGAAAGTGGATTTCCTAAAAGGGCCATATCAGCTGGAACCAAGAAGCATCTCTTATTAAGATTCCCTCATCAGAAGAAATTAGCAATTCACAGTGTGGTTGTGTAAATAATAACCCTTTGTTGTGCTGCCGCTCTTGTGAGATGGGAACACTGGATTCGCTCTTCTGAATTGCTGGAAGAAGACTGAACTAAAATCAGGAGCCCTGGGCTTCCGGCCCAGCTGAGTCACCGGGCGCGCAGTTGGGGGTGTGTTATCTTCCCTCTCCAGCCTCAACTTCCTCAATTGTGAAAGGGATAGTTTCTCATCCCTGCTGGGACCCTTCAGTTCTGATAGCCCCTGGTTTTATGAAACTTAATGAAAGAACAGAAAAAAGATGCAGGAGAAAATTCTTCCACCCTGTGGATACCAAGATGGTACTGCTGACATTTGCTGGCTGTATCTGCCTAAACCATTTTTGCCTTCAATATTAGCATAATTTAAAAAACAACAATGACACTGAGTTCAAAGAGCTACTTTAGGTTTTCTGCCTTCTCACTGTTTTTGAAACTACTCCCTGCCTCCAGCCTCCAGTGTTTATGACCCACGTGGATATACTTGCTCTAGAGACACTGCCCCTAGTCCCCTGCCCATGTCGGATCTGATACTGGCCCCTAGTCCCGGAGACAAGCTTTAACCTCCTTTGGGATCCATGACCTCATTCCGCTTTTCCCATAATGCTCTCTGGCCCCTTCACCAGGCCTCCCAAGGGTTAGGATCTTCCAGTTCCAAAGCCAAAATGTTTTTTAGCTCCTGTTTCCTAACTATATATAATGTTACTTTAAAAGAGTGAGAAGGCAAGAAAGGAAGAAAAAAACAAAGGAAGGGAGGGAGGGAGGGAGGGAGGAAGGAAGGAAGGAAGGAAAGGTGGAAAGAAGGAAGGAAGGAAGGAAGGAAGGAAGGAAGGGGGAAGAAAGTATTTAAAATGCTTCATGAAGTCGGGGCTGGGGGTGGGTGGGGGAGTGGCAGGTACTCTTCACTAGAATTCCTATAGAGTAATCAAGTCTTTTCATTCCAGAGGGTGTTAATGCCTGGGAATTAATATTAGATCTGATTTTGAAATAAGCCTAATGATGATGACTTTTGGGGGTATATGTTTTTTTTTTTTGCTGTATTTGCATAAAGCCTCTTTCTGAGCTTTGCATATGGAAGTTAAAAATATGAGTTTTGCCTGTAAAATTCTTCTTGTCTTATTATATGGCAGAAAAGGTGATTGTTTACAGGGATCACAATTAGGAAAGTGAACTTAATGTTGTTTGAAATGTTGCTTTTGAACTTAAATGGCCTTCCTTGGGCTAGTCAGTGCCGGGAGAGCTTGGAAGCACTGACTGTCTAGAACCTCTGGGCCTTTCCTGGGAGGCTGACATTGGATATGGTGGAGTGGTCAGCTCGGCTTATGTGCATGTTTCACAGACATTTGACTCTTTCTTCTGAACCGCAGCAACACCTCTGTATCTTCTGCATCCCCGTCGTTACTCACAGAATGAATTTTGCAGCACACACACACAAAATGGTGTTTTATCCTCTATTCATTACTTATTGCTTTGTAACAAATTACCCTAGGATATAGTGACTTAAAATAACAAACATTGATTATCTCAGTTTCTGTAAGTCAGGAATTTGGGAGTGACTTAAGCAGGTGGTCTGGCTCAGGGTCTCTCTTGACCCTCGTTTTCCTCTCTTATTTGCACACAGTTTTCTCTCCGCTTGCAGTGCTGACCCTCGGCCTTCCTTCGTTGAGAGGCAGACTGCTATCCATCTTACAAAACCCTGATTAAGTAACCCATCCTCTTTTATTTTTCCCCTTGCTCTCCCCAGAAATTGTCTTTTACCTCTTGGCTCCCATGACATTTGGACATTCCTCTATTAAAATGAGAGCCTATGAGTTTTTAATGTGTGTGTGCATGATGTCCAGACTTGAGGTGTCCAACATGGTAGCCACCTGTGGCTATTTAAATGTAAATTTAAGTTAATTAAAATGAAATAAAATAGGGACTTCCCTGGCGGTCCAGTGGTTAAGACTTCACCTTCCAATGCAGGGGGTGTGGGTTTGATCCCTGGTTGGGGAGCTAAGATCCCACATGCCTCACGGCCAAAAAACGAAAACATAGAACAGAAGCAATATTGTAACAAATTCAATAAAGACTTAGAAAAATTAAATAAAATAATAAGTTCAGTTACCCAATCACACGAGCCATTTTCAAGGGCTTACTAGTCACAGATAGCTGGTGGCTACTGTATTGGATGTTGTGGGCAGAGAACCTCTCCATCCTCATAGAAAGTTCTACTGGACAGCATTACTCTAGAGTGTTAGGTTTTTCAAATCTGGGGTCCTGTCCTTTTGTATAAAGTCCAAAAAGCAAAATTTTCTAGTCTAATGCAGCAAGTATTTGGCCTGTTGACCTCTGTGTTGCCTGGGTCTGACATAGTGTCTGGTTGAACAAATAAATGAGCAAAGTAGTTTCTGGAGGGTCTTAGAGACTTATCTGACATATACTGAGTTCCCATTCTATGTCAGAAACTGAATGTCTGGTCACTGGGACTAACTGAATGAAAAAGGGCTAATGTGGCAGTCAGTGTTAATTGACTGGCTCAATCTCTGTTTACAACACCTGTCTTGAGTGTCACCTTCCAGCCAGAGGTGGCAACAAGACACAGTGGCCATTGGGAAATGTAGGTATAAGGCTGCTACGGATTTCCAGGGAGTTCTTTTGCTTTCCTAATACTGACGTTGTCACAGTGATCTTTTATGCTAGTTGATAAGTTGTTACCCCCTTCATCCCTACTGAAGTACAGATATGACAGGTGGGGTCACAGCAGCCATTTTGTGGCCATGAGGTGATGAATGACCATACTGAAATGACAGAGCAAATGATAGAGAAAGTGGGGCATAACATTGTGGAGTCTCTGCACAAGCCCTGGACCACATTTCTCCAGGTTTCTTATTTGTGTGAGGAAAAAGTAGATATCTGTTTTTGAAGATATAATGGTTGAGTTTTATATTAATTACTTGCAGCCAAATGCAATTCTAACTAACACAGATGGAATGAATAGAAATCCCAATCCCTCCTAATTAAAGGTAAGCAGGATTCTTCATCAAAGCTTAGTGCTTAGAACCTCCAGCCATGGGGGACACAGCAGCTGAAGGTAACATTTCTGACCAGATTGTCAAATGAAGAACTGGAGACTGGCCTCCCTGGAGGCCCTGGGACACGATCCTCCCCAGGTTTGACTAGCATGGTGCTCCACCTGGTTGCTCCACTCTCAAAGCCTTCCAGGTGCTTTCAGGGATGGCATCACTGGGGCTGTTACCTGAAGGGCACATCCAAGCACCTGTACCCATGCTGACCGATGGGACCTGGGAAACACATCATCAAATGAGGGCCAGGCCAGCTCTGGACACTAGGCAGTCCTCTCTAGTCCCAACTTGCTGCAGAGCATAGAGGTGAGTAGAGAAGGTTCTGGAATGACTTTGGAGTCCTTCCTTTTGTACATTTCTTCTATCATACTTTTGATTTAAAGCAGGCCAGAGAAAGTACTTTATTCTGGCTAAATTCAGAGAAGTTTGTCAGTGAGTGAGAATTTCAAATATAACGTTGCTTTGATCTCAACCAGATCTTCCCTGCATCCCATTTCACTGTGTCAATTAAGTATTTAATGATGTTGACAGAATGCCGTATGGTGTGCTTATCATCCAGGGGAACAAAAACACTTGTTGATACTGAATGCACAGGGCAAACTTTGCTGTAACTGTTGAACCCCGTTCTGAGCAATATACTCTTGTCCGGCCACTGGTTTGCAAGATGTCGAACCTTTAATTGGCCTGTAACAGCAGAGTGACAGCAAGCTAGCTTTCAGTCAACATACTCATGAGTTGTCAGTATTTTGAGCAATAAATTACCAGCTAATGAATTTCCCAGAGCCTCCTTTGTAAATGCCAGCTAAAGGCCTAAACATTCCGTGTAGATTTAATTACACACTTAGTGTACCTGTAATTTTGAATTCATTACATGCCAAACAGATTTATGTTCTACGTACTTAATAAACCTCAGTAAGTGCCCTTTTAGCAATCAATTGGTATTTAGGACCCGGTTTGTCTTTTAAAAATAATGTTTTATGTTGCTGGGTCTTGTTGTTCCTTACATATGTTTGGGTGTTGATAGAATTAGAGGCACCAGATGTTGATACTAAAATGAAAACAGAGTTACTGGTGGATAGTGGGGTTTGGGGGTGTGGGGTGAGGAAGGGGGATGAGCTCATACTTGGACGTCAAGGAGCTGAATCATCAACTTCATCAACGGGTTTGGGTTTTGCCATTTGTCTCAGATCATGGTGTGGTGGGGAGCCGATGCTGACTTTGGGAGGAGAGATGAATTGCAGATGAAGGGCAATGTCCTTGCCATTTCCAGGTGGTTGGTACCAGTACCCTGATGGTCACTAGGGATTTTATTTATTTATTTTTTCTCAAGGTGTTGCTTCTTATTGTATTCTTTCTCAGGACAGGCTTATTTCCAAGCTCACTGGGAATCTCGATTGTGTTTATCGAGGATTTACTCAATGCTCAAGACTGTGTTAAACGTTTATGAGTCCTGTTTCTGTGATTTATGATGTCTGATTACAATCCTCTGGGGTGGGGGAATAGCAGTGAGGGAACCCATTTGTGTCTAACAGATGAGGCAACTGGGGTCCAGAGAAGTGAAGATAACTGCCCAGGTAACAGTGAGTAAAGGATGGAGTGGGCATTCAGACTTGGGCAGAATACACAGATGTCTGTTATTCCTAACTACATTTTTATTTCGAGTTGTTTTGTTTTGTTTTGTTTAACCTTCTGTCTTAGTCTGCTCAGGCTGCTCTAACAAATGACCATAGACTGGGTGGCTTAAACAATGGACACTTATTTCGCACAGTTCTGGAGGCTGCAAGTTCGAGATCAGGGTGCCAGTGTGGTTGGGTTCTGGTGAGAGCTCTCTTCCTGGCTTGCAAATGGCTTCCTTCCCACTATGTGCTCACATGGTTGGGGGGAGAGAGCAAGTTCTCTAGAGTCTGTTCTTATAAGGGCAGTAATCCCATTGTGAGGGCCCCAACCTCCTGGACCTCCTCTCAACCCAATCATCTTCCAAAGGCTTCATTGCCAAGTACCACCCCATTGGGGATTGTGGCTTCAACAAACGAACTTTGGGGAGACCTAGCTCCGTCCATAGCACCTTTGAAATGGCTGATGATAACTCAAACTGGGAGGAAAAGCCAAGAATCAATGACCTCTGGAATCTCTCAGGTGTGCGTGACATCTTGCTTTGGATTCAAGCAGGAGCATTTAAATATGTGCTGCAAAGCCCCCTCTCAGTGAGGAAGCAGCCACATTTCATAAGAGCCTTCAGGAGAAATCCTCCTTTAGAGCAGAACTGGAAGAGGCAGGCTCTGCCCTCCGTACGTGAAGATAAAAGTCGATCGGCTGGGGAATGCAGAGGCAGGTCAGGGTGATGAGAAAAGGGCAGCAGTGAAATGAAAAAGCAGCTCCTGGGGGTGGGATTGGAATTCTACATAAAACAGAGTCACATAAATCCTCCCTCTGCAGTGCCAACGTCTGATTTCCCTTGTTGTCAGAGGTCGGGGAGGCCGGTTTACAAGCACTGGATAAGGGATGCTGCGCGATCACTAAAGATGCTCTTTGCTGCTTTCTGTGAATGTAGTTCAGGCAGATTGCGCCCACCTGCCAGAAAATGCACGGGGCAGCAACTCCTTTCTCTGACCACCTCCCACCCTCTCTGATGGCAAGTTGGAAATTGAACTATGTTAAATACAGGGAGAAACTTGCCATTTTTGCCTGCGTTCTCTCTTTATCTGGAAACGTCCCCAGGCCTGTGAAATTAAGCAGTAACATAGCAGGCAGCCGTCATTATTGCTATATAATTGACTGCGTATCCCGAGCGAAACAAAGGTGGCTGCAGAATGGTAAAGTCAATTATCATTCATTAATGGCGGTTACAGAACACAGCAGAGCAATTTATAAATTGAATTTTTAAATTGAACAACTTTCCATTTCTATTTTTAAAGGCAGGAGGCAGATATATGGAATAAAGCACGTGACCTTTAGCTGGTGACACCATGTGCCTGTTTTGGGAGATTCTTTTTAATAAATTATTAGGCCACTTTTATGATGGACCTTGTTCCTTTGGACAAAAACTGCTAAATGAGCTAATTCTCTCCAATCTGATTTCGATGAATGGATACAGTTAGTGTCTGTTTGTGAGCCACAAAGTGTCCATACACATATGTGTGCCTTTACACATCAAAAGAGTCCAGGTAGAAATACATGAAAAAGCCAGGGGGAAGGCCCGAGAAGTGTGCGTGAACCTCACGAGACTTTTTCATTGCAAAGTGTGCCATTTTAACCTGTCCTGAAATGGAAGGAGAGAGATTGCTGAAAAATAAGGGAAAAGATCACTTCTATCAGAGCTGTGTTTTATCAGAGGATGGTTTAGGCTTCGCTGCCTTTTGAAGGCATTTTTGTCTTTAATAAAAGGATGTTTTAACTTGACACCACTGATTAGCTACAGTTCCATAATTTATGGCAGGCTGAATGAGTTTCTTACATTTTGGGGGATTGAAAAGCTCCCTTCTAACACTTAGAGTAAGTGGACTAGTGAGGTACCATCTGTGAGTTTAAAAACAGTTTGTCTCTTTCTACTCATGCTGTTGGCACACACCTCAACGGTGGTGTGAGATCTTATTTCTTTTGTGATTTCATAACTCACGAGACCCTCCTTAATTTACATTCCGAGTCACACTTTCACCTACATGGTACCCCACGAACTGAGCCAGAAGTAAGGGTGACCTTCCGGGGTCACCCTTTTTCTGACATCCTTGTTTTGCTTGTGCAGTTTTGTTTTTAACCACCACGTGACTTAGCTAGCTCTCCTTAAACCTACCACTCTGGACAGAACTGCTTGAAAGACACAAAGCTGGATGTCAGTGTCTCCTCTCCCCCTGTATGAGTAGTTATTCACCGCGATTTGTAGGCAGCACAAACCATTCTGCTTCTTCGCTCCCTTCCCCAAACACCCTTTCTTTACCATAATGTTTGGGGCCCAGGAATGTTCACTGCTTTATACAGATGTTGCCTCATGCATGATAAATACAAAGGGGGATTGCACAGCTGGAATTCCCCCAGACCCTCTGCTCCGCGGAAGATTCCCTCCTGTCAGCTCCTCCTCTCCACTGTGAAATCAACAACGAGCCCTACCCTCTCTGTGTTTCCATTAATTTCTCCTTTAGCACATCTGATTTCGATTGCAGGGTCTCTGGGTAGAGCCCTGATTAGCTTTTCTTTTGGAGTTGGTCCTCACATTGCTTACAAAATGAGTGCAAATCATGAAAATGATTCTAAACAAAATCCACTAGCTGGAAATAGTGTGGGGAAAGAATATTGCAGTGGGGTGATGCATATTTGAAAACTCGCTGAGTTGGAAGCCGTTTGCCAGAGATTCTGCATAAACAGTGGTGATTGTTGGGACTTATCTGCCTTGCAGTATTTCTCCTGAGAACTGTTAGGCAGGCCATATCTGGAAAATTCTGTCTCTCTCCTTAAAAAAAAAAAAAGGGTGGTGGGGCACAAAACTCATCATCTCTCCCAGGCATCCCACTTCTAACTTCCCAGCCCACTCAGCACTGACTTGGAATTTTTGGCCCCAATCAAAGCTTTTGTGCCTTTTTACATAACGGCTGGGCCCCTCTGTGGAGGGATGGGTTGAGTGACAATTTTCTGCATTGTGTCTGCGTTCCATGACTGGGTCAATAGTACATCCCTTAGAATAGGAAAAATAGCTTATGGGTGAAAACAAAACCATCATTTAAAATCCCCACACAGTTGCCCCCACCCGCTGCGGATGGGGCTGACATTTGGGAGCGCTGGTCTTTGGAAGAAGAACAGTGCTGAAAACGCACTCTGCCAGCATCACCGAGTCAAAGGGAAACAGATCCTCCTCCCTCCCCGGCTCTTCTCCATTCCAGCCAAACTTCCTGCACCGGTTATAAATATTTAAAGCTACAGTCAACAAAGTTTAAACGGGGAAGTGAGGAAACCCAATCCTGTCTGCAAGGCCTTCTGTGTCCTATGGCCTGGCTTTTCTGTCCTTCGGGGTAAGGTCAAGGGTGCGTGGCTCAGAAGGAACAGGTGCTCATCCTCAGGAAAGCCGTCAGCCCCAGTGAATGGCACAGACCTTTCATCTTATGATTCTCACTCTGCTGAGTGTCTGATGTGGAACAGTTTGCTGGAAATAAAGATCCTGAAGCAGCTCACTATTTCAGACCCTTGCTCCGGATACCTTTAGCACAAGAAGCCCTTTAGGGGCACTCAGCCTCTGCCAAGCTCGGTGCTGGATTTGGGAAATGCAGAACTTAAAAGGTGCAAAGCCTCCCCTCCAAGAATTCACGTTAATAGTACAAGGTGTTTATGTACAACACGGGCCACCGGGAGGTTTATCAAGAGTAATACAAAGACTGACTCATTCATTCAGCCAACAGCTATAAGCCCCTACTATGTGCTAGGCAGTGGCCTACCTCTAAAGGGTCAAGAATGAAGCAGGGATGAAAGTAGGGTGTGGAAAACTTAGGAGATCATAAGGCTTCACTTATGGGGCTACCTTTGTTGGATCTTGAGGGGTGAATAGGAGTTTTCCAGGTAAAATAGTGGAGAAGGATTGGAGAGAGGACGTTCCTGGCAGAGAGAAGTCAAGGGCAAAGGCGTGCAAGTGCATGACTAAGGAATGGGCAGAAATCCCTTGGGGGTTTCCCAGGTACATGGGTACGTCATAGGCAAGAACCTTGTAAATCAAGGTTTACACTTTGGGTCTTATTCCAGCTGGAGGCTCTGGTCCAGGGCTGTGTCACTCAGAGAGTGAGGTATGTTTTTTAAAACTGTTCCTCCCAGAGGCAATCCCTTTTTCTAATTCTCACAAATACCCTGTACATCATCCCCTATGTTGTGAAAATGTTAAGCTCTGCTCCATCCCTAACCAAGAAGGCAGAACTCCTTGTTGTGTGGGAGAGAAGGAAGTGCCTCCTGTCTCGCCTTTGCTCAGGAGCTGACTGTACTCAGCTGACTGTCTAGACAAGCAGTGCGAGGATCCTTGTGGCAGAGTGGATGCTGCCTGCAGCTTGCAGGAGCGAGGCCCAGGAATGAGGGTCACTAGGTCCTGCTCTGGATGCAGTTGCAAGTTAGTGAGTTGTAGGTGTCCTCTTGTTGGATAATATCGGTTTGGGGCAAATTTTATAGTCAGAGTGTAAACCCCAGCCCCGAGGTCAGTTTCTAGCTGAGGTGGGTGGCTCATGTCTGTGAATGGAACTGTCTTGCTAATGGGACAACAATCCCAAGCCTTAATTTTTTTTTTTTTTTTGCGGTACGTGGGCCTCTCACTGCTGTGGCCTCTCCCGTTGCGGAGCACAGGCTCAGGACGCGCAGGCTCAGCGGCCATGGCTCACGGGCCCAGCCGCTCCACGGCATGTGGGATCTTCCCGGACCGGGGCACGAACCCGCGTCCCCTGCATCGGCAGGTGGACTCTCAACCACTGCGCCACCAGGGAAGCTCCCAAGCCTTAATTTTAAAAGACCCTTTTAATCAACTGCGGCGAAACTTTAGTTGAATATCATGAAGCGTGTTTTTATGAATGACGTGTGAAGTTGCATTTGAAAATAAATTTTGTTTTTGTTTTCTTCCCGTGGTGAAAAATCTCTAATTCTTCACTTGGTCTAAGCACATATAGTTTATAAAGCGTTCTCACATATTTACTCTTCATAAGAACTTCCTGACAGTTGGGGCAGAGATTCTTTAGCCCATTACATGGGGGAGAAGACAAGATCAGAGAGATCCCGGGACTGATTTTGTGTCTGTGTTATTTCAGGTGGCTCACAGGATCTGTAAGAGGCCCTCTAGGGATTGGAGCCCTGATATCACATCCTAATGACAGGGTTGATTGGACGCCCTGCCCAAAGGTT
Source organism: Orcinus orca (assembly GCF_937001465.1). Classification (NCBI taxonomy): domain Eukaryota; kingdom Metazoa; phylum Chordata; class Mammalia; order Artiodactyla; family Delphinidae; genus Orcinus; species Orcinus orca. Next base: position 7,894,729 of record NC_064578.1, read on the forward strand.
TTGGGGTCAAAAGGGCTTCGTTCTGCTGCTGAGGAGCTGTGGCTTCAAGGGGCACGTTTGCTTGTAGAGGAAGTGTGTAACTCGGGGCCCAGAAGCTCTGAGACGGCCCTGTAATTGTTCCTTCCATATGACACCCTGCTGTCTTCTGTCCTGCAGTCCACGACAGCATGGCTTTGGTGGGGGGGGGGGGTCAGTGCCCTGCTCAACAATGGTCCCATAGCAGTGAGGGACTCACACATGCTCGGACTCTATAAAGTAACCAACTGGGGACCCTGCCCTTCTAAGGTGATCAGAGCTGAGTTCATCGCTGTGATTTAGTTTTCTCTTTGAAGTCACCTGTAGTGACTGTATGGCCTGAAAGAGGCTCCTTAAGACTTTGGAAGTTGGCTTTTCTGATTCATCTCAAACATCAGTACCTTCCTCCACCCACGCAGGGTGAAGTGCTATGAAACAGTTCTTTCTCTTCTTAATCACATTTACCTGTGACTTTTTTTGGAGGCTTCCCTATATGTTGCCTTATTTTTTTGCCCTCACCCAATGTTTCTCTCTTCCCCGCTTACCATTCAGAAACGCCATGCTCTAGTGCACGCTCTGGGCTGAGGATGGCTCAGCTGTATTTGGAATCCTAAGAAGCCTGAGGTATCGGCAGTTGCAGTCGGTCTTGCAGGATTTGTGACACCCAGAGATGAGTCCCTACGCTCGTTCATTCCATTTTCCACAAGGCCTGTCACTTTTGTGCCTGTGTTCATAGTGGAGGAGGGGCAAGCGGAGCTGGGCATTCCCTCTCTTCTGAGACAGTGTTGAAAGTCACTGTCTATGAGGCCTCCATTAATCCGGAGTAAATCTCTCTCTCTGCCCCCTCTCACCTCTATCCACACAGATATATAATAGTTGCTAGTATGATACAACCTTCCGGAAGCTGTTGCAGAGTTGGGTCACCCACGGATTCCCATTACCAGTTTGGACCTACATGGGAATGGTTTTAGTAGGTAATGAGGAGACCTCTACCCACTCGGTGGTACATTTCTGTAGGAAGGTAGCTCCAAAGGAAAATCATTTCCCTCTATGCAGGAATCACGAACCCCCAGCCTCTCCTGGGTGTGTTCCACCAGAATGGAAATTTCTCCCTGACCCTCTGCGAGGCAAAGGCGCCTGGGTGTGGGAGGACGAGGTGGGCTGAGGAGTCCATGCCTTTAGAACAGTTTTATGAAAAACAAGATGTGGTTCCCGAGATGAGAGCCCCTCAAAAGTGACTAACTTATTTACAGAGTAAAATGAGCGATTCTGCACCAGAGCATGTGGATGGAGTCATATTCTGGGACTGAGGCCCAGTTACTAGACACCATGCTTCACTGGGCCATGGTCACTGCTAACCACAAACTTAGTGCCTGGGGAAAATAAGTAGACTTTCTTTAGAGTTGTCTTTTATTTTGTTTCTTTAAAAAAAAATTGCCTGAGTCATGGGCGAATGAGGAAGACAGTACAGCTTAGCGAACTCTGGCGTGAGAGTAACCGGGTTTAAATCCTGGTTTTGCCTGTACTAGTTGCATGACCTTGGACATGTGATTTAATCTGTCATGCCTCAGTTTCCTCTTCCTGCAAAGTGGGAATAGCAACATCACCTCCTTGGAATAGGCTGAAAAATGGTCCCCCAGAGATATCCATCTCCTAATCCCCAGAACCTGCAAATGTTGGCTTATGTGGAAAAAGAGACTTTGCAGATGTGATTAAGTGAAGGATCTTGAGATGGGAAGATTATCCTGGATAATCTGGGTGGGCCCTTAATGCCGTTACAAGGGTCCTTATAAGAGTGAGGCAGAGGGAAATTTCACAGACCCACAGAGGAGAAGGGAATGTGAAGATAGAAATGAAATAGAGAGGGACTTGAATATACTGGCCTTGGAAATTGGAGTGATGTGGCCACAGTAGCCACCAGGGGCTGAAAGAAGCCCCTGGAGCCTCCAGAAGGAACCAGCGCTGCTGACACCTTGATTTTAGTCAGTGAGACCGATTTTGGACTTACGGCTTCCAGAGCTGTCAGAGAATACGTTTCTGCTGCTTGAAGAGATTAGTGGTGATGTGTTACAGCAGCCACATGAAACTAATACACACCTTCATGCTGTCATCGAGAGGGCTGAATAAGGTGATGCATGTGAAACATTTGGCATAGTCCTGGTGTGACATAGTAAACCCTCAATAAGTATGAGCTTTGATTATTGTTTTATTTTGAAGCTGGGAGGAAGATTTGCAGAGGGTAAGGAGAACTGGTTGAGGGGATCAAAAACGGGGTTGGGGGGTGTCAGGTCCTGGCTGGGTCACTGTCCCTTGCAAGCCAAGCTTCTGTTTTTCTCCTTTGGCAAAAGGAGGCCACCAAGTCCTCCCCCGAGTTATGGATCAAATGAGTTAATGAACGTGAAACTGCTTTGCACGTCACCCACGTAAATTGTTAAGCTGTGGTTACAAAGCCCGGGACCAAACTGAAGCAACGTGGCAGAGGGCTGCGGAGAGCTTTGTCCCTTTGGTTCTGTGAGGTGAGGTCATCTCTTTCAGCTTTTGTTCCTGCCTTTCTGAGCTCATTTGCTGGTTTTCCCCCTAATCCCGGCCCCTTCGGCCCCGAATGGAGCTTCAGATGACAAAGCTCCAAAAGTCCCAGCCGGCCGTGAGCCACCCCTGGGGCATATTTCTTCCCGTTTCCATTTTTAAGAGGCACAAACAAAAATAAAAACAAAACCCAAAATACACTAATCTTAAAAATGATTTGCAATGCCCACCAAAGAGATGAGGTCAATGGATTCCAATTCCACTTCGCTGAGGTTTGAGATGTTTTCAGTCTGTTTTTCAGGCCAGAGACCCATGAGACCCAGCATCGGGTGTCAACTTAGATGGGAACAAGTCAACCTTTGTCAAATGCTTGAAAGCGGTGAATTCATCTGTAAAGATACCCAGCCTCCCAGGAAATGTGCTGTTTTAGCCTGAGTAGGCAAAGGACAGCACACAGGATGAAAACAAGCCATTTCTGCCCATGCCTTGCTTTGTCTTTTACTGGTACTTCCTGTAAAATCTTCACACTTCCTAAGATGGTCAAAGGTGTGTGTTGTAAAGGCAGCCCTTTGTTGAAAGACTTGGCAGATTCCTCCATTTCACTGATTCAAATCTGCTCACCTACTGGAAAAGAAAGGACCCCATTCACATGCATTCATCTTTAACAAATATATAATGAAACCCACAGTGTTCTAGGCAGGGTGCTAGGCACTGGGGAAATGCTGCTGACCACAGTGCACGTGGGTTATCTGGAGTTGAGTGGGGATGACGTTAGCCAAACAGTGACATGACATTGATAAACTGCAGCAGTGGTACAATAGGGGCACCTAGTGCTAAGAGGGTCTCCAACGGAGATTTCTCCCAGCACAGAGATCCTGAGTTCAATTCAGGAGACGTCCAGGGATCAGCTGCACCAGAAGGAAGGGGAACACACTAGATGCGGAGAGAACGATGTGTGCAGAGGCCCCAAAGTGGGAAAAAAACATGACATGGAGGAGGAACCAGGTGGAAGCCGGCGTGGTGGAAAGCAGAGGAAGGAGAAGAGTTTGGGGTGAGGCTGCAGGCGTAGGAGGGGCCGAAGTGGAGGTCTTGTTGGCCGTGCTGGGGGGCTACAGTATTTGGGGGAGAGAGATTCACCTTGGTCCCACTCCCCTAGACATGCATCAGTGTGGGCCTTCACTGTGGGCCGCCCAGGCCTGTCCAGCTCTACGCTGATCTCGGCAGAGCCAGCGCCATTGGCAAGAACCTCAAAAGCAGGCGCTCTGTAGCTCCCCGGAGCCTGGACCTCAGAGCCCGGAGAGCGTACCTTCCAAGCTTGTTTTGGGTCTCCTCCTGTCCTAGTTCTTGCATAAGGGGTTTTGCCTCCATTTCCCTGCAGGTCTAGGTCTCTACGCTGAACTCAGCAAGTCTTGCTGCTTCAATCCCGCTCTCTGTAGTTTGTTCATTCACTCAACAAACATTTAGTATTTGTAAGGTGCCAGGCATGGGGCTAGGCCCTGGGATGCAGAGCTGAGGGCAAGAAGGCCTGTTCCCTACTCTAGAGAAGTTTCAAGTCTCATGTGAGGGGAAGGGGAATAGCTTGGACCCTCCACAAGCAGACATCAGTTTCCCATTTGCCCATTGTCCAAGCTTCCCCCTGTCACCCTCAATGGATTGCCCACCAGCCACCTGTCCTTATGACAGGGGCTTGGAGATGGGCCAGACTCTAGATCGTTTGCCGTGGACTGCACTAACTCTCCTTACACGGAGCCGGGCTCGTTCCCAGTTCAGCCCCAGCTCCATCCTCTCGTGGCTTGGCTGCCTAGCCACAGCTTCAGACAACAAGATCATCTTTCCGAGACCCACCTCACTGCGCTGTGGCTCCAGGTGCCCAGAAAGGCCATCTTCCTTGTTATTTCCCCACGGGCACAAGTCTTCTGAAGGCAGCATAAGCACCTTCCAACAGCGGCGCGTTCCCACCTGCCAGCAGTTAATGAACTGTTGTCGGGGATGGTTAATGGCCTGTGAAATCAGTCATTAATTGTAGAAACAACTGATTTCAGAGAGATCGCGGCAATTATGAGCCGTTTATGATGGTAGAGGCATAACAAAGCACACGGCCATGCTGCCCATTCGTCATGAGGGAAAAAGTCTGCAACCTGACTTTGAAGTTGCCTTCTAATGGGAGTGGTCACGCACTGCCGAGCTCCCTGCAAACCACCACGCTCTTAAAGGCCCGGCTTTGGCTGCAAAAACTGCAGAAAGCTAGTAACTGTGCTCCTTGGGAATCAAAAAGGTACACCTGCAATGGGCCGGCTGAAGGAGGCAGCATCGGATAATTGATAAAGCTGCTCCCGGGCTGTGGCCTTTGCTGAGCCGGTGGCCTCTGGACTGCGGTCCCAGAACTATGAAGGAGCAGTGCAGGTTTTCCCGGTGGCCTCTGGGCTGGCTTCTGAGAGTGACGATGCTGAGACTTCTTCTGCATCTGTGTTGTTTCTGGGGAGAACTTAAGATAAGCTGACCCCTTTGTTGGTAGTGCATCCAAAACATGATCATTCATTTGTTCTTTTCATAATGCAAGTTCCCCGCCTGGCAGTCAGAAGCCAGTCACATTAATAGGAATATTCACAGTCTTTCTCTGAGCTGTCCCTGGCAACACAGCTAAGACTTTCAGTTTTCTGCATTCAAGTCTCCCAGCTATTTCTAGGGCCCCAGAGAATGTCTGTGTAAACTCTTTTTTATTTTATTTTTTTGCGGTACGCGGGCCTCTCCCTGTTGTGGCCTCTCCAGTTGCGGAGCACAGGCTCCGGACGCGCAGGCTCAGCGGCCACGGCTCACGGGCCCAGCCACTCCGCGGCATGTGGGATCTTCCCGGACCGGGGCACGGACCCGCGTCCCCTGCATCGGCAGGAGGACTCTCAACCACTGCGCCACCAGGGAAGCCCTGTGTAAACTCTTGAAGAGGTTCTTAGAGACCTCTGTCCTCTTGCTCTGGGCAGATGGTACCTGGGGGCATCTCCCCTTAGTCACTGGCTCTGCATTCTCACAGGCATTGGGCCTGCATCAGATCCTACCCCCTAATCCCCTAATATCCAGGAGGAATGGCGACCATAAAAGTTTTCTGAAGCAGAATAGCAGGACCGTTCATCTATTCTACAAAGATCAGCTAGATCAGGTTTGGGTAAGGATGTCGGTGTGTGCTCATAGCCAGGTGGTTTATGATACTGAAGTATTGGAATTGCCCTGTATGATCAACATAGGCTTAGCAAAATACACTTTGGTATTCCAATAAGCTGGAATCCTATGCAACATTTAATATGATTATTAAAATCTATGCTTCCTGACATGGGAAAAATACCCATGGCCTATTACTGAGTAGAAAAAGCAGGCAACCAACTATGCCCGATACTGTTTTAACGGAAAATGTGCACACACGTGGGTATGTGGGAATGTGAAAGCAATGGTCTTTCCTGATACCTCCTAACATGTTACAGTACTTATTCTGGGAGATTGAAGGTGACTTTGAATTCCCTCCTTATGCTTTCAGATAGTGTCTGAATTTATTGTGACAAGCATGTCTTGATTTTATAAGAAAAGTAGCATTTTTTAACATATATTGAAAGCTGCTATATTTTATTTAATAAATAAATTGATTAAAAGTGGCCTAATTTATAGTGGCCCAATTTATAAATCAATTTATTTATAAATTGATTACTTATATAAATAAATATTTATATAAATATAAATATTTATAAATATTTTTATTTATTTAAATTTATGTCTTATCAGGATTTTGTAAAGCTTTTTACATTACTTGCCCTTATTGGCCAAATTAAGACACAATACCATTAGAAAAATTTTTTTAAATTAAAAAAATAACATCTCCAAAGAATTTGAAAGATTAAGTTGTAAAAGTTGAAAAATAAATGGTTTGCCTATTTTATGGCTTATATTATAAATGGAAACCAAATATCAGCTGGGCGGCATCAGAGAAAGTAGACTTGGCTGGGAGTGAGGGATGGGGGACGCAGGCAATGCTAACTTGAGGCAAAGATACAGGTGGGGAGTTGGGTAGCAACAGGCAAATAGAAACAATATTTCTATTGTTTGGGGGGGCGGTTGTAGATGATGTATAAGGGTCTGTTGTGACCACAGAAGTGATTTTTGGGCAAACAAGCCTGGGAATTTGTGAAATGACTGAAATTTTCACTCTGCCTTTAAATTTAGACTTTTCTTCAATTTGTGCATAACTCCAGATTCAGCCATGCCTTTTCCTGGTAATCTTCTGTCCTGTCTCTAAACGTTGGGTGTCTGCTTGGCCCCCTAGCTGAGAAGTGGCTGTGCACATAGCCAAGGAAACAATTGTCATTCTCATGTCTCCTTAAATGAGGTCTTTTTCTTGTTAAACATCATTGCAGGCAAACTTTATTTTAAAATACTGCAGCACAGTTGGAATTTCAGCCAGTGGTGTTTTTGAATTCCAATGCAAGAAGTGATTTCTTTAATGAAATTTGATGCAAAGTGCAAAACCTGAAATCTGAAATCAATATCGTGAATCCAGGTTTTAGCTGTTATGAAGGGGCTGGAAGGAGAGAGCAGGAATTTTTTCAAGCAAATTAAATAAAATTAGACATTTAAAAAGTTATCTCTGGGGCTTAATATAAACAACAGCTACAAACATACGTTTAAAAGTGGCTTTAGAAGCATGGTCCGTGGAGAATTCCTTAAAAAATTCCACAGCATCATAAGCATAAATCTCATTTTATTAATGATTGAACAAAAATAGTATTTATTCCACAAATCTTATTTTTTTTCTACTAAAAAAACAATCTTGTGTCTTATCAGAAGTTCTCTAGCTTTGGGATGATATTTCATAAATAAAGCAATAACATGAAATAAACGCAAGACACATTCTGATTGGAAGCTAATAAAAATGTTGCAAGACGCAGGTCAGAAATTAAAAAAACCAAGGAATTCTCCAAATTATCTCTTTACAGTTTATCCCTTTACCACTGATGAAGACAGTGTGTTCTTTATTATCTGCACTAAGGCAGCTTTAAAATAACTTCCTTCATTGTTTCATAGATCTATATTTTTGTCTCTCTAGCAAGATTTCAGGCTATTGAAGGCAAGGACCATTTTCTCTGTTTCCCTGATATTTCCCACTACTTGGTTGTCAGGAGAGTTGGGGATGTGTCAGGTGCTTCACAATTATTTATTCACTGGGCAAGAAAGAATTGGAATCAGAAAAGAATAGGTTTCATTTTTCACATGACTTACAACTCCAGTTGATTGTTAATAGCTCCTTGGAGTCCTGAGTTAAGAAAGATTCTGAGGATCAGTTGGCACCATGTAAAGAATATCGTGGTTGATGGAGGTAAAGTCTGGGGGGGGTACAAAAGCAGTGGTACCTATGCTATGTTCAGTCCCTGTCCCTGAATTAACCAATCCCAGAACCGCCACACCTTTGGAGTCTGTTAGGTGAGAAAAACACTTCTCATTATTTAGGCCACTTTTAATCAATTTTTCTTACACATCGCTAAAAGCATCCCATATGATACAGTCTCCTATTCACCAAACCCAAAACTTCAACAGAAACTTTTTTTGACTCATAAATTATGATTTTTTCCCCACTAGGGAATTAATATGTTTTATTGAAACACCACATGAGATATAAGGTTGCAAAAGTTCTCAAATATTGATTCTTCTACTTACTAGATGAGCGACTTATGCTTAGGTTTTCTTAAAGTGCTCCAAGCCTCTGTTTTCTAATTTGTAAAAATGGGACAGTGTATATCTTCACAGAATTATTCTGAGAATTAAATAAGATAATTCAAGCAGGTAAACACACATAACATATAGCAGGTGTACCAGTCAGCTGAGTTTCTTGCTTTTCTGACCTCCTTGAGGAAGTTTAAGCTCAACCACTTTATAAAAGCATCCACTTTACTTCATTGCTGGAGTTCTGCCCCAGCATCTCTTCACAGAGAGCTCTGGCAGCTCTGGAGGGAGGGAGCGGAGGGCTTTCCCTTTGGACTGATTGATTTCTTCACACTCGTGCGGCAGTTCTGGCATCACATCCCCCCAGCTCTGGTGCAGCTGGAAGGCAATCTAATCAGGAAAAGAAATTCAATGCAAACTAATATACAATTTGGAAACCTTCTGAGAGTTGGTGCATTTTACACTTTGGAAGATTTTTGCTCTTATTTTATTACTGGGGCTCCTGATAAATTAGAGAGAGATGAGCTGTTCCTCGGCCAAAGAAACCCTTCCATTTAAATTAAAGTTTAAACCTTTTCTGCAGTTCCTCTGTCAGACTCATAGGACTGTGTCAGAAGGGACTTGAGCTATGTGACAGTGTTTTATTTATTTTTTCTTGGTCAAAAATGTCTGCTTTTTTTTCCTGCAATTTTGTAGTTTGTCACCAGAATGTTGTTCTCTAATATAAACGAAGTGGCTGAAGCTCTAGGGAGAATGACTTAACATTTAAGAATTGATTCAACACCTAATACATTTCAAAATAGTTAAGAGAATGGGTTTAAAGTCCAGACAGATTTGGTGGTTGATCTTACCACTTAACAGCTATATGACCTTAAACAAATCGTTTGCTTCTTCAAGCCTTGTCCACATCTGTAAAATGGACACGATGCTTGCATTGTCTAACCATGGCTGTATAAAAGCCTACCAGCAACAATCGTTTTTTATTTCTCAAGCGTCTGTGTGTCACATGAACTCATCTGCACTTGGTTGGGTAGCTCTGCTCCTCTAGGCTGGACTCGCCCACGTGACTGTGGGTTGCAGGGAGTCAGCTGGGGCAGCTCTGCTCCATGTGGCCCCCATCCTTCTGGGAAGAGCAGGCTGCGCTTATCACGGTCATGGCAGGGGCTGGGAGTGTGAGCCCAATCTTTCGAGCCCTTGTCAGGCCTCTCGTCACACCTGCTACCATTTCATTGGCCAAAGCAAGTTACATGGCCAAGCACAAAGTCGAGGGCTAGAGGATTATGTCCCCCCTCCTCCTCTGCCCCCCTCCTCCTCCCTCCTCCTTCCATCCCTCTTCCTCTTCTCTTTCTCCTCCTTCTCTGGTCCCTCCTTTTCCCCCCTCCTCCCCCCCTGCCCCCCTCCTCCTGCTCTTTCTGCTTCCTCTTCTTCTCTTTCCAGGCAATTGGGGTGGGGGGGTGGGGAAGCCAAGTTGTATTAACCTCTCTCTACCTGACACCTTGGAGGTACCTGACTCATGTTGACTTAACATAAACCATAAGGCAGTTTGTACTGAGCTCATAGAAACGTGTATGCTCATGCACGGACACACGCGTGCCTGTGTGCACACTCACACACACAATCACACGGCTTGAAGATGTTGGACTATCTTTGCTTATGAATAAAAAAATGACCTCAGTCTTGTCAAATGCTTCAGGAGAGAAAAAACATTTTCTCTTTCATGCCATCACTTGCTCAAAGGCAGATCCAGAGTGTTCATTCAAATGTTTCTTCTCTCCTGATTATCTTGTACAAAGCTCTCCATTTGGGAATAGTTGCAGGTTTCCTTGTCATTCTCCAGCTCTGGTTTATATAAAAATGGATCATCTGTTGAGGCAAACTTCAAAGCCAGAGAGTGCCCTAAGTTATAAATGGTTCTGTCTTTTAATTCAGGCATAATCCTATTAGAGACACAGCTCTCAGGGCTGGGGAATCCTTTTAGGACTCTTTGATCAAAGGAGCACTTTTGAGTTCAGTGGCTTCAGCTGTCCAAGTCCTAAAAATAACAGGGAACCCATTTAATATCTGGAAATGTCAATTTCTCTCATCTCTGGTGAAAGAAGTATATTCTCAAGTGAACCAGTGCCCGTTTTTGAATTCAGGGGAAAAAGTGGGAAGCAGGAATAGCGTTGTGCCGTATTTCCGAAGTGTGCAGGACTAACCTTTGCTGATGCACCAGATAACTTTAGGTGGCATTAAGTTATATCCAAAGGCGTTTGGTACCCTGCTCATTCACTGACCATCGCCAAACGATCTCTCTGATGATGAGGTGAAAGTTTCAGTTTGGGCTTTGTCTTTAGCGTCTCGAAATCTTGTTAACTTTTCTGTTTCACAGAGATCATTAGCCAGTCTTGACCCAAGACTCTGAGGCTCTGTGCGTTCTGCTAGCCTCTGCTTCCGCGCTCCCCGTCATTCTCTTGCTCAGCTCTGCTTTTCTCGCCCTGTCTCACTCGCTCTGCTTCCTCCGTGGGGTTGACCTCTTTGCTGTGTGTTAACACACCAAACACATTCCCACCTCGGAAACTTAGCACACTTTGTTCCTTCTGTTCTGGAGTCTCTTCCCCCGTTTAATCCATGTGACTGAATCCCTCACGTTCTCTGATCTTTAATCAAACGCCGCCTTTTCCTGAGGCTAGCTCTGTCCACCCTATTTCAAATGGCTCCCCATCTCTGGTGTTCTCTCTCTTCCCGCTCTGCTTTATTTTCTTTTCATAACCTATTGTATTGTAGGGTTACTTATTTGTTTATTGTTTTTCTCCCTCAGGAGAAGATAAGCTTCATACTTGCAGGAATTTTTGTCAGTTTGGTTCACTGCCATGTGCCCAAGACTTAGAACAGTGCCTGGCAAGTGGAAGATGCTCGTTAGAATTTTTGTTGAATGGATGAATGCGAGAACTGATTTTTGACATTGGTGAGTGGTGTTACTTAGTTAGAGTTTAGTAACACTGCTGTTTGCACTGAAATTATTTTTACCCGCACTTTCTATTTAAGGCAAGTGACACTAACATCTGGGCCCACAATTCCTGGTCCAGAATTCCTTTAAAATTCCATATTCTGATGCTTCAGTTATCTGCCAAGGCTCTGAATTCATGGCAATATTCAGTACACTCTTGGGATCATTTATAGTCCAGAGGAAATATGGATCTCATTGGGGTTTGAATTGAATATTTTGAGGCCCTATATCAATTTATGTTTTTTTACTTTTTTTTCTGAGTTTCTCATATACAGTCCAAATTTTTCATGATCTGGAGAATGGAATTTGTTGACAAGAGGGCTCTGTGCTCTTTTTTGGGGCTTGCCTCAAATGTAACTGAAGAATTCACCAATGGAATTTAGATTTCAACTATACCCCAAGTGCCATATTAGAAGTAGCCCAGTGGGCTTGTCTGAGATCAAGCATGTGAGGCATGTCCAGACACACAGAGGATTTAGTCTAATGGACACCAGCATCAGAGAAATGAAAGATGGTGGAAAAAACCTTTAGGGAGGCAAAAAATTTGAGGCCTGAGCTCGACAATGATTTGGGAGCAGAGGTCTGTGACTCGAAACCAATTTAGATGTGTCTGAACAGTCCACACCCAAGTAGGTGCCGTGACCCAATTAATTCTTTATGCAACGAATTTATCGAGCTCTCCTCCTATGTGCCAAGCAGTATTCTAAGTGATGGCCACCCAGTGATGAAGAAACAGATGAGACCCCTATGATCATGGAGCTTAACATCTAGCCCATGAGGTGACATACAAGCCAACACACCCAAATGATAATTCAGTTGCAAACTGGGGGAAGATCTTTGAAGGAAATGTATAGAGAGAAGTGGCAGAGACTAATAGCAGGGGTCAGGGGCTCTGACTTAGATTGGGGGTGAGGGCATCTAGGATGCAAGCTGAAGGTCCGACCAGGCCACCTTGTGACCCCCAATCTCTGCCCTCTCCTCTCTTCACCCAGGAGTCCTTCCTGCCCTTCTCTTACTCATTTTTTACTCCAAGGCCAGTGGTTATTAAGCTGATTATTGCAGTCTCCTAAGGAGATTACAAATGTACAACCCTCGGACCCTTCACAAATGAAGGGACACTGAATCTCCAGGGATGGGTCCAGGGAATCTGCATTTTGAAAACATACCTGCATATTCTTTGGCTAGCTCAGGTTTGGGAACTCTGTTTAACCATCCAGGAGAGCTTCTGAGGCTCCCCCACTTCTCCCACCAAATAACTCCTTGGAACAATTTGGCTTAAATGCCAGCCTCTGCTTTTCCTCCCTCATTTTTCACCATCATTGTTCTGGAGCCCAAGCATACTGGGCCACATAATTGATTGACCTGCGCATCTCCTTTACCTGTCTGGAAGCCCCCTCGGGGCAGGGCTTGGATTTTCATGACTATATTCCCAGCCTGCAGCACAGGGCCATTCCTCATGAGAGATTAAATGAATTATAATGATAACCAGCCTTAGGTGTGTCCTTACTATGAGCCCAGAAGTTTCCTGATACTTACATAATTCGCTGAATCCTTCCAAATTCCCCGAATCCTTCCAAATTCCCCAGGAGGTGGATACTGTTATTATCTCTCTAGGGAAGAGAAAAATGAGACACAAAGAGCTTAAGCAATGCAAACACGTCGCTAGAAATGGCAGAACCAGGCGGCCTGATCTCAGAATCCAGACCCTTGATCATAATGCCCTCAGTAAATGAATGAATGAACCAGTGAATTAATGAATGATTTTTGTGTCACCCCCACCCCATTTTATTCTTGAATAATTAGTGCATACTGTGTTGGGGACACCCGTAGAGTGATAGGAAACTTTGTTCTCTGCTAATCTAAACCCTGTTTTGGTTTATTCCTGGCTTTTGAAGATATCATTACAAATTCCTTGAGACAGGCACTGGAAGAAAGTTTCGCAGGGAGAATTTCCTAGTAGATAGCCTCTCTCTTTCTCTTTCCTCCAGCCCCAACATAACTGGTCTCATAAGGCACACTGTTAAATTGTAGGTATTTGCTGTTGATACTTATGGTTGTTCCACGTGGCTGGGGCAAGATAGGGGGAACTAATCTTGGTTTACCAAACCTGATGCATAGAGGGAGTCTCTGTGGGCCTCTCTTGAAATCCCAAAGTGCCCAGAACCCTCTTCTCTTGCATCTTGTCTGAGGTAAATAAGGTACAGTCATCATTCACTTAACACCCCTGCGTGCCAGGCACCACACAGGTAACATACCTGCCACCACTTAGCTCATAGGGGCACCTTGGTTGGATGCTCGACCCGCCTAATTCACTGATATGCAAACGTTGGTTATATCAAAGCCACTTGGAGACCCTGGCAAACATACAAAGACCCAGGTGCTGTCGTATTTCAAGAACCCTGGCCTCTGTTCTTTAGTAGCTTTCCAGGGGACTCTGATAACACACATTTGAGTTCCTCTGTACGAAGGCAGGGGTCCTCACACTTTAGGACACATCAGAATTGCCTGGGGGAGCTTTTTAATGCCGAGGTAGCTGGTGCTCATATGATCATCTGATGCAGGATCACATCTCGGGCTTCATTCTCACCTGCAGCTGCCTGCGGTCTGGGAAGGCAGTAAGTTGATTGCTTCTCCTGCGTCCTCAATATTCCAGCTCCCCCTTCCCTGCCGCGCCCTTCAGCCTGCTGTGGGGAGTTCTGGGGCTGCCTAACATCCTGGGAGCAAAACCCTGAGAAGGAGCGCCCTGCCTTTTATTTTGAATACAGTGTTTTTGCTCTAGGTGGCCTTTGGGGTCAGGTCTGTTTTTTGAAGCTCAGATTAATGTGGTTTACTAAAACTTGTAAAGCCCAAGGCTAGGGTTTTTGTTTTTTCCACGTGGGTTAAGATTAAGGTAAGCTCTGTCTCTAGTGAGGCCTGTTCTGTGTTGCATTTTCCTAAGCCGGTTCACACGCAGCCTCTCCTTCGATTCTCCCCAAGTTCAATAAGATTGGAGGGATGACTTTACAAAAGGGGAGACTGAAGCACAAGAGAGATGAAGTGACCTGCTCAGTGGCTCCGGGTGAGTGAATTACGTGGCTGGGGCAATAACGGAGGACTGGTGGCTCCCAAGTGGTGCTTGAATAGCCTGTGCCGGTCCCTTCACACTGGCTCCCATGACGTCAGTGGTCCTTGATGTCTGGAGCTGAAGCTGTGGGTTGGGGGAAATCTGCAAAAACTTCTCCTAACAAGGCATTCACTAACTTCAGCTTCTACCACAAACCACGGTGACACTAGCTAGACTTGGGGCTCTGGTGATAAACTGGCAGTAATGAAATCTCAATATCTGCCCGCGAAGAGAAAAACAAAAAATCCATAACGGGCCCTGATGGACCATTAGGTGTTAATAGGAATAATACAAATGCCCAACAGAGTACATTACTGAACTGAGTAAGCCTCGCCTAGCCCATCGCAATCTGTATCGTCTCAGTATTTTAACTGTACATGTATATGTTGGATTGAGAATAACAGTAACTGAGATTAGGGAGTCAGGGCTGTAAAAGTCAACAATAGCCCATCTTAACTCTCTAACTGAAGGGACGAATTTGGACAAGTTATTGCAACTCTCTGAGCTTCTGTTTCTATCTGTAAAATGGGAACAACCATGCTCTCTTATAGGGCTGTTGAGAGGATGAAAAGAGGTCACAAAATCTCATTGTTTTAACTTGCATCTCCCTGATTTCTCAGTGAATTGAACACATTTTCCTGTGTGGCTTTCCGAAGTTCTTTTGTGAACTGCCTGTTTATCTGCTTAGTTCAGTCTTCTTTTGAGTTGTTGACCTGTACGTTTAGATATTAATCTTTTTGTCAGATATGTTGCAAATATTACTTCCCCATCTCTTTTTTTTTTTTTCGGTACACGGGCCTCTCACTGTTGTGGCCTTTCCCGTTGCGGAGCACAGGCTCCGGACGCACAGACTCAGCGGCCATGGCTCACGGGCCCAGCCGCTCCGCGGCATGTGGGATCTTCCTGGACCGGGGCACGAACCCGTGTCCCCTGCATCGGCAGGCGGACTCTCAACCACTGCGCCACAAGGGAAGCCCCCATCTCTTTTTTTAAACAGCTGTGTTGAGATGTAATTTACATGCTACAAATTCAGTCATTGTAAGGGTACGATTCAAGGATTTTGTGTAAATTTATAGAGTTGTGCAACCATTACCACAATCTACTTTATGACCTTTTCCACCAGCCCAGAAATTTCCCTGTGCCCATTTTCAGTTAATCCATGCTCCCATCCTCCAGCCGTAGGCGACCACCAATCTGCTTTCTGTGTCAATAAATTTCCCTTTTCTAGATGTTTCATAGCAATGGAATCATGCAACATGTAGCTTTTTCCATCTGACTTCTTTTACTTGGCACCATGGTTTTTAGGTTCATCTATACTGTAGCATGTGTCAGGAATTCATTTCTTATATTGTTGAATAGTATTCCATTGGAGGGATATATCACATTTGTGTCCTTTCCAGTCCTTGCTGTGTGTGTGTGTGCACGCGCAAGTGCAGCATCAGCCAGAACTATGGTGCCTCACACCAAGACCACAACCTCAGACAACCAGAGCCGTTGGCCCTCCCTGCCTCCTAGATCATCACCTCTGAGGATAGTACTCTGGGCTTGGATGTTGCCCTGGTAGTGTGTGAAGCTGCCACTCCTCACAATTATCCACCCTGGTAGAACCTCTGCCAACCTAGCTGGTGATGGTGGTGATGACGGTGGTGATGGTGGTGTTGAGTGGTGGTTGGAATCCCAGGCCAGAATGCGGCAGAGTCCCACCGTTCTTACTTAAAGTCCAGCAGTTTTACAAGCATAAACACTTCTCAGATTGTTGTTTGACTTTGGTGATTTCCAGGATATTGAAATGGTAGTTTTTGTCAATTTTTTCCAGCTTTAGAGTTGATTTTGGGGAACTGATTTGCCAGTCTCCTTATTCAGCCATAGCTGGAAGCCTCACCCTGTTTCCCAATCTCTTGATTATCTTTTAACTGAGCTATGAGGTCTCTTGTCATATATTGATTTCAACTTTTGTGTAGACACGCATGTCAGTATTTCTGTTTTGGCATCTGTGTTTTTTGGCTTAAATGTTTAGGGAGACTTTTTCCATTCTGAGATCATTAACAAATTCCCTGATACTTTCCTCTAATATTTTTACAGCTCTGTGACTTACTTTTAAAGGCTCTTGATTCATATGCAATTGCTTTCTGTAAGAATTGTACCCATTTATAATTCCACCAGAAAAAGATCAGAATTTTAAAAAATCGTATCTTAGCTATTGATGAAATTCGTATATATTCTCTCACCATTAAAGTTGATTGTTTCTTAATTAGTTGTTTATCCTGTTTTATGAGTTCATGTTATTTTCCAAATATTTCTTTCGAAGTTTTTATACACAGAAGATGTTGAGCCCTCATTTACCATATTGCTGCAAATGTTTCACCAATATGCTGTTTGACTATTAATTAAATAACTTAATTTTTCATAACATCAATACAAAATCATTTTAGAAAAACGAGAAAATAAACATGGTTTCATTTATACCTTATGGTATTTACGCTTTCTTGGTTGGTGTATGTATAACCACATATTTACCCAAAAAAGGTCACATGGCATATAGTATTCTTTCAATTTTTATATCATGAATCTTTCTCATGGTCACTTCATCCTCAGCATAGTTTTAATGATTGAAAAGTATTCTATTATACGGATATACCAAAATTTATTTAATTCATTTCCTTTGGTTGGTCTTTCAGGTTCTTTGCAACGATTTACTCTTACATACACTCTGAGGAACAAAACTAGCCACATTGTTGTGGATGTCCTATTTATTTTGTAGTAGGCTATGTCAGACAGCATACCAATTTCTGAAGTTTCTGATACCCGTGGACAAATTGGTCTCTAGAAAAGTTACTCCAATTTACATCCCCACTGGTGGTATATAAGGGTAACTTTACTCCTAGAACAGGAATTCTCATTTTAAGAGTCTCTCTGCAAATTTGGAAGGTAAAATTGTATCCTTTCAATGTGTTTAGAATACACTCATAAATTTATACAATTTTGTAAAAAGTAAAGTGTGTAAATACATGTATATGTGTATATTTGTATACTTATATATGTATTTATGTGCATATATATTTTTAATTGCAATTATTCAGTTACTAATAAGGTTAGACATTTTTCAGTTTAAGCAATTACATTTCTTCTTTTATGAATGGCCTCATCATGTCACTTGTCCAGGTTTTAAATGAGTATTGATCTTTTTCTTATTTACTTATGGTCTTTATGTAATGTCATTTTACCATATGAAATTGCAGTATTTTATAGTGTACCTTTCTTAATTTAGACTATGTAGTTATTATAATTCCATATCAATAATATAATTTTTATATTAATATCACGAAGATGGTACCATTTTACCTTCTCCCATTATTCTCTCCCCAACTATGGTAGATTGGTGGCACAAATCAGTCAAAAAGTCCCCAATTCTCCACCCTTCCTGGTGTCTGTGCCCTTTGCAGTCTGACTTTACAACTCCTCCAGAGATGGAATTTTGAGTCCATGCTACCTCAAAGGCTGGCTTTGGCCAACAGAATGGGATGGAAGTGACAAAACCTCACGATGTGAGTTTTTGCATGCTCCTGCTATCTGTCTTGGAATTCTGACACTGTCACATGAACAAGCCTGGGCTAGCCTGCTGGGTGATGGAAGACATGTGGCTGTATCACCCTATTGCGTTAGCAGACAACAGACCAACTCTCGGACTGGTAAATGAGATTTTCCTCGACCACCAGACCCTGCTAGCTAATCATAGATGCATGAGCAAGTCAGGTCAAGATCGGCTCAGACAACACAGATCCAAAGAACCATCCAGCCATCCCCTGGAGTTGTCAGTCATAATACACAGTGGTCGTTTTGAACCACTACATGTTGGGTAGTTGTTATGTAGTAACAGATATATTTCTTTTTAAGAAAGTGAGGTGGTGCAGAATCTGGAATTTCTTTTATTCTGCACATGATTATTTTATATGTATTAAGTTTTTCAATGGTTATTTAATTTTTTTTTTTTTTTTTTTTGGCTGTACGCGGGCCTCTCACTGTTGTGGCCTCTCCCGTTGTGGAGGAGCACAGGCTCCGGACGCACAGGCTCAGCGGCCATGGCTCACGGGCCCAGCTGCTCCACAGCATGTGGGATCCTCCCAGACCGGGGCACGAACCTGTGTCCCCTGCATCGGCAGGCGGACTCTCAACCACTGCGCCACCAGGGAAGCCCTCGGTTATTTAATTTTGTTTTATTTGTATCTTATAACAATATGGAGGTTTTCAATGTTCACCACCAATCGTTGTATACAACATGCTAACATTTGAGTTCTTCATTTTGATTTATCTCTTGTTCTGTTGTTCTGCATACTGATGAGTCAAGATGCAGTGCTGTCTTAAAATGTTTCTATTACAGTCACCATTTATTCTTACTTGTACCATAATTTGTACAAGGTAGGAAAAAGTTATTTTCTGTTGGTTTGTTTCATAACTACATGATAATATGGACTGCTTTTATATTGGTTAAGATAATTATAACAGGGCCTTCCCTGGTGGCGCAGTGGTTAAGAATCCGCCTGCCAATGCAGGGGACATGGGTTCGAGCCCTGGTCCGGGAAGATCCCACATGCCACGAAGCAACTAAGCCCGTGAGCCACAACTACTGAAGCCTGTGCGCCTAGAGCCCGAGCTCCCAACAAGAAAAGCCACCGCAGTGAGAAGCCCGCACACTGCAACCAAGAGTAGCCCCCGCTCGCTGCAACTAGAGAAAGCCCGCGTGCAGCAACGAAGACCCAACGCAGCCAAAACTAAAATAAAATAAATTTATTTTTAAGAAGATAATTATAATAACTTCGGTTATAACAGAACAGTCATGATTGTTCTGTTTGATGAGTAAACTAAAATTCTGTGCCCTACAACAAACATACAAAGAGTAAATAAAAATTCCCCACTGTAAAACATTCACTGTCTCAAGTTTAACACTATATAGCAACAAACAACTAGAGTTAAAGTAGAATTGTACATCAGAGCTTCAGATCAACTCACCAGAGTTCATTTTTTTTATGGTAAAAACATACTTCTAACAAAAAAGGACTTTTACCCCACACTGGCTAATATTTACATTCTTGGTACCATTTAAGGCATCTGATTTCTCTCCAGCTTTACCTTTATCTATATTTTAGGGTATAATGTACCCTAAAACAGTACATCATATTCTCACAGTTTTTTATCAATAATCAAAATTTTATCATCTCTTAAGGTTCTCTGTGACCTAGTTTAAATTTGATTTTAATCAAGGCTGAATGAAAAATGTGGAGTTTGTCATTTTACATTTGCCTAATATTTTAGTAACTTTCTCCCCCAAATGAGTTATGGATCATTACTTATCTAAGGATATTATTTAATTATCTTCAGATGCCCCTATTTGGCTGGGTATAATATTCTCAGGTCGCCCATTTTTTCCTCCTTCAAAACACTCTTAGGATTGACATTATTCAGGTTTCTTCTGGCATATACTGTTTGAAAGCCACATGGTTTTTCTCCCCAAATCCTGATAGTCTTCTATCCTTAGATTTAAAAGACAAAACAAACAAAAGTACAACAGGTTTTGTCTTGGTGTTGGTTCTTCTATGTTGATTTTACCTGCCTTTTCACTTATTGTAGCTTTGCATTTTACTTTTGTTTCCTTTGTTTTGGTTTCCTGCAACATGATTCTCCATCTCTTGGAGTTGGAGCTTTGCCATTTGTTTTTCTTACCTATTACCTTCCCTCTCAACTTCTATTCGGTCTTTTACTTGCTGTTCTGTGAAAAGCACACCAAGCTTGTTCTCCACATTTTTTTTCCAATGCAAATTTTAGTCTTCATGGCTTTTAATGTTATTTTCTTTTTAATTCCATCGTGGGGTTGTTTTGTTTTTCTTTACAAATGTCAGAAACCATTATATCTCTCTATATTGTCTTATCTACATGTCTTATTTGAGTTCCCCACTCCGGAAGCAGATCCTGAGCAAGGATCCAATGACTGTACAGCGAAGAGAAGACACTGGTAAGCAACGAGATATTAAATAGCTGACATAGTGAGTAACTAAAACTGAATCCCAAACAGAAGGGCTTGGAAATGGCATAAAACATGTGCTCCAAATTAGCCCATCTAAAGTGTGAGGAATCTGGGTATTTATACTCCACACCTGTCAGTGCTTAGCTGCTATCTGTAGGGGCTTGTTAATTTCCCAGGGACCACGAGCTCACCATGCCCTGGGCAAATTGGGTTCCTGCAGCCTGAGGAGATTACTCTGAAAAAGATTCAGGTGTTGGCCCCTGTAAATGAGGCCAGTTCATAAGGCGGTTTGGGGGACTAGGGGAAGAGTGGTACTTTTGGCTACATCAGAAGAAAAGAAAGTCAACAAAACTAGATGCTGCCCTGAAAAAACTCTGACGACCAGGATGTGATAGTAAATACAGAGGTTTGCACTCTGAAGGCTGTATTTAAATTAAATTCACTATGGCTACTTCTTGGCTGTGTCTCACATCTCTAAGACTTCCACCTCCTCATGTGTAAAGTACGTGTTATCCTACTCATAGTAGCTTTGAGGGTCAAATATGGTAGTGCCTGGTTTCTAATAAGTGCTTAAACATGTAAGTTTTTATTAAAAAAAGATTCAGCTGGGGCTTTCCCTTTGAGTGCAGCTTTGACCATATCTCTTAATTTTGTGATGTAGTATTTTTTGTGAGTGATGTTCTAAATGCGTGTTGTGTGTGTGTGTGTGTGTGTGTGTGTGCACGTGCTCCTTAAGGCCATTTTAAAGAGCTGCCCAGTTGCCAAAACATACCAACAAAAAACTGAAACAACCAGATTTTGCACTTGCTTTGTGTTTTGTTGTTTAAAGTGCTTTCTTCTTAAATGTAAGTCCTCTTCTGTCCCAGAGTAGTCCTGTGAGGTTCCACAGATGAAGAATTATGCTCAAAGAGGTTAGGCGATTTATCCAAGGTCACAGGGAGGAAGTAACAGAGTCAGAACTGGCAGCCGGGTCCCTCTGACTTCTGTTCCAATGCTTTTCCATAGCCTAATGCTCCCTTAGTGTGGTAGACAGATAATGGCCCCCAAAGATGTACACATCCTAATCCCCTGAATGTTTGGTTGTTATTTTATATGGCAAAAGGGACTTTGCAGATTGAAAAGGTATTTTACATGCAGAGATTGTGCTGGATTCCGTGCGTGGGCTGAGCAGAATCTTACGAGTTGCCATGATGGCGAGGCTGAGCCAGAGAAGGAGGTGTGAGGAGGCGGCAGGTGTGGGGCATTGAGTGAGGGGGAGGGGACAGAGAGCGGGGAGAGCGAGCGTGAGAAAGAGAGAAAGGGAAAGAAGCTGTGCTGCTGCCTGTGAAATGGTTGGAAGGGCCTGAGCCAAGGAATGCAGGCGGCCTCTAGAACCTGAAAAGTTGAGAAAACACTCCCCGCGCCCCGGAATCTCCAAAAGGAGCCCAGTTCAGCTTTCAGCGCCGTCAGAGCCTTTGCGGACTTTCGCCTCCAGAATCGTAAGATGCTACATTTATGCTGGTTTAAGTCATTGTTTGTAGTAATTTTTTACATCGGCCACAGGAAACATACTTTGTAATGGTAACAGGCTTGCACACCTCTGTGTGTGCCGTAGGCATTTAGACATTGTTTATTCATTTTTCATGCAAGGACCGGTGCGAGGAAGGACCGGGCAGAGATGTGGGCAGGCTCCTGCCAGCAAAGACCTCAGAGTTGGAGCAGCATGGCCGGCTAGAAGCCTTTGACCCTGGCTTAAACTAGAGGCAGGCTTAGGGCGCTCCGGGAGTGGAGAGCGGGGGTTCAGAGAGGTCAGGGTGCAGCTGGAGCAGTCAGAGGAATGACTCTAGTTCTACCCAGGGGGGGACAGGAAAAGACTACCCCGGGAAGCTGGAACAGCATGGGCAAAGCCACGGGAGTTACGGGGGGTGCATGGTGGCTCAGAGGGAGCACAGGTGGCAGCTGGAGCCGCATTACATACATACATACGTGTGGGGATAACATGGGGCTGGGTGGATGCCTCTCCCCCGCCAACGCTCCCCACGTGCAATATGGGCTGGCCTCGTGCCTTCCAACAAGGCACCTGTGGGCTTGCCTCAGTGCTCTGGGTTGGGATCTGGGTCCTCCCAGCAGGGATGGCAGGTCAGCATCCACCAGCAGTCCTTTTGGCTCCAGAGGTGCCCTCAGACTGCTGATTCCTAAGTGCCGAGCATCAATAAAAAGCAATCAAAGGAAACCAGCAGCCCATAAAGAATATTAACTCCAGGACTGGTAGGATGCAAGGGGCTTGAGAATATTGGAGTGACATGCCCTTGAATACTTGGAAGAAGCTCCATGGTGCAATGTGTTTTCTGTATCAGTAGCAGACGCTGATCAAAAGACCAAGACAGCAATGGTTTAATTTTCTATGTTGCGCGAAGTCCACGTTCTTTCCCCTTTTCCACACATCTTATCTCGGAGATGCGTCTTTTCTCCAGAGTTCAACCCTGAGTGTTTGCAGGTTTCCCAGGTGAACTCTGGACGCCATACCTGCGGCCTCCCCAGTGCAGGGTCTCAGGTTTGGTTGAGCTCTTAGACTTCATCCTATGACTGTTCTACACCAGACTTCAGATTCCCTTCTACCCTGCCTATGGCCATAAAATTCACATAGCAAACACGTGGATATCCAGCTCCCATAAAAAATCTGGACTAGTTTGTTTTGAACTGTATTATGGAACAGACTGTTTTCAATATTGAGAAAAGGTAACAGAGATTAGATACTAACTCGGCATGCTTGGTATTTCTTTCAGCATCCCTTGCCTGGTTTAAGTAATCAAGTTAACTTGTAGTGGCTTCCAACTCTCTCCTTGAGCTTGTGCTGTATGGACAGAGCCTAACACCCCAAGGCTAGATGAACCAGGTGACCTGTGCTTAATCTCCCCCCAATGTTATTTCATTATTTATATTTTATTTATATAGCATGTACTATGTGCTAGGCATTCTTTTAAGCACTCAAAGGTATTAATTCATTTGATCTTCATAATAATCCTACATGGCAGGGACTACTGTTATCTCAGTTTGAGAGGTGAAAAAACTGAGGCACAGAGAGGTTGATGAATTTCTCAAGGTCCCATGGCTAGTAAGTGGTGGAGCTAGGATTCAAACCTGGACAGTTTGGTTTAGTTGTAATGCTGCCCCCTTGGGAATGAGAGATTCGGTCATTCCATGGTGTCTTCCAGCTTGCCCACCTCTGCTCTGGGTCAGAAGCCACATTCTCATACACCGGGTCTTCTGGCCTCTCCTATACCAGCCCCATGCACCTTAGGAGAGCTGGACTCTGTCTGCTTGCCTGGTCTTGGCCTCGGCAGCATCATGAGGCCAGGAGTGAGGAGCGGCCAGGGAAGTGCCCCCCACTTCTCCTCACTTGCCAGGAGCCACCGGGCCCTGAGCCAGCCACCCCTGGGCCTGCCGTCACCCACGGGCATGTCCTTTCCCAGCAGCACAACCAGGCCCTTTCTTGGAAACTGACAAGGGGATGCCAATGGAGAAAAAGCTTAAACTTCCTGCTGTATCCGCCCTGACTGCCACCTATACCCACTATAGTCCCAGAGTTTGGGGCAAAAATATCCATGATCTTTTATCAGCTCCTTTGAAGTCCCATCATTTTCCCGTAGAGCTTAAGGGACGTATTAGTCCCTTGGGGTCATTCTCTAACACTCTCGACAAGGTAACTGGAACAAGGTCTGCAGGATCAGACTCTCTTGGTAAAGGCACATCCCTCGCATTGACTCTGTGCCCTGTAACAGAGAGCGATTTGATTTTCTGAGTTCAGGATGGCACTCGAGCAATTCCCTTCTGCTGCTTGTTCATTCAGTCAATAGATGTAGACAAGCCAGGCCCTGTGCACAGCACACGGAAACCAGAAACAAACCAGCCTCAGTTCCTGCCTCATTGAGCTCACAGTCTCCTAGGGGATAACAGATAACTGAGCAATTGCGTCAGGATGGAGATATGCTTTGATAGTAGCAGACAAAGTGGGAGAGACAGGTAGCCTACTCGAGGCTGACGCCTGTACTGGGTTCTGGGATGGATGGTGGTTACCTGCACAGAGGAAAAAGGGTGAGACTGGCCAGGCGTAGGGAACAGCATATGCAAAGGTACGAACAGGGAGAAAACATTTCTGAGTGATGCCTAATGTGACAGTTGATCATAGGGATAAGACTTGTCAATCAAATAGATGCTCTTGTGTGAGCAAGTGATGTTTGGCACTGCAGCAGCCACCTTGTGATCATGGGGCTATGAGCCTGAGGATTAGAGCCAACTCCTTTGGGATGTTTTGTAAAGTATTAAATACCCTTAGGATCTAAGCAACTCTTTGTTGTTGTTACTTTAGCTTAAAGATATTAACTGATACAGCTATGATAAGGAAGTTGGCCTTTACCTTATGTCAAAGGGAAGACATAAAATGTTAAGCAGTCTGTTTTTCAGACATGCCATACCCATGATGGATGTGTGTGTATGTTTTCCTACATGGCACACTCCAGTTGTGCCCCTGCTTTATCAGTTGTGTCCCTGCTTTATTTTTTAGACTGATAAATAAATATCAGTCTAAATGGAGTGATAGATGCAGACACATCTCCATCCCATACCCCTTCCCAGAACAGAAAACCTTGTGAAGTCACCCCCACTAACAAGCCACGCTCATGCAAATGTTCACAAGGAGGACACCAGCTCTCTTCACACCCGCCACTGGGCTCTGGAAGACTTTTCGAGTTCATCATTATTTATAAAGTTAATACTCATAATGCAAGGGTTTCTCTTTGATGTGGGAGTGTTTTCGAAGCCTCGGTGACCTATATTGCCAACACACTCTGTACGAGGTGAGGCACGGACGGCTGGGGAATTACCCGTGTTTAATGAACACTAAAATTAGAATTTGACTGAAATCCACAGAAATGGCTCGACAGCAAGTTCAAGATGCCCCTGGGGAGCTGTGGGCAGCTCAAATTTACCCACAGGCGTTTCTGAAAAAAATTTTTTTTTTTTTTTTTTGAATCAGCATAGTTCGCTCTTTTGAGCCGAGAATGCTGCTTGCTCTCAAAGCTTCTCCCAGCCCCCACCCCAGCCCCCCGAAACTGACTCTTCGGGGACAGCTAAGCACCTCTATGGGCCTTTGTCATATTGGTCATGCCCAATGAACACAGAGCATGCAGCCTGGCAGTGGTCTGTCTGCCCTGTTGCCAGTGGTCACACTCCTCATGGAAAGTTCTAAGAAAAATCACAGCCTCGAGAGCGGGTGTACGGTCAGCTGAAAAGGACCCTAGATATCCTCCTGTTTTGCGGACCCCAAGAAGGGGGACTCGGGGTCAATTTTGATATCCTAAAAGACCTAATAGAAATTCTACTTTTAATGAGAACAGAGGCCCTAAGTGAATACATGAGCTTAGTTTGATGACCATCACTCCAGACCCAGGAATAATAAAGACAAAAAACAACTAAAAAATGAAGTCCTAAATGGTGATAAGGAACGAGTTTGAGATGCAGGTTCAGCGCAGCGGCCTCAGCTCCCAGGAGGGGAAGCAGCTAGGAATCGGGCAGAACCAGATTTTGGAAGGCAGAGCTCTTGGTTCCAAGGCCAGTGTGCTCTGTGCTGGGGGTTCCTCAGCTCGCTGTGCACACTGATGATGTACGGGTTGCACTGGAATTCTGAGGGAGAGTTTTTGTATACTTGTGTAATTGTAAAACTTTATTTTCTAAGTTATAAAAGCGTTTATAAAAATGCTTATTTGAACAAGTTAAAGAAAAAAAAAAAGAAAATGTTAATAATGACTTCCAACACTCCTCCAGTCTCTCCTCACTAGGAAACAGGTGGTAATATTCAATGTATGGTCTTTGGTAGCTTTTCATACTCTTATATAAACATAAAAATATAGAAATTATAAGCATATATGTCTGCATATTTTTAATAGGATATTATACTCTTTACCCAGCGTTTTGTTTTTTTACTTACTCAAAAAGTATAAGAAAGATGACAGTCAAAAAAACACATCAGAAGCATCTTTCCTCATGTGTGTGTATCATCTAATTCTCCTTAATGGTTCTATAATATGAATTCGATGCTGCTGGCTGAAAACGAGGCTTTGAGCGGCTCGGCTTCCTTCTAAATTCTCAATCGACTCCGGTGTGTTGGGTGAATTTGTCTCTCAACTCACTGGCTTTACCAAAACCACTCCTGAAATTTTGTATTCCTTTCAGCCTCACAACACGTCCATGTCTGCAGAGGCCTATTGCCACTGTCCCATGCTTTGTGATGGCTTCCCGTGTGCCCACTTCCTGTACCAAGTGTATCTCCTAACGGCTGCAAGCCTCACACTGGATTTGAATTATAATCATATCCCGCATAACATCAATAATCCACACCCAAACCTGGGACACTGCTCGAAAACGTTAACCAGGGGCCTGTATCCTATTATTTAAAAAAAAAAAAGTTATATGGCATTACACATCAACCTCAAAACTTTAAGTTTCTTAAATCATAACTAAGACTCAGTAAAACACCTGTGTATGTAACAAACTATCAGTTAGAATGTAAAGCGTTTAAAACTTTGGTTCTGAACACCATCCACCAAATAATCTGGATGTTATCAATCAGCTGCCTTGTCTGCAGTGAGGCTGCAGTACACTTCTTAGCATCAGCCTCATCTGACGCAGGTTTCCCTTTTGCTGACCCTCAGCTAGCTCTTTAAAATATCTACATGTCATTCTGACACTCTACTGATTTGATTTGCAAGGTCACTCAATTCTTTTTTTGTACATTGTTTTAAAATATATATATATTGCACTGAGTACTGGGGGTGTAAATATGTTTCCCTTGATAAACATTGGCAGAAGCGCATGATATTGAGAAAATAGTTGTCTTCCATGAAGTTCAAGTATTAAAAAACGAAGATGTTCTGCTGCTAGAAAAATGTTAACCAGGGAGATGTTATCTTTGGGGAGATGTTATCTTTGGGGGAAAAAACTGCCTTTTCCCCTAATCCCAGCCAGTCAATAGCACTACCTGGAGAATTTTCTCTTTCACATGATTCACAGGCTCCTCCCCGCAGAGATTCAGATTCACTAGGTCTGGGGATCTGGGGGTGGGGTCCTGGAATCAATCCCCAGCTATTTCACATGAACAAGCAGGTTTAAGGATCACTGGTTTCAGTTATGGCGTCTGCCAGCTAGATCATGAGTTTTTCAACAACAGGAATTCTTGTGTGTCTTTCTGCCCAGATGCCTGGAATGGCATAGTGTAATAACTGAGTGGAATAGTACTGAGGCCGTGCATACAGCAGGACTGCCTTAATGCTTATCTAGAATTTTTTGTGTGCGGCCAGGCTTTTTGCAGACTGTCCTTGGGTACCTGCTGTAGGACCACGAGTATGAGGAATCATGTGAGGGTCTTTGTTGGTGACAGATCTGGGAGGGTATTTTGTGCAAAACATTCCCTCTCCCTTTCCTGACTCAAGCAGGTTTGTTGTTTTGCAAGACTCAGAGTTCCTTGAAGCATCTGTGAGCACTGAGTGCAGCCTGCACCTTATTATAATCACTATTGTCATCTGGTTCTCATATCCTCCTGTCCACCCTGGGGCCAGGCCAAGCTGCCCCTTTCCTAAGCTCTCACCTCCAATAAAGCTTCCTGCCCTTGACCTTGGGGCCCATCAGATTGCCCTTCACTTTGCCTCTCAAGCAAATTCAGGGTTGCCTCTGGGGCTCTCACCTTTCATTTTATTTTCGCTAAATCCTTCTGGGGCTTCTATTTTTATCCTTGTGTTTGAGGTGTCGAGACTGTTTAAGATGAGGCCTTTGCTATGGGCGCAGCTCTCTTCCAAGGTTTGGAGGCTGCTGTCCCCATGCGGCCACCTTGTAGCATTTACCTGGACACACTGGGTGACTTCCTTCCCTTTTCCTCCTCCCCTTCACCCCCCACCGCTAACAACGCCAGCACACACTGCCATTTATTTGTCCAGCTGATAAGAGGGAAAAATGTTGATTTGTAAATTTCTGAAGTCACCTGCTTTTTATTCATTAGTCACTTCTCTTATCCATAGTTCCTTTTTTAACTCTATTTTCTAACTAGTAACAATAATTTGCTTTTTATCCTGTAATAGTCTGTCCCTGCAGTAAGACTGCTTAACCCTTTGAGATTGGGTATTTGTCTCACCCATCTCTTTGTAACACCCAGGGCACCCGGGAGAACTAAGAGACTACTTGTTGAATGAAATGTTAGGCCCCAGATTTCTAAAGACACGGTCATTGATGCATAGCAAATTAAAATGATCATAAACAGGGGCTTCCCTGGTGGCGCAGTGGTTGAGAGTCTGCCTGCCGATGCAGGGGACACGGGTTTGTGCCCCGGTCCGGGAAGATCCCACATGCCGCGGAGCGGCTGGGCCCGTGAGCCATGGCCGCTGAGCCTGCGCGTCCGGAGCCTGTGCTCCACAACGGGAGAGGCCACAACAGTGAGAGGCCCGCGTACAGCAAAAAAAAAAAAAAAAAAAAAGATCATAAACAAATTAAATGATCATAAACACATTTTTATTTTTGAAAATGTGCAACATGTAAGTTCTTAATTTATAAAAGCATTTACAAAATAGTTTGTTTTAACAAGTAAAAAAATATTAAAACGTAAATAATTGCTCCCCAGCTTTCTCCAGTCTCTACACATGAGGGCACTGATGTGAACACTTTGATGTGTGGATTCTGTAGCTTTTTCTATCCTTATATAAACAGACAAATATATAAGTATATAGGCATATGTGCCTATATGTTTTTAAATGGGATTTTTTATGTGTTGCCCATTTACAATTAGATGTAAACACCCCAAGCAGCAAGACTTGCAGCATGTCGAGAAAAGAGGTTGCTGAACACATCAGGGCCCTGCCACATGTCTGTCTCCATGGTGATGCCACCTCACCTTCTTCCAGAGAAATGGAGGAGCCAGTTTGAGCAGAAACCTAATCACAGTGGAGGAGAGGGACTGGAAATGATCCTCAGAGCCATACTGAATAATCACCTATATGTGTGTCTGCAGCCCAATCTTGTTTTTGTTTTTTTTTCCCTAAAGAACCCTTTGCCCCCTAAGCTTCAGTACTTCCTTCTGCTTGAAACACAATTTCCCTATCCTCTTAGCATGATTAAGGTCTGGCTAAGTTTTCAGCATTAGGGGCACCTTCTCTGCGTTACCATGGCTCCCTTTCTTCCCCTTCCTCAGTGTCGTATTATCCTTTGTAGCAATTTTCCAGTGCGGTGGGCATGGAGATGCACGGCCCATTCCCTTCAAGGAAGGATGTGTAGATGCCCAGTGGCAGGTAGACTGCACATGGCAGGCTCCTTCAGGGTTGCCTCAGCTGCGGAGAGCCGTGTCGCCAGGGCCGCCCCTGTCTAGTGACTGAGCAGGTCAGGGATGTAAAGACCCTGACATTTCACCCTGGTTCAGGGCAACTCCGACAGGTGATTCCTGCCCCAGAGTGACAGGCCAAGTGAGCTGAGGCCTGTGACCCTGCATCACAGCCCAGCTTCCTCTTCTTTTACAGGTGTTGAGCCCTAGTAAACATCTTACATCGAACTCTATCCCTTTGTTTCTAGAAAACCCACCCTATGACATCTGATTAATTGTCTAGCTGCCTCAGTGAGGGCCAGAGAGTCTGAGTCTCTACTGAATCCCCGATACCTATTACACAGCAGGGAGTAAATATTTGTTGACGTATTTATTGAATGGATGGATGGATGGATGGATGAATGAATGAATGAATGAGTTTGGATGACTCCAAAGGAGGCTGAGATGCTGGTTTCCCCCCCGACCTCCACCAGATGCCTCTCTCTGCCCATCACCCTGGAACCTGAGCCTGTCAGTCCCTGCTCCCAGTGGAAACCCATGCGGTCATTGTGTCTCTTCCCTTTTGTTCTCCCTCCTTGCCTGTCCCTGGAAAGGCTGGGCAGGGGTGCTGAGCAGCCCACAGCAGACAACCCCTTTTATTCCTTTTGACGGCCTCAGGGAAGTTTGATGGGGATATTTCCATAATCGATGAGGGAGCCCTGTCACCCCAAACATGGAGTCTTTAAAGAGAATAGGTTTATGCAAATTAGATATTGATGGAGTAATGATTAATTGGCTCTGAACCTTTGTTAATATGCAATTGTAGTAACAGAGATACATTTATAATTATTTCGGTTAATTGTTCAAACAAGCACTCAGGACTTAATTGCACAGAGTAATTGAAGAGCCTTGGTATCAGGATTATCTCTTTCCAGAGAAAAATCAGAGGTGTTTAACCAGTTGGATTCCTGTGCTGAGGGGGTTAGGTGTGTCTTTGAGGTCCTGGTATTACCAAAGGAGAGGGGACAGTCACATATTCTGAGGTCTTCCTCTGTTTGCAGAGGGTTGGGATTGTGGGCTTTGAATTTGGACAGATAAAGTTTCTAAGTTCCAACTCTGCCTTTTCAATAGCTCTGTGGTTTGGGGCAAGTTATTTAGCTGCTCTGAGCTACAGTTTCCAAATCTGTAAAATGAGAGGAATACCCCTTAACTTATGCAGTGGTGGGAAAAATAAATGAGGCAGTCCACGTAGAGCCCTCTGCTCGGTGCCTTGTACCTGGTAAACAGTCCTGATGGGAACTGGTGTAGCGATATTTACCAGCACAGCTGCCAGCAAAGGCCAGACGAATGAAAGTGAATACATGCCGCCGAACACCTGTGAGCCCATGAATGGGAAGCGTTGGGGCCAGGAAGGGCGCAAAAGGCCTGACTTCAAGCATTTATTTAAAAACACAGAGATGGGAACAGATTGGAGGAACACGTGTCGGCTCTGTACTGGTCTGTGCAAGGTGATGACGGTGTGTTGCCAAGGAGCTGGCTTGGCTGCGTACCTTACGGTGACCCACTTCTGAAGGGTGTTGTTTTGGATTCCAACTTTCTCTCATTTACCTTTGTTCAAAGGCTAAAATCACACACACACACACACACACACACACAAATTACAAATACTGTGGTAAGGAGAAGGAACTTCATGCTCTCTGATAAGGGGGCAGTCCTTTCCATGGTCCCTGTGTTTCTCTCTCGCTCTTCCTGAAAATGGACACTCCCAGCCATGCAGGGTGAGAGGTTGCAGGATGAGCTGGTCAGGGCTCTGAAATCCAGCCCCCGTGGGAGGGGAGAGAATATGTAGTGGTGTTCAGCGCATGGGCTCTAGAGCCTGACCAGTGTCTTTGCCAGTGCAGGCTTTGCACTTCAAGTCTATGATCTTGGACAGGCTGCCTAAGCTCTCTCTGACTCAGTTTCCCATCAGCAGTTTGGACTTCATATAAGGTTAAAGGGAGGCACAAATGGGATCCTACACATGGGGCATTTATTTAGCACAGTGCCTGACCTCTGAAAGCATCCGACAGATGTGTGTTGATGATAATGAAGAGCAAGATCTTTGGGGTGCTCAGGCAGCCCTTCAGGAAGTTTTAGAGGTACCACCCAGGGGATCACCCTTTCCCACATCACCCCATCAACTGCAGTCATCAACAGACGCACCCAGCGAGGCTGTCCTTCAGGCTTCCTAGAAAATGGGAATTTAGGAGCCTTTATATTCCGTGACTCTCAAGTCATCCCTGTTTATTTCACTCTCTTCCCACTTGAAGAGGCTGAAGCTAGGAAGCAAAGAACCGCTTCCTGTGGCGGGTACAATCCAGGCATTTCACACACAGCAGCGACTCTCCTCCCACCCACAGGGACTGGCTGTCTTCTCCTCTCTCTATCTCTGGAAATATTGTTTGTTTCCAGGTCAACTTTGTCTGATGTCACCATAGCTGTGAGAACTTTCTGATTGTCTGGGGTACTTTTTTGTATCTATTTACTTTCAGCCTGTCTGTGTATTCATATTTAAGATACATCTCTTATAGACAGCACATAGTTGGGTCTTGCTTTTTTTTACCCATTCTGACAATTTCTGCCTTTTGAATTGAGTGTTTATTCTGTTACTATTGAATGTCATTATTGATGTAATTGGATTTAGGTCTGGTTTACTATTTGTTTTCCGTTTGTCCCCTCCTGTATTTTACTTTTGTTCTTCTGTTCCTGCCTTTCCTACTTTCTTTTTGGTGTTTGAATATATATTAAATTAGAATACATATTAAAATTCCATATTAATTTATTGGTTGCCTTTTTAGGTGAACCTACTGGTTTTTATAGTTACTTGAATATATATCCTGAACTATGCACAGTCTACCTAGGGTCAATATTTTTTTTAAATAAATGTATTTATTTATTTTTGGCTGCATTGGGTCTTTGTTGTTGCATGCAGGCTTTCTCTAGTTGTGGTGAGCAGGGGCTACTCTTTGTTGCGGTGTGTGGGCTTCTCATTGCGGTGGCTTCTCTTGTTGCGGAGCACGGGCTCTAGGCACACGGGCTTCAGTAGTCGTGGTGCACAGGCTTAGTTGCTCCATGGCATGTGGGATCTTCCCGGACCACAGCTTGAACCCATCTCCCCTGCATTGGCAGGTGGATTCTCAACCACTGCGCCACCAGGGAAGCCCCCTGGGTCAATATTGCATCACTTCTAGTAGAATGTGGAAAACCCCCAACTGTATGAGTCCATTTACTCCCAACTGATCCTCTACGTTACAGTTATACATAAGTATTATATCTATGTATGTTGTGAACTTCACCTCAGAATACAATTTTATAATATTTGCTTTAAAGCAGAGGTCAGCAAACTCTGGCCTGCAGGTCAAAAATTGACCCATCACCTGCTTTTGTACATAAAGTTTTATTGAAACACAGCCATGCTCACATATTTACATATTGTCTGTGATTACGAGTAGCTGTGACAGAGACCATATGCCTGCAAAGCCTAAAATATTTACTATCTTCTGGCCCTTTACAGGAAAATTTGCTGACCCCTGCTTTAACCAATCCATGTGTCTTATAAAGAAACTAAGGGGGGAAATGCCTTTTATAGATTGCCAGGTATTCACCACATATGAAGCCCTTCTTTTTTTCTTTAATTGAAATGTAGTTGAATATATATTTGTTTTAGGTGTATAACCTAATGATTCAAACTTTATATAAATTTATAAACTGATCACCATGGTAAGTCTAGTTACCATCTGTCACCGTACCAAGTAATTCCACTATTAGTGACTATATTCCCTAAGCTGTGCATTACATCCCTGGGACTTATTGTATGACTGGAAGTTTGTACTGCATAATCCCCTTCATTCATTTCACGCACTCCTCACCCCATGTTTCCTCTGGTGATCACCAGTTTGTTCTCTGTATCTATGGGTCTGTTTCTGTTTTTGTTGTTCTTGTTCATTTGTTTTGTTTTTCATATAAGTGAGATCATACAGTATTTGTCTTTTGCCGTCTGACTTATTTTACTTAGTGTAATACCCTCTAGGCCCATCTATATTGTTGCAAATGGCAAGATCTCATTCTTTTCTATGACTGAGTAGTAGTCCGTCATATACATGTACCACATCTTCTTTATCCTTTCATCTGTCGATGGACGCTTAGGTTGCTTCCATATCTTGGCTATTGTAAATAATGCTACAGTGAATATAGAGATGCCTATGTCTTTTTGAATAAGTGTTTTCATTTTCTTCAGATATATACCCAGAAGTGGAATTGCTGGATTGTATGGTAGTTCTATTTTTTATTTTTTTGAAGAATCTCTGTACTGTTTTGTATAGTGGCTGCACCAATTTAGATTCCTACTAACAGTGCCTGAGGGTGTCCTTTTCTCCACATCCTGGGCAACACTTGTTATTTCTTATCTTTTTTGATAATGGCCATTCTGACAAATGTGAGGTGGTGTCTTATTGCGGTTTTGATTTGCATTTCCCTGATAATTAGTGATGTTAAGCATCTTTTCATGTGCCTGTTGGCCATCTGTATATCTTCTTTAGGAAAATGTCTATTCAAGTCCTCTGCCCAGTTTTTAATTGGGTTGTTTTGTTTTGTTTTTTGATATTGAGATGTGTGAGTTCTTTATATATTTTGGATATTAACGTCTTATCAGATATGTTGTTTGCAAATATCTTTTCCCATTCAGTGGGTTGCCTTTTCATTTTGTTGATGGTTTCCTTCACTGTGCAAAAGCTTTTTATTTTGATGTAGTCCCAATTTGTTTATTTTTGGTTTTGCTGTCCTTGCCTGATGAGACAGATAAAAAAAAAATTGCTAAGACCAATGTCAAAGAGCATACTGCTTATGTTTTCTTCTAGGAATTTTATGGTTTCAGGGCTTACTTTTTTACACCATATGCAAAAATAAACTCAAACAGATTAAAGACTTAAATGTAAGAGGTAGAAAACTTATTTCAAGAAATAATGGCTGAAAACTTCCATAACTTGGGGAAGAAGATGGATATCCAGCTCCAGGAAGCACAGAGAGTCCCAAATAAGATGATCTCAAAGATATCCACACCAAGACATACCATAATTAAAATGGCAAAACTTAAAGAGAGGATTTTGAAGGCAGCAAGAAAAAAGCAACTAGTCACATGCAAGAGAACCCCTATAAGGCGATCAGCTGATTTTTCAGCAGAAACTTTGCAGGCCAGAGGGGAGTGGCATGATATATCTAAAGTGCTGAAAGGAAAAAAATTACAACCAAGAATACTGTATTTGGCAAGGTTATCATTCAGAGTGAAGGAGTGAGAAAGCATTTCCCAGACAAGCAAAAACTGAGTTTATCACCACTAAACTGGCCTTACAAGAAATATTAAAGGCTTTTCTTTAAGCACAGAAGAAAAGGCCATAACTAGAAATAAGAAAATACATGAAAGAAGAACTCTCACAGGTAAACGCAAATATATAGTAAAGGCAGTGTGCATCAGCCACTTACAAAGCTAGTATGAGAATTAAAAGACAAAAGATGTAAAATCAACTGCAACTATAATAAGTAGTTAAGGGATACGCAAAGTAAAAAGATGGAAAATGGGGTGTAGTAAAAATGTAGTGCTTTTAGAATGCGTTTGAACTTAAGTGACTGTGAGCTTGAAACAATCTGCTGTCTATATAGGTTGATATATATAAACCTCATGATGATCACAAACCAAAACCCTACAATAGATGCACAGTGAATAAAGAGAAAGGACCTCAACACTAAAGAAAATCATCAAACCACATGGGAAGAGACTAAAAGAAGCAAAGAACAGAGAATAGCTACAAAAGCAAGCAGAAAACAGTGAACAAGATGGCTATAAGTATACGCCTATCTTCATTTCTTCATGAGCATCTGGTATTATTTCCTTTCAGCCAGTGTCTTGTGATGCACTCTGTGCAATGCCTTCTTCCAAGTGTTGATGCCCCTCCAGAAGCTGTCTGTACTGGGTCACTCTCCAAAGCCTGCCTGTAGTTTTAAATATTTTGTCCAGAGTTTGCAGTTATCTACAGGAAGACTCTGTTTTCATAGGAGTTACTTTACTCAGCTAGGACTGGAAGCAGAACTTGTAACAAACTCATGTAGGGTGACTTTTGTGTTACTAGCATCCCCTATCACAGGCCTTAAGAAGGAGTGATACCAAGGGATTTTGTGTATCAGATTGCAGAGGGGGCTGTAGAAGCAGGGAGCTGCACTAAATACTACATGTCTTCTGATATTGTATGAATATTTGAACATGGCTTGGGCAAGGAAATTCTATTCTGAGTTTCATAAAAATAGCTAACACTGTTTTTGTGGGATGACTAGGTACCAGGCACTATGGTAAACCCTTTAGGTGGATTATCTCATTGCATCTTTACAGAAATCCTCTGACATGGTTACAGTTAATGTCCTAGTTGACAGATGAGGCACCTGGAGGTCAGAGGGATGAGTGATGTCCTCAAGGTCATGCACCTGATAATGGAGCCAACAATCAAGTCCACGCCGTGTGGTGGTAGAACTTACTCCCTTGACCAACATTATGCTTGGCCTTCACTTAACTCTTCTTGCCTAGTGTTATCATTTGTGGTGTGTCTCTGTCTGGATAGACTGTAAGCTCCCAGAGTGTACGAGCCAGGCCTTTCCTGCCTGGAGCAACCTCCACAGGCCCACAGCCCTGCACGGCCTATAGTGTGTGCCTCATCTTGAGGGTGTTGAGAGGCAGGGCTGATGTGAACTGTCTGGTGTAGGGCAGATATTCGAAATGGAAAATGAGTAGAGTGTTAGAGAATCAGGAGACTCTGCAGGGAAGACAAATGCCAAACCTTAGAGGGAATGAGGCAAGGGCATTGGAAGAAAGAGTGGGCAGGGTTCTGGGCAGGGTGATACTGGAGACATAATAAGGAAGGACAAACTCATCTGAAAGAGGTGCCAGTGATGGAAGACAGACATCTGTGCCCCAGTGAGGAAAGGGACAAGTTTCAGGAATAGGTGGAGAGTCAGGCTACCTAGAGGAATCCCTGGATGATGCTAACTTGCTTTTGGAGGGTTCAGAATCTGCCACCCCTTCCCCAGCCAAATGTAGGAGAATACACTTCTCTCTCTCTCTCTTTCTCTCTACGTTTCAGCTCCTGGAATTTGGCTCTTGATATCAGGTGCACAATAAATCCTTGTTGAATTAAATTAAAGTGTTTAAGGAGCCATTTTCTGAGCCAGGCCTTTCTCTGCTGTCAAGGAAGAATTTATTTAACAAGACCTACACTTTGGCACATGGATTCTACTTCTCTTGGCTAGTCTGTGGCCATGATTTAAGATGCTGACGTTGCTGCCCACTGTTGGGAAATAGGTTCTTGGTTGGGGAAGGGGTGTGGCTTAAAGGTTTGGGAAGAAGATAATTTAAAGAAGCTCTGAAAATGATATTGGTTTATACTCCAGTCCCCCCAGAGGACTCTGGCTCTTTGAACTACATGCTTGGTCTTCAAAAGTCATAATTCTCTGAGAGGACTTGGCTTTTGCATCAGCACGAGCAACTCCAGTTCATCTCTCTGCAAGAGACAGGGAATGAATGTTATCTGGTGCAAGTTT